>NC_090813.1:140472420-140810634 GCF_000390325.3 Nicotiana tomentosiformis
TTGTTATTATGTTGCATGAGGTTTCTGCTGTGCGGTTTTTATTGTGTTGCACGAGATTTCTGTCATGTTGTTGTTATTGATACGCATGCGGTGGTATAAGGTCTGGGTGTTGAAACGCATGCGGGTGAGATAAGGAGGGCTTGAAACGCGTGGCTAGTAGGGGAACTACTAGAAGCCATGAGATGTGATAAGGTGGGTTAAAATATGGGATGTTATTTCGGGAAAATGATTTTCAAAAACTAAATATAAAGGCTCCCGCGGTGATATAAGGAAATTTTTGATTCATTTACGATTTGAGACTACGAGGCGGTACCTCGGGAGTGCTCTTGTTGTGATTTCCCCTTTTCTTTGAACTTGCCTTGATTTGTTATTTTCCTTAGCATACTATAAATTGTTTTCCTCCATTTTGCACTATTTGCTCAGCTCTGTGTAGTTAATCTTGTTGTGCTGGTTGATGCTTCAAACTTCATTGTTGCTTCTGTTACACTATACATTTCAGGGTGATCGCTGCTTATCTGCCATTCATTGACTACACTCTTATTTGTTGACTGAAATTATGGTAGAACACTTGCACAAGCAAACACATAGTTAAATCACCCATATCGGTCTTAAAAGGTTAATCCTTATGACATTAACCATTATACGTATTCTTGTCTTCTTGTCTTCTGTGTGAGGATAGTTCTATTGGCACGTGAGTCGTCCGTGCGGTTATGAGTTGTAATGTGGGCACCAGAGTCCAAGTGATTAGGGTTCATGAATTGGGACCCGAAAGTTGTGATTATGAGGTTCGGTAAGTAGGGGAAATGCTTGAACAGATTTTGTGTGAAAGCGGTTGTTCTCAATGAGTTGTTGTTGGTTTTCCCTTTATTTGGTTTTTCCGGATTTAGACTGTGATTATTTACTCTACAACATTATTACCTGACTGCATCCTGTTGAATATTGTTGTTACTAGTGTACCATTGCAAGTATTGTCTTGTATTTCTTATCCTGCTTAGCTTTGTATTAATATTGTTTCTCTGTTAGTCCATCTACACACTTGTTCAGGTTGTTTAGTCCGGTAGGTGTTTTGACTGTCCCTTATCACTACTCTACCGAGGTTAGTCTTGATACTTACTGGATACTGTTGTGGTGTACTCATACAATACGTCTACACATTTTTGTGCAAATCCAGGTGCCTCGGTTGTTGTTGATTATTAGCTAGTTGGTCGAGCTGTGGAGACTCAAGGTAAACTTGTCGTCGCATTCACAGGCCTTCGAGTCACGTTCTGATATTTTCATTGTACTGTTTAGTTCTATCCGAACAGTTGTATTTAGGGATGCTCTAGAAAAGTCAGTAGAGCTTATAACTTGTACTACCAGTTTTGGGAATTGTAATTTGTATAAGATTTTTATCTCGTATTTTTCATTTGATGGTTAAATTCTTCTAATTATTTAGTAAGTGTTAGGCTTACCTAGTACTAGGGACTAGGTGTCGTTACGACATCCTTCGAAGGGAAATTGGGGTCATGACAGATCCCAAGAACCCCTAAACTCCATCACGCACGCACGAAGCATATCCTCCAGTATCTGATTAGTACGCTAAGACTGTTCGTCCGTCTAAGGGTTAAATGTTATACTCAATTCAAGCCGCATGTCGAACTACTAAGGGTTAAATGTTATACTCAATTCAAGCCGCATGTCAAACTAACATTGTACGGCCCTCCAAAGCTGCGATGTAAACTGTGTACACCAGTCAAAGATGATGGATACCGGCACGCCATGTAGTTTAATAATCTCACGAATATAAATCCGAGCCAACTGCTCTGAAGAATAAGTAGTCACCACTAGAATGAAATAAACCGACTTGGTCAACCTATCCATGATCACCCATACAACATTAAACTTTCTCTGAGTCTGTGGGAGCCCATCAACAAAATCCATAGTAACCCGCTCCCATTTCCACTCTGAAATATCTAGCTTCTGAAGCAATCCACCTGGTCGTTGATGCTCGTACTTCACCTGCTGACTGTTTAGGCACTTAGCTATATACTCCACTATGTCCTTCTTCATTCTCTTCCACTAATAGTGCTGCCTCAAGTCCTGATACATCTTGGCGGCACCCGAATGAATGCAATACCGCAAACCGTGAGCCTCATGGAGAATCAACTCACGCAAACCATCTACATAGGGCACACATAGCCTGCCTTGCATCCGTAACACATTGTCATCCCCAATAGTGACGTCCTTGGCATCGCCGTGCTAAACCGTGTCCTTGAGGACAAGCAGATAGGGCTCATTATACTGACGCTCTCTAGTACGATCATATAGAGAAGATCGAGAAACCACATAAGCCAAAACTCGACTCGGCTCTGAAATATCCAATCTAAAAAACTTGTTGGCCAAGGCCTGAACATCCAATGCTAAAGGCATCTCCACTTCTGGTAGATATGCTAAACTGCCTAAGCTCGCCGCCTTGCGACCCAAGGCATCGGCCACCACACTGGCCTTCTTGGGATGATATAGAATGGTGATATCATAATCCTTAAGCAACTCAAACCACCTCCGCTGCCACAAGTTAAGATCTTTCTGCTTGAACAGATGTTGTAGACTCCAGTGGTCGGTATAGACCTCACAAGTAACACCGTAGAAATAGTTCGGCCAAATATTCAAGGCATGAACAATAGCTGCTAACTCAAGGTCGTGGACAGGATAATTCTTCTCGTGCACCTTCAGTTGTCTAGACGCGTAGGCAATCACCCTACCGTCTTGCATCAACACCGCATCGAGACCAATACGCGATGCATCACAGTACACAGTATAAGACTTCAAACCCGTAAGCAACACCAATACTGGGGTTATAGTCAAAGTTGTATTTAGCTTTTGAAACCTCTCCTCACACTCCTCGGTCCACCTGAACGGAGCATCCTTCTATGTCAATCTGGTCATAGGTGCAACAATAGACAAGAAACCCTCTACGAATCGATGGTAATACCCTGCCAAACCAAGAAAACTCTGGATCTCCATAGCTGAAGACGGTATGGGCCAACTATGCATTGCTTCTATCTTCTTCGGATCCACCTTGATCCCCTCACTCGACACGACATGACCCAAAAATGCCACCAATTCAAGCATGAATTCACACTTTGAAATTTTGCATATAACTTCTTTTCTCTCAAGGTCTGAAGCACGGTTCTCAGGTGCTGCTCAGGATCCTCCCGGCTCCGGGAGTACACCAGAATGTCGTCAATAAACACAATTATGAATGAGTCAAGATAGAGCTGGAATACACTGTTCATCAAATGTATAAATGTTGATGGGGTGTTGGTCAACCTAAATGACATCACAAAGAACTCGTAATGACCATACCGAGTCCTGAAGGCAGTATTCGAGATATCTGGCTCCCGAATCTTTAACTAATGATAGCCTGAACGCAAGTCAATCTTTGAGAACACTCTAGCACCCTATAGCTGATCGAATAGGTCATCAATGTGTGGCAATGAATACATGTTCTTCGTTGTAACCTTGTTCAATAGGCGATAATCAATACACATGCACATAGAGCCATCCTTCTTCTTTACAAACAAGACCGGAGCACCCCAAGGTAATACACTAGGCCTAATGAAACCCTTATCAAGCAACTCTATCAATTGTTCCTTTAACTCCTTCAACTCTAGTGGGGCCATTCTATATGATGGAATAGAAATGGGTTGAGTGTCTGGTAACAATTCAATACCAAAATCGATATCCTGGTCAGGCGGAATACTTGGGAGATCTGCCGGAAATACATCTAGATAATCCCTCACTATCAGAACTGACTGAACGGTAGGAGTGTCAACACTGATATCTCTCACATAAGCAAGATATGCATCACATCCCTTTCCAACCATCCGCTACGCCTGAAGGAAATACACCACCCTACTAGGAACATAATCTAAAGTACCTCTCCACTCTAACCGCGGCAAACCTGGCATAGCCAATGTCACTGTCCTGGTGTGACAATTAAGGATAGCATGATAGGGCGACAACCAGTCCATACCCAAAATAACATCAAAATCTACCATACTAAGCAATAATAGATCGGCTAGTCTCAAAACCACTAAGAACAACTAAACACGACTGATACACCCCGGTCAACAATAATGGAATCTCTTACATGTGTGGACACATAGACAAGAGAACTCAAAGAATCACGGGATATACCCAAATAAGGAGCAAAGTAAGATGATACATAGGAATAAGTGGAGCCTGGATCAAATAAGACTGATGCATCTCTATGCCAAATCGGAACAATATCTGTGATAACTGAGTCGGATGCAACCGCCACCATCCTAGCAGGAACAATATAATATCTGGCCTGGCCTCCCCCTCTAGGGCGACTCCCGAAGATAAGTACAAACGTCTTCGTACGGATCCGCGAGACTCTACTAAACTTGCTTGTGACTCATAACACATATAAACCTAGAGCTCTGATACCAACTTGTCAAGACCCCAATTTTCCTTCGTAGGATATCGTGATGACACCTAGTCTCTAAGACTAGGTAAGCCTAACATTCATCCAGAAGTGAACGCTGGCGAAATAAAATCTGCAACTCAACATGTACAGCTCCCAAAACCCGGCAAAATATAAGTCACAAGCTCTAAGTAATATCACTGAATAATCTAATAAATCAATGTATATAAAAGGGTAATGGAATAAGCAAATCAAGGTAGAAGGGGACTCTGAGGCATACAAATGCTGGCAGATATACCTTGAAGTCTCCACACTCGGACTCAAATCACTGATGTCTGGACTGGTAAGAGGTACCTGGATCTGCACTAAAAGATATGCAGAAGCGTAGCATGAGTATACCACAACGGTAGCCAGTAAGTGCCAAGCCTAACCTCGATAGAGTAGTGATGAGGTCAGGTCGAGGCCCTACTGGAATAAATAAAAGACTGAACAAATGTAAGGCAATGTAATAAGGACAGTAGTGAAATTGAAACAACAAATAGTATATCAAGGTTAGCTACACATAACTAAAGCATATAGTGCAACACATAGAAATACAATTAATAATATGCTAAGGAAACAACAACCAAAGACAAGTGCAAAAATGGAGAAATTCCAACAAGAGTCACTACCGAGGTACCGCTTCGTAGTCTCAAATCCCGAGAATAAATCACAATATTTCCTTATATCACCGCGGGAGACTTTACATTTAGTTTTGAAAATCATTTTTCCGAAATAGTATCCTGCATTTTAGCCCAGCTTATCACACCACATGACTTCTAGTAGTTCCCCTAACCACGCTATCAAGCCCACCTCATCTCACCGCATGCGTTGCAACCCCAAACCTTATACCACTGCATGCGTATTAATATCACAACGTATCACAAATCGCACCTCAAGTGTTCAATATCACAACTTGCTGGAGAAACCAAACAATAACAGTATTTTCACAGTAAAGAGCCCATGGCTCAAGCACAATGTACACAAGTGTCTCAACAATAACAACCGGAATGAACAACTCAACATAATGGTATTTCACAACTTGACACTTTTCCTCAATGTGAATCACGCCCTTTATATTTCAATACCAATTTCAACAACAAGATATTCCACGATTTAACAGTTTCAATTAAAGAGATCAACGATCAAATAATGAATTGTGATGACCCAAAATATCATCTTTAAATTTAATAAGTAATTATGTGTTATAAGACCTCGAAAGCACCATTTATCATTCCTCGACTTGTGTGAGAATCAGAGTTGATTTGACGTGATTCGGACGTCCGGTTGTAAAAATATAAGTTTAAAAGTTTTCTTGAAACTTCCTTTAATTAGGTGTCTGATTCGTAATTCTAGATGTTATTTTGGCGATTTGATCGCGCGAGCAAGTTCCTATAATGTTTTAGGACTTGTGTGCATGTTTGGTTTGGTGCCCCGAGGGCTCAGGTGAGTTTCGGATAGGATACGGAATGATTTTGAACTTAGAAAAATCTAATTTTCTGCAACTTCAGGCTTCTGGTATTTCCTTCATCACGTTCGCGAATGTACTCTCACGAATGCGAAAAAACTGGGCTGGTTAAATTTCATTCTTCGCGAACGCGAAGATTGGGTCGCGAGCGCGAAGCTATAGGGACTTCACCCTTTGCGAACGCGACCAACTCAACGCGAACACAAAGCTTTAGAGACCTGGGGGAGGGGTCTGTTGTCCTTCTACGCGAATGCGAGCACTGGCACGCGAACGCGAAGGCCAGGGGGGAAAAAGCCTTTGCGAACGTGAAGGAGGACTCGCGAATGCGAAAGCCACGAGATGCTATTCATCGCGAATGTGACAGGCCCGTTGCGAACACGAAGAAGGCCTGACGCATGTGACATAAAACAGAATTAAAACGGGATTTTTCCTATTTTTCACAAACCCTTAATTAGAACTCGGTTTAGGAGCGATTTCAAAGGAGTTTTTTATGATTTCGAACTGAGTAAGTGTTCTTCATCATATAGTGATTGTATTTCATAAATCTAAGTCTATATTCATCATTTATTTCAGATTTAGATGGAAGAAATTGGAATTTTTATAAAATCTTCCAAAAAAGAAAATTTAAGATTTAAGGTCCATTTGACATCGAAATTTGATAAAATTTGTATGGTTAAACTCGTAGCGGAACGGGTGTTCAGATTTTGCGAGAATTTTTGGAATTTGAGATGTGGGTCCCACTGTCGAATATTTTAAGGAATTTCGGATTTTTATCCGGAAAATTTGTAAATTCATATGGAATTAATTCCTATGATTCGGATTGAGTATATTGAATTGTTTATGAATAGATTTGAAGTTTTGGAGACAAATTTAAAAGGAAAAGATGTGGTTGAGTAATTGATTGGAATTTGCAAAGCGAGGTAAGTGTCGTGGTTAACCTTGACTTGAGGGAATAGAACCCTTAAATTATTTGTTATGTGAATTGCATGTGAACGACATATAGGCGAGGTGACGAGTGTCTATACATCGTCAAATTAATTGTTTGCCTGCTTACTTGAAAAACCATAAATTGTTTTAAATCATGAATTAATTATTATAATAATTGTTTCTCTCCCATTCTTTGTAAAATATTAATTCTTGAATTCCTGTATTAATTGTTACATGCTATTTGAATTATGTCCCTTAATTGTTATTTGACATGTAGCATATTAAATATTAAAGTGCATATTTTCTCTCTGATTTCTATAATAATTTGATATTTGCCTTTGTTTGTTTCGTAATTAAATCATAATTATTATATGTTTGTTGTCTTATAATTATATATTAATTATTGTATTTATTGGAAAAATTCTTCTATAAGAATTGGTAAATGAATACGTTGGAGGAGCGAGTTGCACGCCACAACAGAATAAATTATAAGGAATATATTAGAGGATCGGGTTGCATGCCGCAACATACTTATTTAAAAGTCGACATATATATATATATATATATTGGGGGGATCGGGTTATACGCCGCAACATACTTGATTAAAATGAATATATTGTGAGCGCGGGTTGCACGCTGCAACAAAACTGAATGTGAATATATTGTGAGGGCGGGTTGCACGCTTTAACAGAACTGAATGTGAATATATTGTGAGAGCGGGCTCCACGCTGCAACAAAACTAAATGTGAATATATTGTGAGAGCGGGTTGCATGCTGCAACAGAACTGAATGTAAATATATTGTGAGAGCGGGTTTCACGCTCTAGCAGAATTGAATGTGAATATATTGTGAGAGCGGGTTGCACGCTGTAACAGAATGGATGAAAATGATAATTGGTTATGATTGTTGAGTTGGCTTCAATTATTATAAATGAGTTACCTGATTTATTTCTATTATTGTTGTTGTTACTAATATTGCGTACAGGTAATGTAAGTGACCCGCCTTAGCCTCGTCACTAATTCGTCAAGGTTAGGCTCAGCACTTACCAGTACATGGGGTCGGTTGTACTGATACTACACTCTGCACTTCTTGTGCAGATTTCGGAGTTGGTCCCAGCGGCGTGCCATGGACTTGCTCGGATTTCAGCTACTTGGAGGAGACTTGAGGTATAACTGCATGGCGTCCGCTGTTCTGAAGTCCCCGTCTATTTTACTTTAGCTATGTGTTTATTTCCAGACAGCTTTATTTCATTCAGTCCTTATTTCTATTATTCTAGAAGCTCGTGCACTTGTGACACCAAATTCTGGGATGGTATTTAGACACCGTTGTTTTTATGGATTATTCACTACATTTCAGACTTTACTTCCGCATTTGTTCCTTGATTATTAATAACTTTAAAAATTATTTTAAAAATAGATAATATTATTCTAACGTTGGCTTGCCTAGCAAATGAAATGTTAGGCGCCATCACGGTCCGAAGGTGGGAATTTTGGGTCGTGACAATTGGTATCAGAGCACTAGATTACATAGGTCTCATGAGTCATGAGCAAGCTTAGTAGAGTCTGAAGGATCAGTACGGAGACGTCTGTACTTATCTCTCAGAGGTTATGGAGTTTAGGAACAATTTCACTTCTTTCATTCCTTATCGTGCAACATTGATTTATCTTGAAATATATATCTTATATTCCTTTGTATCCACTCGTGTATGATATTGCGCACTCGGTATCAGTTGTGAGTCGATGGTTTGTGATGCCGCAGATGGATTACGAGAGAGCCATAGATGCTCAACATTGCCTGAACGTGTGGTTCTGACTAAAGATGCGGACGTATTGAGAGATCAACCAGTGAATCATGTGAGGGGTGCAACGGACCTTGGCATCTGGTTGATTTATACGAGCTGTGAAGGTTATTATTGTGGATCATCAGACGTGGTGAACTATGACTTCGCGCCGAGTGGGAGGAAGTTCACTATTAATGGATGGATTGCGGGGTCATGTGTTATATCAGTTTTGTCCTGAAATGTATATATGTGGTACTGAAAGGTTCCCCAAAAATGTACACATGTTTAAGGCCTGAGATTTTATAGAGGATAAGGTTGGGACTTGCGGTATGTCCGCCTACTTAATAATCCTATACTTCAGTACCAAAGGAGTTAGAGAAACAACTTTAAATCTATAGAATATCTACTCAGCGTGGACGTCATGGTTGCAGATTTCGAAGTGATTCGGAGGAAGTACAGTGGTTAATGAGATTCTGGACTATGTGGTTCGTGCCAAGATTTGCCTGTATAGAGATCTACTTTTGTGATCGTTGTGTATAAATGGGGGTAAGGGTTACCCCAAAGAAGATTCGAAGAGTTTGTTAAGAAATGGGTCAGCTCAACAGTGTTGGGTCAGCATAACAAAAAAAGAAATTGGCCTTGGGAGAGATAATTCTCCACAGATGTCCGTGGCAAGCCTATGAAGAGGGCAGACCAGCCAATGCAACACCGCCCACTTAGCTCAGTTCCCAGAACGCTTTTGAAAGAGTTTGTTTCCCGGACTCTCCGTAATGCGTGGCACATAGGGTTTGAATGGTTGCGTCAAGTCACCATGACAGTGTCATAATATGCTATCGGGTTCCATAAGTTAGCCCGTCATATTACTACTTTGCTTCCTATAGCCAGAGAGCGAGTCCACAGACTCATTAAAGGACTCAATTATGATCGTAAAATTTTGTATGACTCGGGAGCTACAGGCTGATACTTCATTTCCACTAGTGGTGGAAATTGCCAAGATATTAGAACGTGTTCGGGGTGAGGAAAAAGGAATCTAAGGAGGCCAAGACGTCTCGATGTTCTGGGGGATTCAGTGGATTCTACTCTGCGAGTATAAATCATTATGGCGGTGGCTCAGGTAGTCGGCCAGCCTAATTCGCACATCAGATTAATCGAGGTGCTCTAGTAAGTTCTTTAAATGCACCACTGACATGAGTGTCCTACAATGGTTATTCTAGTTATTTGGCACAGACTCAGTATGAGCATCCAAACTCGCAAATGGATTGTTATGAATGCGGTGATACTAGGCACATCATGAGAAAATTGTCCCAGACTCGGGAGAGATATATTTCATCAAAACACTCAGGCTACGTGTCACATTGTAGTTACCACAACACCCACACGATCAGTTAGGGGTGGAGGATAGGCAGGTAGAAGGCGTCCTAGAGGTGGAGACTCAGCCGTTGTTATATTTGTTTTATGGTATGGTGGAAGTCATTACATCAGATGGTGTCATTATAGGTACGACCTCGATTTAAAATAAAGGAATAATTTCCTTAACTTGATTTGGTTCTGAGTATCGAAACGAGTCCTCCTATTGTGCTCCACTTATGAGAAAGCTTCATATTTCTATAATCTACTTATGTGTTTACTTCTGTTGGGAGATTCTATGGAGATAACTAAGTCTATCATTCCATGATTGGTCACTAATAAGAGCTGTGAGGCTAAATGTGGCTTTCTGTTACTCATTTCGGTAAGTTTTGATGTAATTTACGGATAATTAATTACAAATTATGAAGTATATGCCATATCAGTGTGAGGTTCATTATGTGTTGTGATTTTATGTAACCGAAATTATTTAAAAGGAGAAAATGGAAAGCTTCGATTGGCAAGATGAGCAAATTACTTATGATTCAGAACTGAGGCCGAGGTCCTCGCATTTTAAAATAAATTGATATGTTTAAACCGGGCTATGAGCTATGGTGGAAGTTATATAAGGACGAGATCCTTGCGATAAAAAATTCTAGTGTTTAAATTCTCCCTTTTGAAATTAAATTTATATTATAGTACTAATAGGGAGTCATGCGTGCTAGGCTTATTTGAAAAAATAATTGTATGAAATTCTCTGTGCATACTTGCCAAATTCGTGTTGTAATATTGAGTTGTAACCTACGAGGTAGGTGCCCGCCCAGATAACGTTAAATGTGACTCGTTAATTCGGGTAAATAATTATGAGGTCTTCATGCCTCACATCTCGTTATTAGTATTGTGAAGGTTTGAAATGAGATTTTTGTTAACATGAAGTTAATTGACGATTCCGTAGTTGATTATGAACAACTATTAAGACCAGATTGACCCAGAAGGGTGCCCCATTTAGATGGTCAGATGAGTGTGAGTTGAGCTTTCAGAAGCTTAAGACTGCTTTGACTACGACGTCAGTGTTGGTATTATCCACAGGTTCAGGATCATATACGTTATATTGTGACGCCTCTCACATTGGGCTTGGTGCAGTATTAATGCAAGATGGCAGGGTGATTGTATATGCGTCGCGGCAGTTGAAAGATTACGAGAAGAATTCTCTTGTTCATGACTTAGAATTGGCAACCATTGTTCATGCGCTGAAGATTTGGAGGCATTACCTCTACGGTGTCTTGTGTGAGATATTTACTGATCATCGTAGCCTTCAGTATCTGTTCAAACAAAAGGATCTTAATTTGAGACAGAGAAGATGGTTGGAGTTGTTGAAAGACTATGATATCACCATTTTGTATCACCCCAGAAAGGCCAATGTGGTGGCCGATGCTTTGAGTAGAAAAGTTGTGAGTATGGGCAGTCTTGCATATATTCTGGTTGGTGAGAGGCCATTAGCTGCAGATGTTCAGACTTTGGCTAATCAGTTCGTGAGGTTAGATGTTTCAGAACCCAGTCGGGTTCTAGCTTGCATATTCACTCGGTCTTCTTTATATGAGCGCATCAGAGAGAGGCAGTATGATGATCCTCATTTACTTGTCCTTAAGGACACGGTGCGGCACGGTGATGCCAAATAAGTTGCTATGGGGGAAGATGGGGTTCTACGAATGCAGGGTCATATTTGTGTGCCAAATGTGAATGGGCTTCGTGAATTAATTCTTGAAGAAGCACACAGTTCCAAGTATTCTATTCATCCAGGTACCGCTAAAATGTATGAAGATTTGCGACAACATTATTGGTGGAGGAGAATGAAAAAGGATATAGTTGCATATGCAGCTCGGTGTCTGAATTGTTAGCAAGTTAAGTACGAGCATCAGAGACCTGGTGGTTTGCTTCAGAAGTTAGAAATTCCTTAGTGGAAGTAGGAGCATATCACTATGGATTTTGTTTTTGGGCTCTCACGGACTCAGAGAAAATTTGAAGCAGTTTGGATCATTGTGGACAAGTTGACCAAGTCAGCACATTTCATTCCAGTGGCAGTTACCTATTCTTCAGAGAGGTTAGCTAAAATTTATATTCGTGCGATTGTCCGCCTTCACGGTGTGCCCGTGTCTATTATTTCAAATTGAGGTACGCAGTTTACCTCACATTTCTGGAGGGCTGTACAGCGTGAGTTAGGCACGCTGGTGGAGTTGAGTACAACATTTCATCCACAGACAGACGGACAGTCAGAGCGCACTATTCAGATATTGGAAGATATGCTCCGCGCTTGTGTTATAGACTTTGGAGGTTCTTTGGATCATTTCTTGCCACTTGTGGAGTTTGCTTATTATAATAGCTACCAGTCAAGCATTCAGATTGCTCTATATGAGGCATTATACGGAAGGAGATACCGATCGCTAGTTGGTTGGTTTGAACCGGGAGAGGCTCGGTTGTTGGGTACCGATTTGGTACAGGATGCCTTGGATACGGTCAAGATTATTCAGGATCGACTTCGCTCAGCCCAGTCTAGGCAAAAGAGTTATGCCAACCGAAAAGTTCGTGATATTTCATTCATGGTTGGAGAAAGAATATTGCTCCAGGTTTCACCTATGAAAGGTGTAATGAGGTTCAGAAAGAAGGGAAAGTTGAGCCTAGGTATATCGGACCCTTTTAAATTATTGAAAGGGTGGGTAAAGTAGCCTATAGGCTTGCATTACCACCTAGTTTATCAGCGGTTCATCCGGTGTTCCATGTGTTTATTCTCCAAAAATATCATGGCGATCCATCCCATGTGTTAGATTTTAGCTCAGTCTAATTGGACAAAGATTTGACTTACGAGGAGGAGTCGGTGGCTATTCTTGCCCGGAAGGTCCGACAGTTGAGGTCTAAGAGTTATCCTTCAGTTCGGGTGTAATGGAGAGGTTAGCCGGAAGAGGCATCTACCTGGGAGTTCGAGTCGGACATGCGGAGTAAATATCCACACTTATTTACCAGCTCATGTACTTTTTCTAACTCCATTCGAGGACGAACGTTTGTTTTAGAGGTGGAGAATGTGATGACCTAAAATGTCATCTTTAAATTTCTAAGACCTCGAAAAGCACTATTTATCATTCCTCGACTTGTATGCGCAGTCCGTACAATTTTTCGAAAAGTTTTTATGTAAAAAATGGATTAAAATGTGAAATAGAGCTTTAAAAACTCAACTGAGTTGACTTTAGTCAATATTTTGAGCAAACGGACCCGGATCAGTATTTTTACAATTTCGGTAGGTCCGTATCATGATTTGAGACTTGGACGTATGCCTGAAATCAAATTCCGAGGTCCCTAGCCCGAGATATGAAATTTTGATAAAAACTTAAAAGCTTGAAAGCTTAATGATTTTTAAGAAATTACTGATGTTGGATTTATTGACCTCGGGTCCGTATTTTGGTTCCGGAGCCCGGTATAAGTCCACTATAATATTTATGACTTGTCTGCCAAATTTGGTGAGAATCGGAGTTGATTTGACGTGATTCGGACGTCCGGCTGTAAAATATAAGTTTTAAAGTTTTCTTGAAAACTTTCTTTGATTTGGTGTCTGATTCGTAGTTCTAGGTGTTATTTTGGCGATTTGATCACGCGAGCAAGTTCGTATGATATTTTAGGACTTGTGTGTATGTTTGGTTTGGAGCCCCGAGGGCTCGGGTGAGTTTCGGATAGGATACAGAATGATTTTGAACTTAGAAAAATCTGATTTTCTGCAACTTCAGGCTTCTCGTATTTCCTTCATCGCGTTCGCGAATGTACTCTCGCGAACGCAAAGAGCAAACTGGGTTGGCTGAATTTTCTTCTTCGCAAACACAAAGATTGGGTCGTGAACTCAAAGCTATGGAGACTTCACCCTTCGCGAATGCGACCAACTCAATGCGAACGCGAAGCTTTAGAGGCCTGGGGGAGGGGTCTGTTGTCCTTCTACGCGAACGCGAGCACTGGCACACGAACGCGAAGGCCGGGGGGAAAAGCCTTCGCGACCGCGAAGGAGGACTCGCGAACGCGAAAGCCACGGGATGCTATTCATCGCGAACGCGACAGGCCCTTCGCGAACGTGAAGTAGGCCTGACGCTTGTGACATAAAACAGAACCAAAACGAGATTTTTCCCATTTTTCACAAACCCTCAATTAGAACTCGGTTTAGGAGCGATTTCGAAGGAGTTTTTCATGATTTTGAACTGAGTAAGTGTTCTTCATCATATAGTGATTGTATTTCATAAATCTAAGTCTATATTCATCATTTATTTCTGATTTAGATGGAAGAAATTAGATTTTTTATAAAATATTCCAAAAAAGAAAATTTAAGATTTGAAGGTCCATTTGACATCAAAATTTGATAAATTTTGTATGGTTGAACTCGTAGCGGAACGGGTGTTCGAATTTTGTGAGTTTTACCGGAATTTGAGACATGGGTCCCACTGTCGAATATTTTAATGAATTTCAGGTTTTTATCCGGAAAATTTATAAATTCATATGGAATTAATTCCTATGATTCATATTGAGTATATTGAATTGTTTATGAATAGATTTGAAGCTTTTGGAGACAAATTTAAAAGGAAAAGTTGTGGTCGAGTAATTGATTGGAATTTGCGAAGCGAGGTAAGTATCGTGGTTAACCTTGACTTGAGGGAATAGAACCCTTAAATTATTTATTATGTGAATTGCATGTGAACGGCGTATAGGCGAGGTGACGAGTGTCTATACGTCGTCAAATTAATTGTTTGCCTGCTTACTTGAAAAATCATAAATTGTTTTAAATCATGAATGAATTATTATAATAATTGTTTCTATCCTATTCTTTGTCAAATATTAATTCTTGAATTCATGTATTAATTGTTACATGCTATTTGAATTATGTGCCTTAATTGTTATTTGATATTTAGCATATTAAATATTAAAGTGCATATTTTCACTCTGATTTCTATAATAATTTGCTATTTGCCTTTGTTTGTTTCGTAATTAAATCATAATTATTATATGTTTGTTGTCTTATAATTATATATTAATTGTTGCATTTATTGGGAAAATTCTTCTATAAGAATTGGTAAATGAATATGTTGGAGGAGCGAGTTACACGCCGCAACAGAATTAATTATAAGGAATATAATAAAGGATCGGGTTGCACGCCGCAACAGACTTATTAAAAGTCCATATTAGAGGTTCGGGTTGCATGTCGCAACAGACTTATTAAGCGTCCATATTGGAGGATCAGGTTGCACGCCGCAACAGACTTATTTAAAAGTTGACATACATATATATATATTGGGGGATCGGGTTGCACGCCTCAACAGACTTGATTAAAATGAATATATAGTGAGAGCGGGTTGCACGCTGCAACAGAACTGAATGTGAATATATTGGGAGAGCGGGTTGCACGCTGCAATAGAACTGAATGTGAATATATTGTGAGAGCGGGTTGCACGCTGCAACATAACTGAATGTAAATATATTGTGAGAGCGGGTTGCACTCTGCAACAGAATTGAATGTGAATATATTGTGAGAGTGGGTTGCACGCTGCAACAGAATTGATGGAAATGATAATTGGTTATGACTGCTGAGTTGGCTTCAATTATTATAAATGAGTTACCTAATTTATTTCTATTATTGTTGTTTTTACTAATATTGCGTACAGGTAATGTAAGTGGCCCGCCTTAGCCTCATCACTACTTCGTCGAGGTTATGCTCAGCACTTACTAGTACATGTGGTCGGTTGTACTGATACTACACTATGCACTTCTTGTGCAAATTTCGGAGTTGGTCCCAGCGGCGTGCCATAGACTTGCTCGAATTTCAGCTACTCGGAGGAGACTTGAGGTATAACTGCATGGCGTCCGCAGTTCTGAATTCCCCGTCTATTTTACTTTAGCTGTGTGTTTATTTCCAGAAAGCTTTATTTTATTCAGACCTTATTTGTATTATTCTAGAAGCTCGTGCACTTGTGACACCAAATTCTGGGATGGTATTTAGACACCGTTGTTTTTATGGATTATTCACTACATTTCAAACTTTACTTTCGCATTTGTTCCTTGATTATTAATAACTTTAAAAATTATTTTAAAAGTAGATAATATTATTCTAACGTTGGCTTCCCTAGCAAGTGAAATGTTAGGCGCTATCACAGTCCGAAGGTGAGAATTTCGGGTTGTGACATGAATACAGGATAAAGGAAACAATAACTTCAATTAAACATGTAGGACAATTAGCATGTAAGAGAATAAGACAAGTCGACATGTGAAAATAGACTAGAAATGATGATTATAATATGTTAAGGTAACTCAATTATGGCATGAAAGGAATCTACATAGCTAAAACTGGTAATTTCCACATTTATCCTGTGTACACACTCGTCACCTTGCGTACATGGCTTTCGCATATCACAATTATCACAACCAACACAAATCCTAAGGGGTAATTCCCCCACACAAGTTTAGGCAAGTAACTTACCTCGAAACAAGCTAACTCAATCCACTCGAAGGCTTTACCCTCGATTATCCAACTCCGAACGGCTCAAATCTCACCATAAAAACTTCATACTATAAATATAAATTATAGGAAACTAATTCAAACAATGAAATTACGAACTTTGATAAAATAAAATAAAAAGTCAACCCAAAACGTCAATCCGCGCCCACGCCTTAGAACGGGCCAAAATTACAAAAATCGAACACTCATTCGATAATCATTCCAATCATACAAGAATTACTCAAATCCGAACTCAAATCGCCTTTCAAATCCTCAATTTTTAGCCTATGAAATTTCACAAATATTTCCCAAATTTACAACTCCAAAACACTAATTTAATGAAAAAACAACATTAGATTTGTGTAATTTAACCTAGATCAAGTTATGAATTCTTATCCCAATGATCTCTCTGTAAACCTCCCGAATATTTGCCTCATACCGAGCTCTCTATGTCCAAAATTGGATTATGAATCAAACCCTCGAAATTTCCCATTTTCTGCCCAAGGAATCCACTTTTGCGAGCCTAGGGTCGCAACTGCGACGCTTTACCTGTGGAAAACCTGCGCAGGTGCGGTTTCTACTTAAATCCAAGAGTTCCACTTCTGCGGACCATGGCTCGTACCTGCCCAGATGTCTGCACCTGCAAGCCCAGCCCCGGGCTCTCCTTTTCGCTTCTGCGCCTCACCTCCGCACCTGCAATTCCTCACCTGCGAGCAATCGCTGTGCAGGTGCGATGACACCAGTAGGCCTAGGACTTTCAACAATGAAGCTACGTCCAAAATTGGTCTGAATTCAATCTGAACCACACCCGGGCCCCTAGGACCGCGTCCGAATATACCAATAAGTCCCAAAATACATAACGAACCTATTTGAGGCCAAAAATCACATAAAACAATATCGATTCTATGAATCGCAGCCCAAATCCAAGCACATGCAACTATGAACTTCCGAATTCCAAAACCAATGCCGATTCATACCAAAACACCTCCGATTGACTTCAAATTTTACACACAAGTCATAAATAATATTATGAACCTATTACAACTTCCATAATTGGGATCTGACCCTAATATAAATAAAGTCAACTCCTGGTCAAACTTTTCAACCTTCCACACCTTTAATTTTCTATCTTTCGCTAATTCTCGCCGAACGACCTACGAACCTCCAAATCAACATACGGACATGTTTCTAAGTCCCAAATTACCATACGGAGCTATTGGAACCATCAAAACTCAATTCCGGAGTTGTCTTCACAAAAGTCAAACTACGGTTAACTCTAACAACTTAGGATTCCAACTTAGGGACTGTGTATCCCATTTCACTCTGAAACGCACCCGAAACAAAACCAAATACTCCGAAAAGTCACATAACCAAAATATAACATAGGGGAGGCAATAAATAGGGGATCGAGGCTAAAACACACAAAACGACCGGCCGGGTCGTTTCACGTGTGGTGCGAGTTGATTATTGTGTTTGTGATATTGATGCTCATGCGGCAGTATAAGGGTGGTGTATTAATGCGCATGCGAAAAGATAAGGTGAGATTTATACACGTGTTGCTAGTAAGGGAATTACTTGAAGCCGTGTGATGAGATAAGTGGGCTAAAGCGCGTGAAGCCATTTCGGAAAAAATATTTTACAAAAATATGCAAGGCTTATGCGGCAATATAAAGAAGATTGTGACTGTGATTTGTGAAATATGAATATAAGGTGTGGTACCTCAGTGTGATTCTTGTTGTACATTCTATGTTGGAAAGGCTTGTTGATTTGAATGGTTATGGTATTGCTTCCTTACCTTATTCCATCGTATTTTGACTATTATTGGTTTCTTGCTGTCTTTATCATATGTACACTCTTTGTTGTCATTTGTTGCTTTTATTTCAGTTGTTCGCCTTGTGTTGATAAATTATTTTATTGTCATTTATTTCCTTTACTTCCCAATGGTTAGATTTTATTAATATTATGCCCAGATTTCTATGTCTAGTAGGTATTTTGACCCGACCTCGTTACTACTCTACTGAGGTCAGGCTTGATACTTATTTGGTAGCATCGTGGTGTACTCATTTTACGCTTCTGCATATTTGTGCAGATTCATGTACTTCTGCTCGTGCCGGATGTCAGTGAGTTAATTCAGACCTTGCGGAGACTTCATGGTATACATGCTTGACGCTCGCAGGCTTCAGAGTCACCTTCTAGTGATCTTATGCTAACGTTTCTTTTATTTTCAAACAGTATTGTATTAGATATTCTTAGTATATATCACTAGAGCTTATGACTCAGTTCTACTGGTGTGAACTGGTTTTGGAAATTTTATGACTATTGTTTTACTTTGGGTTCATTATAATATTTTATCAGTTTAAAGTTAAAATTTTGGAGTTGTGACAGCAGGAAAATCATTTATAGTCCACACTAAAGCAACACACAATCTGAAATTTTTCTTAGTTGATATATCATATGTTTCCACACCTTCATGCCACAATAACTTCAAGTCATCAATCAAGGGCTGCATATATACATCAATCAATTTTTTTGGATTGCATGGAGCTGGAACAATACAAGTTAGAAATAAATATGGACTTGTCATATACATCTCAGGTGGAAGATTATACGGCGTAACAAATACTGGCCAACGTGAATATGGTGCAGCAGAAACTGCAAATGTAGTGAATCCATCAGCACATAATCCCAACCTAATGTTTCTCGGTTCACTAGCAAAGTCTGGAAAAAACCCTATCAAAATGCTTCCATGCTTCTCCATCTGACTGATGGCATAGAACACCATCTGGCCTTCTATGTTCATAGTGCTATTCATATGAGGAGCAGAGCTCATTGATGCATACAACCTCTTTAACCTTGGTACAACGTGTAAGTAGTGCATTGCATTCACTGGAACCTTCTTCTGTTTGGCATTTGTGACTTTTTTGTAACTAGGTTGGTTATAAAATTTGCAATTTTCTAAAGTTGCATCATCCTTAAAGAATAACATGCAACCTTTGTCACAACAATCAATCCTCTCCGATGAAAGACCCAACTTGGAAACCAATTTCTTTTCCGTTTAGAAATCTTTGGGTAGGTCAATCTTTGTCAAATTAAGTTCATTCACAAGGTCAATGATAGAATCCATGCCCGCTTGAGAAATTTAATTATCCAATTTAATACTTAGTAATCTAACTGCAACAGACAACATGGAATGCACCGAGCCTTCGTAAAGTGGACAACTAGTTTTTCTAACTGTTTGACGAAGCTTTTAGCCTCATTATTTGGTTCGGATTGAGTCCCTGGGAACATCTCAAAAGCACCACCCATCATTTCAGTAAATCGTAAACTTACAATATTATACTCTGCTACGGGACTATCTTCTTCACCACCAAAATAATTATGAAAATAAACATCATCTACACTAGCATGACTCTCCCCATGAACAGTCCACATATAATAATTTTTCATAAACCCCTTCTTATACAGATAAACTATATCAATATCGGGAGCCAATAACTTAACACACTTGCATTTCATACAAGGTCACCTAATCGTCCCTTCAAGAAGGAGATCATCAAGTGTCTTTGCCTTAGAAATAAAGCCAGCAACCCCTTCTGTAAATTCATCCTGAAACCATGTACGATTCGGATGATACCTATGATACATCCATCTACGATGCTCAAATTCCATCTACACATAGAAGAAAATTAAAAGTTGAAATATGTATGTTAATTACACTAATTAATAAATTTTATTCTTCAAAGGTTACTTATCTAAATAGTTTAATTATGTATTTTAGTGTAATCTAAAATTTATCCATCTTATTTAGTAATCTAAAAAGGTTTTTGCATTTATCCAAATTCATTAGTGAACTAAAAAGCAACAACCAGCATTAAACATTATATTCAAGAAACCTTAAACTTAATATCATATCAATCCAATTAATTTATTATATTTAATAAACTTTAATCTTACAATCATTTCATAGCTTTACTTTACTATTGTTAAAAACATACTAGCTACATCACATTTCATAGGTTTACCCACGGACCTCACTTTTATCAAACAAAAGAAATACTCATAATTCACTAATATTTAAACTCTTTCAACATATAAAATTAAGGCATTTAATTTAAATAGCATAATGTTTCATATAACAAGAAAAATAAATTCAAATATTTGGGATCAACAATAACAATTATCAAAAAATAGATTGAGTAATCCACAAGTATAATTTAATAATTTACCAACTAAATTCTAACAATTCAACTATTTTTCTAGCAATCAAACCAAGAAATATTCTCAAACAATTACAACTAACCTTGCTATGGAGAACACTACCGTTGGAGGAGGTAAAGATGGTTGTGGCCATTACAACCCAAAGCTCGTGGAGATGTTGGCCGCTACAAAAAAAAGGTTAGCTAAGGTTCCGCCGCGAGTAGGAGATAGAAGAAGAGGAGAGCATGAGATAAAGAGAATTACTATAGAGAGGGGAGATGGTAGAAGTGTGGAGATGAAAAAAGACCAATTCGACTTTGGAGATGGGGCGGAGGTGGGAGGAACACAGAAAAAGAAGAAAGAAAGGAAGACAGACGGGGAGGGGGGCTTTTAAAATAATTTTTTGATCGATTCGGTTGGAAAATTAAAATAAAATATAATTTAAATAATTTTGAAACCGATTTGGTCGGTAATAGTGCTGACAAGTCACGAGTTGAAATTGACAAATTTTTTCGACCTAATCGGTCGGAATATTTATAAAATAATAGTCTTTTTTTAAAAAAAATTCGATCGTGTCAGTCGAAAAAGGTAAAGCTAGTCAAACACAGGAATTTTTACTTTTAAGGACCGACTGAATCAGTTGAAAATTTAATTCCCGCATTTTGCGCCAAAATGAGGGACCAATAATGTCGGAATGAGGTCGAAATTTTTATGCCTTGTTTGATTGTTTGTTCTTCTTGACTGATGCTCTATTTGATTGTATGACTACATGAGCCTATTTATTCATGCTAGAAATCATGTTTTGACTTATGACATCTTATTTGGACATGATAGGCTATTCTTGAGATTTACTGGTGTACTTGATTTAGCCGTAGTCATATTTTATATCATGAGAACACATCTGCATCTTTATTTATTATGTCCTTGTGCATTTTATTGGTTATTTCTTGAACAAATGCATACATCCTGAGAGATGGAGATGTTGGTACAGATTGATATGATTATGACCTATTTAGACATTTGAGCAGATTGATATTATTATGGAATGATTGTTTATATCATGCGGTTATTGTGATATTGATATGTTATGGCACGATGAATTTTTGTGCGGAATACGAATATGGATCCGTCACTCCGGAGTTAGGTGATTACACATGCTATATTGAGCTCTATGACCGCATGTGATACGCGCATCGTGTGCATATCATTTGAGAAACATTTGAGAAACAACAAAAGTATTTGCGGACTTAGCAATCATATTTGAGAAACATGCTATCCTATCTCTGATTTTTGCACCTCATTATTATATTTGTTGTTCTTGGTTACTCTCTGTAATTTCATGCTATTATAGATTGTTCAGATTGAGAAGATGAGTATCATACTTTGTCAAAATTTGGCCACTACTTATTCGAAATTAGACTTGATACTTACTGAGTACACATCATTTTGGTACGCATACTATACTTCTGCATATCTTGTTCAGATTCTGATATTGGCACTAATGGATCACAAGAAGGTGCCCAGTAGCTGACTCAGGAAACTTGAGGTAGTGCTGCTTAATCGACCGCAAACTCTTAAAGTCACCTTCTTCTAATTATCATACTGTTTATCTTATTTCAGATAGTATTTCTTGTATTTTGTGAGACACAATTGTATTTTATCTTAGTAGCTCGTGATTTCGTACTACAGAGTTTCGGGAGTTGGCTGAAATCGCTCATGATTTCGTACACTATATGAAATCGCCAGTTATAAGTCTTAAGCATTACTCGTAAGATCAATGGGTCATTTAAAAAAGAAAACTCATATTTTATAATGGTGAATTAATTATCGTGTATTTTTAAAATTACGTAAGAGGTTAAACATAGAAATGATATGGCCAATCTAATTTTATTTCTTTTAAATTATTAATAACAATTGAATATAAGGGTGAGAGTAAATTTTAATAAGCTATTAAAACTTACTTCTAATACCTTTTTTTTTCTAATGTAAGTAATGAAGTAAAGGAGATATGAAAGGTAAAATATTTAACTTTTTGTCTAATAAACAAGTTTAGCTAGATGTTATTGAACAAAAGGTAAAGTTGAATACCTCCTTATATTAAGTAAAGTATATAGTTTAACTGTTAACATATGCAGAAAATTTAAGGATTTTCTTAATATGCAATAAAATAGTCTTAAAGTTGGTGTAATTTTTTATTGAGGATAATCATTTCAAATGTATCTGAAATAGTAAAACATTTATTGGAGTCACATAGTAGTTCCTTTAAGCAGTAAAATATATAATTATTTTTCTTAATATGTATTCTCTAAAATAAGTCTATTTTTTCTCAATTCCAAAGATAGTTATTTATTATCAATATTATACCAAAATAGTCTAATTATAGCACTAAAATAATAATTTTATTCATATTTAATTTCACCTGGCTAAACTAATTTTACTGTACCTTCTCCTATAAATAAGTACTACATCACTTGGTGTTAATCACTCCTCTAACCATTCTAGGTAAAAGAAAAATGGCTCGACAATTTAACTTTCTCCTCCTCTCAAGTCTCTCATTAATTGTTGTTGCTTCTTCTTTGTTTCATGTCTCCTCTGCAAGGAGTGGCCTGAGACATAATTTTCTTGATGGTGAGAAACCATAAAAAATCCAAATGACGCAACAGTTGTGGGAATTGCAACATTTGCTGTGAATGAGCACAACAAGGAGTCTAAAAGTAACTTTCAACTTGTAAGAGTGATGGCTGGAGGGACTGATGTAATTCCTGATGGTACTGTTTATCAACTGGAAATCAGTGCTAGTGAATCAAATATTATTACAACCCGTCTTGTGGCTGTTTTGGTGCATCCAAACAATATTAAAGAACTTCTTTCCTTTGAATGATTATCTTTTGTTATAGTTTAAGTGTACAATCATCTAGAAACGGTTATATTTAAAGTATTTATATGAAATACACTATTCAAATTAAGCATTTTATCTTGTTTTATTGATTCGTTTGGCCATATTAAAGATGGATGATAATTTTTTAATTTTGGATAAATCGTATCAATCACATTAATATTTTATAAAATTAAAGTCCAAATGTTCCAATTGTCTATTTTAAAAGTTTCAAAATATACATCACATGTTATTTTTCGATTTGCTAATCCATCCTTTATCTTGGGGAAATTGAGCAGAACTCCTTCCATGAATCTTGAACTATGATTTGTGTGACAAAAAAAAAAGACAATACTATAAGCCTATGACTAAAAATTCATTCTCAAATTATCACTTTTCTTATTAAAATCTAAAAAGTAGGGTATACACAAGGAAAGTCGTTCCCGTCTTTAACAAGTTATCACTAGGAATATTTTTTGTCCAATAAATGGCTTGGACTCTGTCATATTTATTTTATTCTCATATAATTAAAAAGTTTACAAGTAAAAGGTTAATCGTACAAACAAGAGAGGACTCTAAATGTTTTCCTAATAATACATATATTTAAAAATGTAAAAAATAGTTATGTAAATGAAATGGCATATACTTCATAGAAAAAAAAGCTTTTATGATAATTGAGTTTGTTAATTTGTTGGGATTTCTCTAAATAAAGATACCATTAATGGGGTTGGTGCGCTTGAAGTGGGGTTGGTGCGCTTGGAGCTAACACATGACAATCATTGTTAGGTGTTTGTCCTAATTTTCTTAACATATTCGGCTTTCCTATCTATTGAAGGAAAGGGTAACATATTTACTATAATTGGATTTTTCTTTTCTTGGAAAGAAATTATAAATCTCTCATATTTGGCTAGCCCCTCCTTTTCTTGGAGGAAAAGATTTGGACTTCTATAAAATGAGGATCCTTCCTTCTTATTTAGCTACATCCACAAAGTAGCCATATGGGGTTTGACAGTCTTGATTAGGGGGAGAACTTTTCGGGATAAGTGTTAGTGTGTCATTTGTGTTTGCCTCTTTGTGAGGTTGTTCTCTCCATATTTTGTACACTCTCTTATATAGTGGATTGCTCATCTCTGCCATGGACGTAGGTCAATTGACCGAACCAAGTAAATAATTTTATCTCTTTTGGTATATTTCTCTTTTGTTGTCTGATATATCATCGTTTAAGTGTTGCTTTACTAGCTTCCGCATGATACCTGATTTTTTTGGTCCCAACAAGCGGTATCAGAGCAAGGTTCAAGACAAGTTCATCTTGGCGGGTTTAATTTTAGCCACAACCTATTTGACGGTAATCGTGGTTTTTGTCTGAGAAATTTGACCGGAGTGCTACTCAGGTTGAGATTTGGAGATGCGATCTGTTAAACGTTATGTGAAGAAGGTAGATCAAGCTTACTTTGTCAGAAAATTCAGGTCAAGGGGGAGAATTGTTATGTGTTTGTCCTTATTATCTTACCATATTTGGTTTTTCTATCTGTTGAAGAAAGGGTAACATATTTACTATAATTGAGTTTTTCTTTTCTTGGTAGGAAATTATAAATCTCTCATATTTGGCCAATCTCATTTCTTGGAGAAAAAGGTTTGGACTTCTATAAATTGAGGATCCTTCTTTCTTATTCAGCAACATCCACAATGTAGCTATATGAGATTTAAGAGTCTTGTTTAGGGGGAGAACTTTTCGGGACAAGTGGTAGTGTGTCACTTGTGTTTGACTCTTTGTGAGGTTGTTCTCTCGATATTTTGTACTCTCTTTTATATAGTGGATTTTTCATCTCTGTAGTGGACGTAGGTCAATTGACCGAACCAAGTAAATTTTTTTTATCTCCTTTGGTATATTTCTATTTTGTTGTCTAATTTATCGTCGTTCAAGTGTTACTTTACTAGCTTTCGCATGACACCTAATTTTATCGGTTCTAACAATCACGACTCATATTAGATGTGGGAGGAACCAAACGACCTTACGTTTTCCTATCCATCTTCTTTCTGGAAAGGGTCTATGAACAGAGAAATTGCCTTTCAAAAGTCAAATTTTTAAGGTTACTAAACGTTGAGTAGCAGAGGCGGAGCAAGAATTTAAAGTTTATGAGTTCGGAATTATCACGACCCAAAATTCACCTAGTCATGATGGCACCTAACCCAACCCGTCAGGTAAGTAAATTAACAACTATCCAATTCAATTAAATATTTAACTAACTCTAATACATTCCCCAAAGACTAGTAGTACAAATCATGAGTTTCTAAGATTAGAATTTACAAAACTGGTATGAAATTAATACATCGTCTGTTCGAAATGTACACAAACAGATTCTTATAAATCTAAGGCTATCATGAATAAGAGGCAGCTACGACCGGAACACAGGTATATCTTCAAATCCAGCTCCCGTCGATCACAGCAACATCAATATCAACATCCAATATCTGCACGCAAGGTGCAAAAGTGTAGTATGAGTACAACCGACCCCATATACTCAATAAGTAACAAACCTAACCTTAAGTTGAAAGTAGTGACGAGTTTGTACCAAGGTCAAAGTCCAACTCCAATAACCAACAACAGTTCATAACAATATAATTTAAAACAGCACAAGTAATAACTCAAGAATAACATGCTCAGCTCGTATACAATTCTGGAAAATAAACATTTTCTTTTCAAGTATAACTGTAAAACTCAAATCTTTTGCCAAAAGTCACCAAAATTATGAGTAAGTCTGAAATCTATGATTCTTCTCAAAGACTTTAACAACTAATAAGAAATTTCATTATCAGATGGCATGAGGAAAAATACTTCTATATGCTTACATATCGAGTATGCATATCTAATGTAATGTAGCACAGTGATAAACTTATTTACTCACACTCTCAGAGTACTCAATCACTCAGTACTGCATATGGCCAATCCAGCCCAGGGAAGATCCATCCCAATATATATACACACACACACACACACAAAATACCTGACATTCACTCACTCAGTACTATACAAGGTCAATCCAGCCCAGGGAAGATTCATCCCCAAATATCAATGATTCGGACAAGATCCATGTCCAGAAAAGATCCATCCCCCAATATAAATGATTCGGGCAAGATCCATGCCCAGAAAAATCCATCCCCCAATATAAATGCTTCCGGCAAGATCCATGCCCAGGGAAGATCCATGCCCAGTGAAGATCCATCCCTCAAAATATATATCTATAGCAAGATCTATGCCCAGGGAAGATCCATACCAGATATATATATATATATATATATATATATATATATATATATATATATATATATATCAACTACGCTCACTGTGGAGGTGCAGACTCCGGAGGGACTCCTTCAGATATATATATATATATATCAACTACGCTCACTGTGGGGGGTGCAGACTCCGGAAGGACTCCTTCAGCCCAAGCACTATAATAAGCCAGATCCAGGCATAAGTAGATAAAACTTGCTGCGGCGTGCAACCTCACTCAGTCATCACTCTCTCTAGTCTCTCGGGCTCACAATATCATGGAACTAGCCCAAAATGATATGGTATATCAATAAATAATAACAGAGACTGAGATATGATATGAAATGAAGGAATATGACTAAGTATGAAATTTCAATTTAAACAAATAATTCAACATCAATATGACCTATGTGGGTCTCAATAATACTGGCATATAGCCTCGGCATGATTTTTACATGTTTCTAATTTCTTTAACACATAAAACTACATGGATAATGCCAAGATTATTTGACTACACAATTTCACGGAACCAATTACGTCGCAATTTCTACGGTGCACGCCCACACGCCTGTCACCTAGAATGTGCGTCACCTCCAAAAAATTCACATAATACGTATAATCAGGGTTCATACCCTCAGCTCCAAGATTAGAGATGTCACTTACCTCGAACAAGACAAATCCAATACCGAGCAAGCTTTCCAAAAATTCCATTCTGCGCGTATCAACCTCCATATGCCTTCCTATCTCCTGATCAATTCAAGCCAAACGATTCGTATCTATTCAAACAAAGTAAAAATTAATCAAAATTTACTCTAATGCTTACAATTTAACAATTAACAAAAGTTCCCAACTCCGCTCGAAAAATCGACAGTGGGCCCCATATCTCAGAATCTGGTAAAACTCATAAAATCCGACAACCGATTCAATTACGAGTCCAACCATACAAAAATTATCGACTTCTGACTTCGGATTGACCTTCAAATCTTCATTTTACTTTTTTGGAAGATTTTATAAAAATCTGATTTTTCTTCCATACATTCACGGATTCATGATGTAAATGAATATGAGATCATGAAATATAATCAATATAGGATAAGGAACACTTACCCCAGTGCTATTTGTGGCATGGGGCGCTATCTGTGGCACTGTTTCCAGTACCTTTAAACATCCCAGCGCCAAGGCTGGCACCCCACGCATCCTTGGGCGCTGACTGCGATAGAAAATCATTCCTGACACAGAAATAGGCATAACTCTTTCATACGATGTCCGAATTCGACGATTGGTTTTTCTATGGCTCCAAAATTTCAATACGGATCTAATGCTTCAATAAAAACTGAATTTGGAACTCATTTGTTTAATATAATACCGCGTATTCTTGAAGAATCGATGTGGAAACATTCTAGGTTCGATGCCGAAACATAGAAAATCAAGTCCGATTGACCTCAAATTTTGCACACAAGTCATAAATGACATAGCACGCCTATTCCAAATTTTCAGAATCAGATTTTGACCCTGATATCAAAAGGCCAACTCCCTGGTCAAACTTCCAAACTTAAATTTTTATTTTAGCTATTTCAAGCCTAATTTAATTACTGACTTCCAAGTAATTTTTCGAACACACTCCTAAGTCCAAAATCACCATACGGAGCTATTGGAACCATCAAAACTCCATTCCGGAGTTGTTGCAAAAAAATCAGATTCCGGTCAACCCTTTTCATATAAGCTTCCAACATAAAATTCATTCTTCCGAACTAATCCTGAAACACCTGAAAATCAAAACCGACGATTCACACACCTCATAATACATCATATGAAGCTATTCAAGACTTCAAATAGTAGAAAGGAGAGTAATTACTCAAAACAACAAGTCGGGTCATTACATTCTCCCCCACTTAAACATACGTTCGTACTCGAACGTGCTAAGAGTTGTTTTCCATGCCATCAAATCACTATTCCATATTACCACGCACATATCCGGGGGTGATCCCACATCACCCTATACCATATAGGCCTGACAACACCACATAACTGAAAATCACTAATTTAGCCTTAGCCCATTAACCTTGGAATCCAATTTCCAACATCCAAAAATTTCTTTTCAAGGCCCGAATCTCACATCCACACACTGTATGAGTCTTAATAAGTTGTATTAGGCCTTAGCCATAGCTCCAGATGTAATCACATGATATACCACACAACTCGCATACTCGCAATAATTTCTAATCACTGTAACTGCTTAAAACAAACCCGATACTGGTATTAAACCACATATCAAACAATAACTCATTCCAAAACCTTCGTGCACTGCCAATAATAAAAGAAACACATGGAATCTCATGACCTCTTTATCAGATCAACAAGTCATGGAGCTCTCTTGCCCCAACCAAAACCATAATTACTTTCTAAGCCGACTTTCAATATTATCTTCCCGAATATACTGTAATCAAACTGATAGTATCCATTCTAGGTCCAATAACCGTATATTTTCAAACACAACTATTCCACATACACACCACACCAATATATCTCAAGCCAAAAACTGTGCAATTTCTGCATCCAAAAAAGGAAAATATCTCAAAGAAGAGAACCATTTCGCAAGTTCAGCTAGCACCACCACAACCTAATATTTACAACCAACTCCTCAAATCTTTTGAAGAGGATAACCGTAGGCACATGTGCACAATTCCTCAAATACACTGCTCAAGTAATTTTTATCGTAGAGGAAAGAAATTAATGAGATCAGATAAATTATCAAAGAAATAAAATTCTCACACACTGAACGGATAACTCACGTGCGACACGGACAACTCACGTGTCATTGATACCAATATGTAGATCTGCACGGACAACTCACATGCCAATAATATAAATCGCCTGGCATGGTCACAGGCCTCCAGTCCCAGCATATCATACAAGAGCAATTAAACAAGGACACATGTATATGATAATGAAATAAGATTCTCATGCTCCTAGACTGGTATAAATAACACGCCATAGTGTAGGCATGTGCAAAGTCTGCTATCAGAACTCAAATCGCCAAGTTAACGCAGAAATAGTAACTACCCGGTTTATTCAGGGAATTAGCCTCTTTGAAACCTCAAGTATAGCCTAGGTAGTCCTCAACAAAGGTACGGATATGAGAAACGCTATAACTTTATGCTTATTAGTCAACTCTAGGCATATCATAGCCTAAGCATTCTTTCAAGCACGAATAATTTCCCTGGTGCTCGCACATGGGCTCAAAGCCCATACATATGTGCATTCATAGCGCGTATCTATCATAAATAATTAATGCAACTAGTACCTCCACTAAGTTTAAATAAAATACTCACCTCAAACAGGTCACAACCCTTAAACAATATGCTTCTGAGAACTCCCAGTCTCCAAATTCATAGGACGCATGAATCATCATAATTGATCCCAACTCTAGCATTTGAATGACTAACACATCTTTCATGTACGATCATCCCATGAGGAATACTTCAATAATTCCTCCGTGCCACATTGAAATAATTTGAATATCAGCAGTCTATCAACCATGTGAGTACTGCAATACCGATGACCATCCGTAAGTCAAAACACAATGCGCCTTCTGAAATGCGCCCTTCTCAGGAATTACCGAGCAATTATAACATTCATCTAAATAACTGAAACTGACCATTCTGTCCAAACTTTGTGACCTTCCCTTCAAGACTGAACTGCCAACTTGTACATGTAAATCTTAATCTCATACAACACACCACATCTATCATGCCATCATGTGACAAGAGCAAGAATCTCATTATGAACTCTGAATCACCGGCAAATTACATACCCGGTTAGTTAGAAACCTTTCTTTTGCTTCCTTCCGGGAATAAATCACAATACAACACGTTTCCCATATCGGTAGACAGTATCCGGTTCAAACCATGGTAGAAACCATCAAGAACACTTTAAAATCCATCTGCACATAACCAAGCTCTCAGGACTGAATTCCTCTAACTCGACCAAGCCACGCAGGTCACTAAACCCAAGAATATTGCCACCAAAACACCTTTCTTATACTGGAAGGTAGAATTCATAGTCATACAAAATTATCGCAAGTCCCGACACCATCCAATGTAAATAACCGATTCTAGTGATATACAAAATTCGAAAAAAATTCAATTGCCACACATATATTTTTAATCCATTAGAACCCTCTCGAGAGTCATCCACTCTGCCCAAATCTAAATTGTACTACCCAAACGGGCCGAAAGACATGTGCCCATTAGCACAACAACACTCAAAGAAGTAACACTGCCTTAATGCAACCGAGAAAATTCATACACCGTGCACACTACATCCTTCATGAATAACAACTCAACTCATTCCGTGATTTTCATATACTCATAAAGTGCAATATAACCCGTATCCAGGAATTTCATTACTCGACTCATCCTCCATCTCAACCTCTGCAAGTCATAACTAATCCACAAGTATACCCCAGACCAAAACTAATACAACACATAATCGTGCAATCAAATCGCAGATAGTAGACTCCCCCACTTGGCTCAAAGCCATATATAAAACAAAACATCTAATAACTCATCATACCATTACTCTACTATTGCCATACTCCCGCAGTCATTTCAACAAAAATTCTTCACAAGCTCAGGTAACGCAAATCATAAAATACCTTAAATCATCTGCTAAGCTCGCCTTCATCCTCGTGACGGTCAAGTCAAATTTCTCAACCAATCCAAACTCAAATCTCAACACATATATCCTGCTGGTAGAAAAGAAACTCCCCACATAACATTATAAGGAACATACCAACGTAGATTACTCTGTAGGAGATAACCCACCTGCTTAGTCTCAAATTGGCATCTTGCTATACCCTTTCGTAGCCATAATTTCTATACAATCACTTAATCTTTCTGAGTCCAAACTCATTATCAAGACATGAGAATTTAATTTATCCCCAATTTCACAACGTGAAAGACCCTTCAACACACTTATAACCCGAGACTATACGTCACATCAAGATAGAAATCAAGCACGCAATAGTCCTTTTCACATCCCAAACAAACTCATCCCGTCATATTCAAACCATCTGGACGCATTCCGCAGTCACATCATGCTCATCATATAGCTATTCAACCGCTCATCAAGCCACAAATTCCGCTCATAGGGACACTACTGGACATATGAGTCCAAATGTATAAGTTCACACAACTGAAGCTACCGAGCCTAATCTGCGGTCTAAATCTAGCCTCAAGTCTTCCAGACTGGCCCATCACCAGAACACAAAATATACATCTCAAACATCATTCATGGAATCACAAGCCGACGATGCACAACTGATACCGAGCGCTCACATACGCACACGAATGCGTGAAAGGAATTCAAAGAGTTATGTTTCAAGCTGAATCAATTCCAAACGATAAGGAAAGAAAGATGAAAAATTATCCTAAATGCCTTGTAGCCTCTCGAAGATAAGTATAGACGTCATCATACCGATCCGCAAGACTTTACTAGACACTTGCTCATGACTTGCAAAACCTATGAACCTAGAATTTTGATACCAACTTGTCACGACCCAAAATTCACCTAGTCATGATAGCACCTAACCCAACCCATCAGGTAAGCCAATTAACAACTATCCAAATCAATTAATATTTAACTGACTCTAATACACTCCCCAAGGACTGGTAGTACAAATCATGAGTTTCTAAGATTAGAATTTACAAAACTGATATGAAATAAGTACATCATCTGTTCGAAATGTACACAAACAGATTCTTATAAATCTAAGGCTATCATGAACAAGAGGCAGCTACGACCGGAACACAGGTACATCTTCAAATCCAGCTCTCGTCGATCACAGCAACATCAACAACAACATCCAAAATCTGCACACAAGGTGCAGAAGTGTAGTATGAGTACAACTGACCCCATGTACTCAACAAGTAACAAACCTAACCTTAGGTTGTAAGTAGTGACGAGCTTGTACCAAGGTCATAGTCCAACTCCAATAACCAATAACAGTTCATAACAATATAATTTAAAGCAGCACAAGTAATAGCTCAACAATAACATGCTCAGCTCGTATACAATTCTGGAAAATAAACATTTTCTTTTCAAGTATTACCGCAAAACTCAAATCTTTTGCCGAAAGTCACCAAAAATATGAGTAAGTCTGAAATTTGTGATTTTTCTCAAAACTTTAACAACCGATAAGAAATTTTATTATCATATGGCATGAGGAAAAATACTTCTCTATGCTTACATATCGAGTATGCATATCTAATGCAATGTAGCACAGTGATGAACTCATGTACTCACACTCTCAGAGTACTCAATCACTCAGTATTGTATATGGCCAATCCAGCTCAAGGAAGATCCATCCCAATATATATATATATATATATATATATATATATATATATATATATATATATATATATATGTATGTATACATAATACTGACATTCAGTCACTCAGTACTGTACAAGGCCAATCCAACCCAGGGGAAGATCCATCCCCAAAAATCAATGATTCGGACAAGATCCATGTCCAAGGATGATCCATCCCTCAATATAAATGATTCGGGCAGGATTCATGCCCAGGGAAGATCCATCCCTCTGGATCCATGCCCAGGGAAGATCCATCTCTCTGGATCCATGCCCAGGGAAGATCCATCCCTCAATATATATATCTATGGCAAGATCCATGCCTAGGGAAAATCCACCCCAGATATATATATCAACTACGCTCACTGTGGGGAGTGCAGACTCCGGAGGGGCTCCTTCAGCCCAAGCGCTATAATAAGCCAGATCCAGGCATAAGTAAATAAAACTTGCTACGGCGTGCAGCCCGATCCCATAATAATAACCTCACAATCAAGCCCTCGGCCTCACTCAGTCATCACTCTCTCCAGTCTCTCGGGCTTATAATGTCATGAAACTAGCCCAAAATGATGATATGGTGTATCAATAAATAATAATAGAGATTGAGATATGATATGAAATGAAAGAATATGACTGAGTATGAAATTTCAATTTAAACAAGTAATTCAACATCAATATGACCTATGTGGATCTCAATAATACTAACATATAGCCTCAGCATGATTTTTAACATGATTTTCAGCTCAATTTCTTTAACACATAAAACTACATGGATAATGCCAAGATTATTTGACTACACAATTCCACGGAACCAATTACGTCACAATCTCTACGGTGCACGCCCACACGCCCGTCACCTAGCACGTGCGTCACCTCCAAACAAATAATTTCAATTTAAATAAATAATTCAACATCAATATGACCTCTGTGGGTCTCAATAATACTGGCATATAACTTCAGCAAGATTTTTAACATGATTCTTAGCTCAATTTCTTTAACACATAAAACTATGTGGATAATGCCAAGATTATTTGACTACACAATTCCACGGAACCAATTACGTCACAATTTCTATGGTGCACGCCCACACCACCGTCACCCAACATGTGTGTCACCTCCAAACAATTCATATAATACATATAATCAGGGTTCATACCCTCAGCTCCAAGATTAGAGATGTTACATACCTCGAACAAGCCAAATCCAATACCGAGCAAGCTGTAAAATACTCCGGAAATTCCATTCCGTGCGTATCAACCTCCATACGCCTTCCTATCTCCTCAATTCAAGCCAAACGATTCGTATCTATTCAAATAAAGTGCAAATTAATCACAATTTACTCTAATGCTTACAATTTAACAATTAACAAAAATTCCCAACTCCGCTCGAAAAATAGACAGTAGGGCCCATATATCAGAATCTGACGAAACTTATAAAATCTGACAACCCATTCAATTACGAGTCCAACCATTCAAAAATTATCGAATTCCGACCTCGGATTGACCTTCAAATCTTCATTTTACATTTTTGAAAGATTTTATAAAAATCTGATTTTTCTTCCATACATTCACGGATACATGATGTAAATAAATATGGGATCATGAAATATAATCAATATAGTATAAGGAACACTTATCCCAATGTTTACCCGTGAAAATCGCCCAAACATCGCCTAAACCGAGCTCCCCAACTCTATTTTTGTCACAAATGGCAGAAAACCCCCGTTTATAGGGCCTCAGCTATTTCGGGCGCCACAGGTGGCATGAGGCGCTATCTGTGGCGCTGTTTCCAGTACCTTTAAATATCCCAGTGCCAGGGCTAGCACCCCACGCTACCCTGGGTGCTGACGGCGACGAAAAATCATTCCCGACACGGAAATGGGCATAACTCTCTCATACGATGTCCAAATTCAACGATTATTTTTGCTATGGCTCCAAAATTTCAATAAGAATATAATGCTTCAATCAAAACTGAATTTGGAGATCATTTTTGTAATGTGATACCACATATTCTTGAAGAATCGATGTGGAAATACTCTAGGCTCGATGCCGAAACATAGCAAATCAAGTCCGATTGACCTCAAATTTTGCACACAAGTCATAAATGACATAACAGACCTATTCCAAGTTTTCAGAATCAGATTCCAACCCTGATATCAAAAGGTCAACTGTCCGGTCAAACTTCCAAACTTAAATTTTTATTTTAGCCATTTCAAGCCTAATTTAACTACTGACTTCCAAGTAATTTTTCGGACATACTCCTAAGTTAAAAATCACCATACGGAGCTATTGAAATCATCAAAATTCCATTATGTAGTTGTTTGGACAAAAGTCAAGCTCTGGTCAACCCTTTTCATTTATGCTTGCAACATGAAATTCATTCTTTCGAACTAATCCCGAAACACCTGAAAATCAAAACCGACGATTCACACACGTCATAATACATTATATGAAGCTATTCAAGACTACAAATAGTATAAAGGAGAGTAATTACTCAAAACGACAAGTCGGGTCGTTACAAGAATTGTAGTTGATTTAAATTGATGGGTACTAAATTAATAATTTTTATATATTAAAAGAATTTATTAAGACAAATATATATTTTGGACCAAAGCTAATGGGTTTGTCGAACTCTTAAAATGGATGCTAGCTTCGCCCATGATGACTATTGACTTGGCCCAAATTTAATGGTAGAAACTAGGGTAGTAAACGAACGTGTCAGGGTTGGATATGGGCACGTCAAAAATAGATAAAATATTTGACCTGACCCGTATTTAATAAGAATAGAAAATGAGGTAACCGGTGGATAATATGCATATTCATATTATCCATGACTTCTTGAATATGATCACTTTTGGGAGAATTTTTAGTCACCCAAACTTGAGGTACCCTCAATTTGAATTGCAAATGTAAAAGTTAAACACATTAGTTATCTATTTTTAAGTGGATAATAAAGATCTTTTCCATATTTGACTCATTTTTAAAGAATTCATTATCCTACTCATTTTTAGTGAATAATATGAAGGAATATTTATTTTATTAATTCATTTTACTGCCGCCGGTAGAAACTAATAAAAATAGCATCCAAAACTGACTACTTTTCTTGGTACGGTGGCACTGAATGTGTCCCAAAATAGTCAATAATTGGTTGCTCCAAAGTCTTCCCTAACGTTTGAGTGTGCTTGTTTACCCTTAAAATAAGTAACAATTAAATTTATACGATGTTCAAAGGATATGTGATTTAATTTAAAATGAATGATCTAAGAATAACAAATAATTGAATTGAAGGAAAACAAAACGATCAAACCAAACACGGTAGATAGTTAGGACTAGTTTTATGATGAACACTGAAAGTCGGTTCTGATCAAGCCCTCGAATCAGGCTCGGTCACAATTAAATAAACAAGCAGCTGAAGAACACTTTGAAGAGTAATTAGAGAACAAAAATTAACTTTATAGCTTTGGTATGCATGCCAATAGTGGTCCTCAAAATAAAAAGTTCCCCCCTTTATATAGTAGGGGAGTTTCAATCCTAGTACAAGTCTAGATAAAGTAAGAATCGTTTTCTTCTGGTAAGCTGTGATACACAGTTGATACCCGGTGAGATTTGCGTCATAATATCCGGTTAATGGCGGATATTTCGGACCTTCTTTTGTCCTTTCCAACCATATTTCCTTTAGTCACGGTCCTTTATTTTGCTCAAACCCAATTCTTCCCATATTTGGTCGTGTCCGATTCTTGGCGAATCATTCTGTAACGGACCAACTAGTCGTTTTGAGTATTTTAGCTCCAATACCCTATTTATTGCCTCCTCTATGTTATATTGTGGTTATGTAACTTGTCGGGGTGTTTGGTTTTGATTTCGGGTGAGTTTCGGAGTGAGATGGAACACATAGTCCCTAAGTTAAAAGTTAAAGTTGAAAGAGTTGACCGTACTTTGACTTTTGTGTAGACGACACCGGAATGGAGTTTTGATAGATCCAATAGCTCTGTATGGTGATATTAGACTTAGAAGTGTGTCTGGATGTTGATTTAGAGATCCGTATGTCGTTTCGTCGTGAATTGGTGAAAGTTAGAAAGTTGAAGGTTTGAAAAGTTGGAAAGTTTGACTGGGAGGTGATTTTATTGATATCGGAGTCGGATTCCGATTTCGGAATTTGGAATAGGTCTGTCATGTCATTTTTGACTTGAGTGCAAAATTTGAAGTCAATCGGACTTATTTTGGTATGAATCGACATTTGTTTTGGAATGGGGAAGTTCATAGTTTTAATAGGCTTGAATTGGGTTGCGCTTCATAGAATCGATATTGTTTGATGTGATTTTTGGCCTTGAGTAGGTCCGTTAGGTGTTTCTAAACTTGTTGGTATATTCGAACGGGGTCCGCGGGCCCCGGGTGTGATTCGAATTGAATCCGGAACCAAATTGGACTTAGTCACTATTGCTAAAGCTGCTAGTTTTCTTCAGGGGTTGCTGGAATATTTTCCCTTCGCGTTCGCGAAGGTGAGGATGCGATCGCGAAGGTTGACGGTCTTGTTCATCGCGAACGCATAGGGTAGATCGCGTTCGCGTATAAGGAAGGCGAAGCTGGGAGTTGAGGCAGGTTTGTGCTACACGTTTGCATGGCCTTAGACGCGGTCTTGTGGTGGAGGTAGATTGTTCATTGCGTTAGGGATTGGATTCACGTGATCGCGAAGTATATTTATTTGAGCTGGGGAGAATTACTCTATGCGATCGCGAGTCTTTGTCCGCGATCGCGATAGAGGGCGACTGGGCAGTAGAATTTAAGTTTCAAAATGTGGGTTTCACCTCATTTTTTATAATTTGAACCTAGAAAGCTCGGTGTGAGGCGATGTTTTGAAAGTTTTTCAATAAAATCATTGGGGTAAGTGATTTTAACTCGGATTGGACTATATTTCATGAATCTATTATTTTTTTTATCATCTAATTAGTGAGTTAAGTTGGAAATTTGGGGAACAATTGTGAAAATTTCCTAGACTAAATTTTGGGGTTTCGAAAGGCGATTTGAGGTCGAATTTGAGTAATTCTTATATGGTTGGACTCATTATCAAATGGGTGTTTGGATTTTATAATTTTGGTCGGGTTCCGAGATGCGGGCCAAAGTTGACCTTTTGAGTTGACTTTTTATTTCTTTGAAAAGATCGTAACTTTATTGTTTGAAATAGTTTCCTATAGTTTATATTTATGGTATGAAGTTGTTTTGGCTAGATTCAAGCCGTTCGGAGTTGGATAACCGAGGGAAAGGCCTACTAGTGGATTGAGTTAGTGTGTTTTGAGGTAAGTGTCATGCCTAACTTTGTGTGGGGGAATTACCCCTTAGGATTGGTGTTGTTTTGTGACAATTGTGATGTGTGAAAGTCGTGTACGTAAGGGGATGAGAGTGTACACGGGTTAAATGTAGAAATTTACAGACTTTAGCCATGTATATTCCTTTCACGCATTAATTGAGTTATCTTAACATGTTATATTCATCATCATTAGTCTATTTTCACATGCTTTACTTGTCTTATCTCTTACTTCTTAATTGCTCTACATGTTTAGTTGAAGTTCTTGTTTCCTTTATTTCATATTCATTATGCAACCGTTGAATTCTCTACTTGAAGTTGTTATTCGTCCTATTTCTTATTTATTCTAGCAGGGCCTTGACCCGACCTCGTCACTACTCTACTGAGGTTAGGCTTGGCATTTACTGGGTACCGTTGTGTTTTACTCATGCTACGCTTTTGCATATCTTTTTGTGCAAATCCATGTACCTCTTACCAGTCCAGGCACTAGCGAGAGCTCAGCTTCAGAGACTTCAAGGTATACATGCCGGCGTTCGCAAGCCTCGGTGTCCCCCTCTACCTAGACTATTATATTTTCTTATCCTTTTATAGGCATTGATGTATAGGGATATTCGGTACTACTATATAGAGCTTGTGACTTGTATTCGCTGGGTTTTGGGGAGTTGTTATGTTGAATTACGAAGTTTCCTTCATATTATGTTAAGTTATTGAGACTTGAATTATTATTTCAGTTATTTCTTCACTAATGTTAGGCTTACCTGGTCTTAGAGACTAGGTACCATCACGACATCCTACGGAGGAAAATTGGGATCGTGACAAGTTGGTATCAGAGCTCTAGGTTAATAGGCGTTATGAGTCATAAGCAAGTTTAGTAGAGTCTTGCGGATCTATATGGAGACGTTGGTACTTATCTTTGGGAGGCTATGGAATTGTTAGAAAAAGTTTTACTTCTTTGAATCCTTATCGTGAGAATTTGTTGACTTCAAAATTCTAAATCTCTGTCTTTCTATTCTCTCACAGATGGTGAGGACACGCACAACTGGATCTGATGATCGGACACCTGCGCCCCCTACCAGAGCCATGAGAGGCCGGTGTCGGGGCTGGGGAAGAGGCCGAGGACAGCCACGTGGTGCAGCTAGAGCACCTACCCGAGATGCTACAGAGGAGCCACCAGTAGCTCTAGTTGGAGGGAAGGCACATGAGATGCCTATTACTACCCTTGCATTTCAGGAGACTCTCGCCTAGTTTATTAGCATGTGTGGCACTCTAGCCCAGGCGAGATGATTCCACTTGCTCCTGCCACATCTCAGGCCGGGGGAGGAGCACAGACTTCTGCATCCCATACCACATCGTAGTGGTCAAGGTTGACCAGGTCCCATAGATCATACCAGTGCAGCCGGTTGTCCCAGTTCAGCACGAGGTTAGGGCAACAGTATCTGAGGAGGAGCAGATCAGGCTCGAGAGGTTAAATAAATACCACCCTCCTACTTTCAGCGGCTTAGCTTCAAAGGATGCACAGGGTTTTCTTGAGTAGTTCCACCGTATCCTCCGTACTATGAGTATTGTGGAGTCGAGTGGGGTTGTTTTCACTACGTTCCATCTTAAGGGAGCGACTTATCAGTGGTGGCGAGCATATGAGTTTGGTAGCCTGGCCAAGGTAACTTCACTCACTTGGGCTTAGTTCTCAGAGATGTTCATGAGGGAGTTCGTTCCCCAAAGTCTTAGGGATGCATGGCGCACAGAGTTTGAGCAGTTGTGCCAGGGTACTATGACCATATCAGGGTATGCATTCTGGTTCAGCGAGTTGTCCAGACATGCACCTGCATTAATTTCCACTGTCAGAGAGCGAGTTCGTCGATTATCGAGGGGTTCAACCTTGGTATTAGATTCAGCATGGACTGAGAGTTGGAGATGGATATCCCATACCAGAAGGTAGTGGATATCTCTAGGAGATTGGAGGGTATGTGGGCTAGGAAGAGAGAGGAGAGGGAGGCCAAGAGGCCTTGAGATTCTGGCACATATAGTGGTACATGTACCCGAGTTGTTGCCCGTCATGGTAGAGGCTATGTGAGTCGTCCTATTCATTCACCACTCCTAGCTTCCAGTGGTGTTCCGGCCACTCCTAGGTCTCAGGTCGCCCATTATGTACCGCCACTGTCTAGTCACCTCCTACACGGGGTGTTTTCAACGGTCATTCCAACCGACCAGGCCCGAGCCAGTTCTAGCAGCCACATCCTCCGAGAGCTTGTTTTGAGTTTGGTGACACTCGTCATATAGTGAGGGACTACCCCAGACTTAGTAGGGGTGCACCTCTACAGACTACTTAGGACCCACGTATTCCATAGAGTCTTCAGGCTTCTCAGGCCATGGTTACCGTACCAGCTGCCACTCCATCCGCATAACCAGCTAAAGGTGGAGGTCGAGCGGGTAGAGGTCGCCCTATAGGGGAAGGCTAGGCCATATGTTATGCTCTTCCAACTAGGATGGAGGCGGTTGCATCCGACTTAGTTATTACAGGTATTATTCTCGTTTGTCATAGAGATGCATCAATCTTATTTGATCCAGGATTCACTTATTCCTATGTGTCATCTTACTTTTCTCTATATTTGGGTATATCCTGTGATTCATTGAGTTCTCATGTCTATGTGTCCACGTCTGTGAGAGATTCCATTATTGTTGATTGTGTGTATCGATCGTGTATAGTTGTTCTTGGTGGTTTTGTGACCAGAGCTAATCTATTGTTGCTTAGTATTGTAGATTTGGATGTTATTTTGGGCATGGACTAGTTGTCGCCCTATCATGTTATTCTTGATTGTCATGCCAAGACGGTGACATTGGTTATGCCAGGTTTGCCACGGTTGGAGTGGAAGGGTACTTTGGATTATGTTCCTAGTAGGATGGTGTCTTTCCTTAAGGCATTACAGATGGTTGGGAAGGGGTGTGAGGCATATCTAGCCTTTTTTGAGATATGCCAGTATTGATACTCCTACCACTGAGTTGGTTCCGGTAGTGAGGGATTATCTAAATGTATTTCTAGCAAATCTTTCGGGCATGCCACCCGATAGGGATATCGATATTGGTATTTATTTATTGCTGGGCATTCAGCCCATTTCTATTCCACCATATCGTATGGCCTCAGCGGAGCTAAAGGACTAAAGGAGAAGTTCCAAGAGTTTCTTGATAAGGGTTTCATTTGACCTAGTGTATCATCTTAGGGTGCTCCGGTCTTGTTTGTAAAGAAGAAGGATGGTTCTATGTACATGTGTATTGATTATCGACAATTGAACAAAGTTACAGCAAAGAACGTGTATTCATTGCAACACATTGATAACCTATTTGATCAGCTACCGGGTGCCAGAGTGTTCTCAAAGATTGATTTGCAGTCAGGCTATCATCAGTTGAAGATTTGGGAGCCAGATATTTCGAAGACATCCTTTAGGACTCGTTATGGCCATTATGAGTTCCTTGTCATGTCATTTGGGTTGACCAACGCCCCATCATTATTCATACACTTGATGAACAGTGTATTCCAGCCCTATCTTGACTCATTCGTCATTGTGTTTATTGACGACATCTTGGTGTACTCCTGGAGTTGGGAGGATCATGAGCAACACCTGAGGATCGTGCTTCAGACCTTGAGAAGAAAAGAAGTTGTATGCAAAAATTTTAAAGTGTGAATTTTGTCTTAATTTGGTGGCATTTTTGGGTCATGTAGTGTCAAATGAGGGGATCGGGGTAGATCCGAAGAAGATTGAAGAACTATAGAGTTGGCCCAGACCGTCTTCAGTTATTGAGATCCGAAATTTTCTTGGTTTGGAAGGGTATTACCGTCGTTTCGTAGAGGGTTTCTCATCTATTACTGCTCCTATGACCAGATTGACCCAGAAGGGTGCTTCGTTCAGATAGACCGAGGAGTGTGAGGAGAGCTTTCAAAAGCTCAAGACTGCTTTGACTACAGCCCCAATGTTGGTGTTGCTTACAGGTTCGGGGTCTTACACTATATACTGTGATGCGTCGCGTGTTGGCCTCTACGTGGTGTTGATGCAAGATAACCGGGTGATTTCCTACGCGTCTAGATAGTTGAAGGTACATGATAAGAATTATCCTATACACGACCTTGAGTTAGCAGCTATTTTTCATGCCATGAAGATTTGGCATCATTATTTGTACGGTGTCCCTTGTGAGGTCTACACCGACCACCGGAGCCTATAATATCTGTTCAAACAGAAGGATCTTAACTTGCGGAAGCGTAGATGGTTAGAGTTGCTTAAGGATTATGATATCACCATTCTATATCATCCCGAAAAGACCAATGTGGTGGTCGATGCCTTGAGTCATAAGGCTGAGAGCTTGGGTAGTTTAGCATATCTACCGGCAGCGGAGAGGCAATTAGCATTTGATGTTCAGGCCTTGGCCAACCAGTTTGTTAGATTGGTATATTTCGGATCCGAGTCGAGTTTTGGCTTGTGTGTTTTCTCGGTCTTCCCTATATGATTGTATCAGAGAGTGTTAGTATGGCCACCCCCATTTGCTTTTCCTCAAGGACACGGTTCAGCACGGCGATGCCAAGGAGGTCACTATTGGGGAGGACGGTGTGTTACGGATGCAGGTCAGGCTATGTGTGCCTAATGTTGATGATTTGCATGAGTTGATTCTTCAGGAGGCCCATAGTTCGTGGTACTCCATTCATCCGGGTGTCGCCAAGATGTATCAGGACTTGAGACAGCACTATTGGAAGAGGAGAATGAAGAAGGACATAGTGGAGTATGTAGCTCGGTGCCTAAATTGTCAACAGGTGAAGTATGAGATTCTAGGTAGATAACTTCAGAGGCTAGAGATTCTAGAGTGGAAATGGGAGTGGGTTACTATGGATTTTGTTGTTGGGATCCCACAGACTCATAAGAAGTTTAATGTAGTATGGGTGATTATGGATAGGTTGACAAATCCATCTTCTTTCATTCCAGTGGTGACTACTTATTCTTCAGAGCAGCTGGCTCAGGTCTATATTCGCGGGATTGTTCGACTTCATGGCGTGCCGGTATCCATCATCTGAGACCAGGGCACGCAGTTTACATTGCGATTCTGGAGGTCCGTACAGCGTGAGTTGGGCACACGGGTGGAGTTGAGTACAACATTCTACCCTCAGATGGACGGACAGTCCGAGCGCACTATTAAGATATTAAAGGATATGCTTCGTGCCTGTGTGATGGAGTTTGGGGGTTCTTGGGATCAGTTCTTACTGCTTGCGGAGTTTGCCTACTATAACAGCTATAAGTCAAGCATTCAGATGGCTCCATATGAGGCCTTATATGGGAGGCGGTGTCGGTCTCCGGTGGGTTAGTTTGAGTCGGTTGAGGCTAAGCTATTGGGTTCTAACCTGGTTCACGATGCTTTGGAGAAGGTTAAATTGATTCAAGATCGGCTTCGTACAACCCAATCTAGACAGAAGAGTTATGTGGTTCGAAAGGTTCCTGATGTTGTATTCATGGTTGGGGAGCGGGTCTTATTCCAGGTTTCGCCCATGAAGGGTTTTATGAGGTTCGGGAAGAAGGGCAAGTTGAACCCTAGGTATATCGGACCTTTTGAGATTATCGAGAGGATTGGAGAGGTGGCCTACAAGCTTACACTGCCACCTAGTCTAGCTGCAGTTAATCCAATATTCCATGTTTCTATGCTCCGTAAGTATCACGGTGATCTGTCTCATATGATATCAAGTTGGACAAGGATTTGTCTTATGTTGAGTAGCCGGTAGCCATTTTGGACAGGCAGGTTCGAAAGTTGAGGTCGAAGAATATTGCTTCAGTAAATGTTCAGTGGAGGGGTCATACAGTCGAGGAGGCGACTTGGGAGACCAAGCATGATATGCGTAGCCATTATCCTCATCTTTTTACCATTTCAGGTATGTCTCTATACTCGTTTGAGGATGAACGTTTGTTTTAAGAGTTGGAGGGTGTAACGACTCGGACGGTCATTTTGAGTATTTTTCCCTAATCCCCTATTTATTTTTTCCTCTATGTTATATTGTGATTATGTGACTTGCCGGCGTGTTTGGTTTTGGTTTTGGTTTCGGGTGAGTTTCAGAGTGAGATGGGACACATAGTCCCTAAGTTGAAGGTTTAAGTTGAAAGAGTTGACCGTAGTTTGATTTTTGTGTAGACGACTCCGAAATGGAGTTTTGATGATTCCAATAGTTTGGTATGGTGATTTTAGACTTAGGATAGTGTCCCCATGTTGATTTGGAGGTTCGTAGGTCGTTTCGACGTGAATTAACGAAAGTTAGAAAGTTTAAGGTTTGAAAGGTTGGAAAGTTTAACCGGTAATTGGAATTCGGATGTTCATAGTTTCAATAGGCTTGAATTGGGTTGCGATTCGTAAAATCGGTGTTGTTTGATGTGATTTTTGTCCTCGAGTAGGTCCGCTAGGCATTTTAGATCTTGTTGGTATATTCGAACGGGGTCCTGGGGGACGGGGTGTGATTCGAATTGAATCCGGAACGAAATTGGACTTAGTCACTATTACTGAAGTTGTTGGTTTTCTTCTGATCTGGTTTCCTTCTACACGTTCGCGAAGGTTCTCCTATGATTGCGTAGAGTTTGCAGGGGTTGCTGAAATTTTTTCCCTTCGCGTTCGCGAAGGTGAGGATGCGATCGTGAAGGTTATTGGGCTTGTTCATCGTGAACACGTATAGTAGATTGTGTTCGCGTATAAGGAAGGTGAGGCTGAGGGAGGTTTGAGCTCCGCGTTCGCGTGGCCTTAGATGCAGTCGCGTGGTTAAGGCAGCTTGTTCATCGCGTTCGCGACTAGTTTCACGCTATCGCGAAGTGTATTTATTTGAGCTGGGGAGAATTACTCTACGCAATCGTGAGTCTTTGTACGCGATCGTGATAGAGGGCGAATGGGCAGCAGAATTTAAGTTTCTAAATGTGGGTTTCACCTCATTTTTCATAATTTGGACCTAGAGAGCTCAGTGTGAGGCGATATTTCGAGCGTTTTTCAAGAAAATCGTTGGGGTAAGTGATTCTAATCCAGATTGGACCGCAGAACATATGTGAGCCCCATCTAATGGAAAAATCAAATTCAATGAGGATTTGGTTCATCTGACACGTACACGTCATGGGCATCCCGCCTTTCTATGTTCTATAGACTTGTTTGTAACTTTTGAGAATGAAGATATTCTACATAATTTGAATATTCCACCCAAAATTTTGCCTTTAGTTCAAAATGATCAACATGTAGAATCAGAACAAGTAATTGCCATGAATCTATTGTTATTTTCATCATCTAATTAGTGATTTGAGTTGGAAGTTCTAGGAAAAATTGTGAAAACTTCCTAGACTAAATTTGGGGTTTTGAAAGGCGATTTGAGGTCGGATTTGAGTAATTCTTGTATGGTTGGACTCGTTATCGAATGTGTGTTCGGATTTTTTAATTTTGGTCGGGTTCAGAGACACGGACCTAGGTTGAGATTTTGAGTTGACTTTTTATTTCTTTGCAAAGATCGTAACTTTATTTTTCGAAATAGTTTCCTATGGTTTATATTTATGGTATGAAGTCGTTTTGGCTAGATTCGAGCCGTTCGGAGTTGGATAATCCAGGGAAAGGACTACTAGTGGATTGAGTTAGCGTGTTTTGAGGCAAGTGTCTTGCCAAACTTTGTGCGGGGGAATTACCCCTTAGGATTGGTGTTGTTTTGTGATAATTGTGATGTGTGGAAGCCGTGTACGCAAGGTGACGAGTGTGTACACATGCTAAATGTGGAAATTTACCGGTTTTAGCCATGTAGATTCCTTTCACGCCTTAATTGAGTTATCTTAACATGTTATATTCATCACCATTAGTCTATTTTCGCATGCTTTTATCTCTTACTTGTTAATTTCTCAACATGTTTAGTTAAAGTTCTTATTTCCTTTATTCCATATTCATTATATAACCGTTGAATTCTCTACTTGAAGTTGTCATTCTTGGAATATCTTGTTGTTAAAATTGGTATTGAGGTGTAAAGGTCGTGATTCACATTGAGGCAAAGTGTTAAGTTCTGAAATACTATTCTTGTTGAGTTATTCACTTCTTGTTATTATTGTTGAGACTCTTGTGTACATTGTGGTTGAGCCATGGGCTATTTATAGTGAAAACGCCGTTGTTGTTTATTTCTTTGGCAAGTTGTGATATTGGGCACTTGAGGTGTGATTTGTGATACGTTGTGATATTGATACGGTGAGATAAGGTGAGCTTGATACGCGTATTGCTAGTAGGGGGAACTACTTGAATCCACGCGGTGTGATAAGGTAGGCTAAAACACGGGATGTTATTTCGAGAAAAACAATTTTCAAAACTAAATGCAAGGCTCCCGCGGTGATATAAGGAAAGATTGTGGATTATTTTTTTGATTTGAGACTACGAGACGGTACCTCGGTAGTGGCTCTTGTTGATACTTCTCTATTACTTTACTTGTGTTTGGTTTTTTTGTTTCCTTGACTTAACATTTCTTATTTTCTTCTGTGATGTATTATTTTTCTTGAGACTGTGTAATTAAATTTGGCACATTCCTTACTTGTTTCATTTCCATTGTCAATATTATTGCACCATTAAATTATTCGCCCTGCTTCTTATTTATTCCAGTAGTGCCTTGACCTGACCTCGTCACTACTCTACCGAGGTTAGGCTTGGCAATTACTGGCTAATGTTGTGGTGTACTCGTGCTATGCTTCTACACTTCTTTTTGTGCAGATCCAGGTACCTCCTACTAGTCCAGGCACTAGCGAGAGCTCAGCTTTGGAGACTTCAAGGTATATAAGCTGGTGTCCGCAGGTCTCGGAGTTCCCCTCTACCTAGAATATTCTATTTTCTTATCCTTTTTTTAGAAATGGATGTATAGGGATGTTCAAAACTACTATATAGAGCTTGTGACTTGTATTCGCCGGGGTTTTGGGGAGTTGATATGTTGAATTGTAGAGTTTCCTTCATATTATGTTGAGTTATTGAGACTTTAATTATTATTTTAGTTATTTCTGCATAGATGTTAGGGTTACCTAGTCTTAGAGACTAGTTGTCGTCATGACATCCTACAAAGGGAAATTAGGGTCGTGACAAATTCATCCACCCCGGGTTCTGATCTGTGGGAGCCTTCGGCTTTACCCGAGGTCATATCGCATTGCGTTGTCCTCTCGTTTCTTTACCGGAAAATCGGGGGTAATTTTATGTAAGGCCCCGTTAAAATTTCTTAATGATTTAAGATTTTGGGAATAACATATTTGGGTATTAAAGGAGACCCGTGGGATAGAACCACATCATTTTGAAATGAAAATATGTGTTTTAGGTGTTTTGGAACATACTAAGGAGTTGTGTGAATGGAAAGAACTTGGGTGGAAAAAGTTCGATACATTAAGTGGAAAGGATGTTTTAATTATCACAAGGCCCGACTTCAAACGAATAGAACTCCCACAATATAAAGACTTAGGAGGTGATCTACCTATCAAATTACAGCCATCTGAGTCTAGTTTCCAATGCATCAAACCGTTTGTCATTTGGATACTCCTACAGAATGTTAGGTCCATTTGACCGGACCTATTCCATATGCGGGCCTAGATGCAAGGCCGCGCATATTGGAGGGTATTCTGCCTTGTGTGAGCGGCCAGATGCGCGGTCACATTCCCAGGTGCGCGACCGCGCACGTAGGAGCCTAAAACTACCCCCAAGGCAGGGGAGAGAGAGTGGCTAAGTCATTTCTACAAGACTAGGGCTTTCTCTCCATCACCCATCCAGCCAAGGCTTCCAATACACACCTAAGGTGAGTTTTTAAGTGTGTTTTTATATTGATTTCACTTCTCAATCACTAGTTAAAACAAGGTTTTGATTGGATTCCATAGGATTTCTTCAAAATCGTAACAACACACCCAAAAGTTGTCTTTCAAGATTTGGTCTACAATAGGTATGTCTACTACCTATAACTAATTCATGGTGATTATTTACGTATGAAATATATGTTAGGACTTATGGGATAGTGATTGGAATCAATGAGTGCCCAACCCACGTGTGTTGGTATTGTAGAGATTGTAAAATGAATTAATTGATAAGATTTATGGGTTGGGAGTGAATTGTTGGGCATGCATGTGCTAATGGAAGTTGTAGATTGCTTAGAGACAATTGTGAGGTGAATCATGGTATGGAAGGTGGTTGTTAGGTGAAGAAATTCCATTGGAGGAGGTTGTAGAAAGATATGCACACTAGATGTTGGATAAAAAGTCTAAATGACTTAAAGTATAGAAATCTTGCTAATATTGGTGCAATTATATTGCATTGTTGTAGATTGAAGTTGTTTAGTGTGGTGGAACATCGTAGTATTATTAAGGGGCAAATTCCAGGAATGTTGGCTAAACTACTCTTTAGAAATGAATTCCATGATCTTCCCGTAAGTTTCAAGTATTGATGGCTCAAGTTCCTAATTCCCATGTTCCGAGTTGTTCCTAATAAATTCGATTATCCCGAGTAAGCAAAGTGTCAAAAGATTTATGTATTCAAAATGTGATCCGAATGTTCCTATCACATTATGTTATCCTTCAGGAATATGTTCAATAATGATATGTGTATTATAATATTATGGCTTTGAGTTGTTTCAAATGAAAGCTAGTATGCCAACTTGTGTGAAAAAAACTCGATGTGCTTAAGACTCTTAATTGCTCATATGTGTACCTAAAGTCTTGATTTGAAATGCCTTGTTGTTGATAATCTATAAAGATGCTCGAAAGTGAAAGAAGTGAGTTAAAGATATAAAGTGTGGCCACTGTGCCAAGAATGAAAGCTATACTTGTGGCTAGAGATGCCAATAAAATGAGATGTTGTGAGAAAGATTATGAAATGAGCCTTGATTCAACTATTCCAAAATTACTTCAAAAGTAAATTTTCCTAAAAGCTTATTCCCTCAAATCATGCCCCAATGTGGCTGTTTTAACTAATGTTATGCTTTATGAGTATTTTCAATGTGTTTTGCATTCTTACATATTCGTGAATGAAAATTGTGTACTGCTCTTTTTGGGGAAAAGTATTTCAAGAATAAATGGTGGGTTACTTATTTATGATTTTAACTTGTGTTTCGATATCCAATCATTTTACACCATTTGTTTTGGAAAGAAATCCATTATGTTTACTGTCTTCATTACTAATGAACCTAAAGTTATGATTTTCGAAATATTCTATTTGTTGATATTTATGATGATGATACATGAAAGAAAAGAAAGGAAAGTGTGAAATATGAAATACGGCCATTGTGCCATGAATAAAGAATCATATGTATGGCCAAGAGAGCTAGTGAAATAATGATGTTCTAAGTGGTTAAAAGTCCCAACGAGGCTATATATAATATGAATGGTTATGAGGTAAAATGCAATTTGTTCTTCTTTTTCTTTTGTATGCAAATCAAAAATATATTTGGGAGTATCGATAGTCACCGAGGAAGGGTATGTTGAAATAACCTAACCCCGAAACTACATGTACCGGTGTAGGAGTAGATTGTGATTTTTCCCCTTATTTGGGATGAGATTGAGGTGATAAAATTATTCCCCTTATTTGTGATGAGATTGATGTGATAACATTATTCCCCTTAATTGGGATGAGATGATTTATAGAAAAGGATGATGTCGATCCACACGGCATTGTGGTGAGATGGCCTAACCGATAGGGTCGTGATCAGACGCCATGTCGCACACATGGTGGTGATTGTTGTAGAAATTATAATTGAAATTGTGATTGTGGTTGATGTCTTGAATGAGACGGCCTAGCCGATCGGGTCGTGATCAGACTCCGTGCTAAAAGTACGGTGGTATTGCTATTGTGAACACTGGTATATCAGTGCTAAATATCTCCCAACCAAAAAAATATATTATCTTCGTATTTTGGAAATTATTATGTTTTAACTTGACATTCGGATATCATTGATTGTGACCTACTGTTTCTATGGTTTTCCCTTTCTTATATTGGCATTCTATTTCGAAATTGGACTGTTAGCTTTACATACTAGTACTATTCCATATGTACTAACGTCCCTTTTGCCGGGGGCATTGCATCTTCAATGGATGCAGGTGGTTCATCAGCGGCCAGCTTTGGTCCTCGTTAGAAGTCACTCTCTATTCGGCAGGCTTTGGTGAGCCCTACTCTATTCCGAGGCCTGATGTCATTTGAGTTGTACATTATGTTTTAAGGTATAGGCGGGGCCTTATTGCCGGCACTTCCATACTACTCTTCTGTTGTACTTAGAGGTTCCGTCGACAGGTTGTGGATGGTGTTTGATATGTGGAATTGAACTAGAAATATTGGTATTTGGCAAATATATTTTTCATTATATCAATAAACTTATAATATTTTGGAAATTTTGAATGAAGCTGCTAATGGAAATGAAATGGGAGTTGTTAATAAAATCTTTTTAGTGTTTAATTAATGGAGTGCATCTCCTCTTTATTCATGAGTTTGGGTAGGAGAAAATCTAACAAGCTTGCTCGGCCAGGTTCACTCGGTTGAGCACCGGTCGCGCTCCCTGAGTTTGGGGCCTGACAAACTTGGTATCAGTGCCTAAAGTTTTAAAGTGTCCTAGGGTGTCTTGGAGCCGTGTCTAATAAAGTCCTTCTTATCGGTGTGTTGTAGACCACAACTATAATTAGGAGGCTACTTGGGCATTTAGGAATTTCACCCTTCTTTGATACTCCAAATCGTGCGATAGAGCTCAAGATAGGAAGTTAATTTCCTCGTCATGTCTCATTTTCTAGATGAGTAACCCACGAGTTCGAGACAACGAGGAGAGATTGCAAGAACCAGTTGCTAGGGGAACTGTCCTTGCTCCTATCAATGTATCACGCCACCGGATCATGTGGTAAGAGCACCTACGAAATGAATGAGGATTGCTGGCACCAATAAGCCAGAATATTTGATATGTAAGAAGCGGCCACTCAGGTTCATGTTGGATTAATTGAAATACGTTACGATTATGGAAAAGGGGGCACAAGAAGATCAAATGCCCTAGGTTGGGTACACCCATCCCGGTTTGCCTGACATGCGGGAAGGAACATTTGGCGTCGTGTTGTGAGTATGCTCAGAAGCGTGTTAAGGGAGGCAGGCTTGGGAAATTCCAAAGGCCCACACAATAAACCGCTACAGATATTGTTACTCCCTCCATGAAGGCTTGGTGGAAGGATAAGGGAGTGTTTATAATGTTTGAAAAAAGGGTAAAAGTCAGGTTAGTAGGGCGAGTCAGCTTAGCGAACCTCATACCCATTGCATGAAATGTAGGTGATGTCATTCGGGGGTTAGTCACTATGGTACCAATGTATGTTATGGATGTGGATTCGGGGGGAATCAGTTAAGGTACTATCCTGTCAACCTAAAGTCATCAAGTAAGTCACTCCTTAGTACATCATTATGAAAATGCATAATTTTTTCTTGTTGTATATGTACATCCATATTGAAGAGCCTTCATAAACACGGTCTTAACAAGACACTGAATCACAAAATATTGCATGTACTTACTTTCTAAGGGAGACGCAATATTCGTGAAGCCACTCTATCATAAATTCTCTTATTTACAACCTCTTGAGGAATTGAGTTCTATAATGATTTCCTTGGAATAAGACATAGCCCTAGGTTAATACTTCCCACTGCTTCCCTAAATTCTCAACAAGGGACTATACCTGATGAATTTCTTACAGAACTTTTTGATTCAAATGGATAACATCTGCCCATTTATGCTTATTCATGCACCGTCATAAAGTTTACCTATGTAGTATCAAATCCAATGTATAGCGGCCTAGTGCTAGATCCTTCTTGAGCCACTCTTTTTCTCTCTGGTGTATGTGGCTCCTACGGTTTGAACAGTCACTATACTCCTTTGTGAATATTATCATAAACCCTTCTCACTGTCTAGAAACATAAGACCATGTCTCAGCGCCTATCATATGTGTACATGTCAATTGAAAGGGGTCACTTGTCCGCATATACATTTCTGGGAAATTTGAGATTTTCACAAATTCATCACAGGAAGATCTTTTTGTTTGCCCATCTCAGTATGAATTTCATGTCCATTTAGATCATTCCGTAGTACGTATCTCACTTTGTTCCTACTATTGTAGTTGCCCATGAAGTGGCCTGGTATTGCAGCTTGAGAGTTATTATGGCAGAGACATGTCTAGCTCATAGCAAAGTGTACATTCTCTCTAACCAATACATGATTTCATCAAAACATTAAGATGTCCTAGCAACATGGTTTCACTCATGTGTGGTTGAAAGTTAAGTAGCCTTACAACGACTTTTCCTCCCCACTTCAGGTGGATGTTTCAAATTCTGGAACATATGATGAGCATATTGATTTGAAAGACAAGTTTGTTGTATCTCTAGTTCTCTCATATAGGATCAACTATTATGAAGGGTTAAGCTGTCAGAATGATAATAATCTCACAAGTGTTCAACTTTTTTTTTCATCCTCATGGGCTTGTGGAATATATATTTCTTGTGTTAGTTAATGTTAAGAAAGAAATGCAACTACATGTATTTTGAAACCCATATCACATTCAGGGTGCCAGAATATTCTCATTTCGAGTTAAACCGATTTTCCCTATATTCCAAGAGGCGGCTGGTGTCACGTACTTGGCTATTTCTCTTTAAGGCCTATTATTGCCGAACAAGGCGCATATGGAATAAAACAATTGTTGTTGTCCTTTTCATGACTCATAGTCTTCCAAGAATAACTGACGTTAATGTCTTTATCCTCTCGACCATGCCTGCCATATGTCACATGTCTAAAATGATCCATTTCTTTTAAATCTCAAAATCATGAACATGGTCCCTACATTATTAATGCCTACTAGGCAACTCTATGCCTCATTTTTTGAATCAATGATATCATCAAAATGATTAACCATGTCAGCACTATTGCTAGTAACCTTTATGTATCTTAGGATATAACATCCCGAAATGCCCTGCTCAACACATTGATGGAATCTTAAAAAATTCCAGCCCAATCTCGGACCTCGTTGTTCCTATTTATAGTAACCTACGAGGGTTGAAGGTTCAAACATATCAAAGAAGAAGCATCATAACGTGATCAAATATATTAGATAGGAAGTTTTATGGTAATATTCAAACTAGCACATCTTAGAGTAATTGTTGGAGGTCGCCAAAGGTTTAATTTGGGTGTTCGACGTAGGGATTTAGAGTTGAAGAAAGTGAACATGTTATTCTCAAGATTTTCTCTATGAATATGTTATGTGAATTGCTAATAAAGGTAGAGTATGTGTAGTCATATCAGGCCTTATGAAATCTTGAAGAAAATAGGCCAAACTATGAGTATGATGTTTTCCCATCGTTGTCCTCCATGTATATGGTATTTCATGTGTCTATGTTTAAGAAGGTAGTTGGAAATCCTTTGTCTATCGTTCCGGTGGAAGCTAGAGAAGGTTAAGTTAATGGATAATCGGCTTATGAGGGGTATCTATTTGTCATCCTTGTTAGATAAGTTCGGGAGTTGAGATTGCCTCTGTTAATGTGCTATGGTGAATTCTGTGAGTCGAGAAAGTCACCTTGAAGGCCGAAAGTGTTGTGGAAAGAAAATATTTTCGCTTGATTGTATAGCAAATGGTTGTGATTTGAAAGGTACTATCTATGTGTTATGATTTAAATATATGCAGCTCGTGTCCAGATATCACTTTTGATAATATAATGCATGTAATATTGAGATTAGTGTTGTTGATATACATTGTGATTCTTTGTCAAGTTGTGAATGTGTTGATAGTGTGGTTTTGGTGATTCTCTCGCAGGTTGTTAGGCCTAATTGCAGAGGATACGCTGCCGAAATTTCTGACAAATTTAGGAGTTAGCCAAATTTGGGAGCTTAAGATGTGTGGAAGAAGAAACGAGTTATGTTAAGTGTTTGGGCACGGACTCTACTCCTCATTCGAGGATGAATGATCCTAAGCGGGGCAGAATGTAAGGCCCCGTTAAAATTTCCTAATGATTTAATATTTTAAAGTGAGCCAACGGTATTTGGGAATAACATATTCGAGTATTAAAGGAGACCCATGGGATAGAACCACATCATTTTGAAATGCAATTATGTGTTTAAGGTGTTTTGGAACATACTAAGGAGTTTTGTGAATGGCAAGAACTTGTGTGGAACAAGTTGGATACATTAAGTGGAAAGAATGTTTCAATTAGCACAAGGCTCGACTTCAAACGAATAGAACTCCCACAATATAAAGACTTAGGAGGTGTACCTATCAAATTACAGCCCTCTAAGTCTAGTTTCCAATGCATCAAACCGTTTGTCATTGGGATATTCCTACAGAATGTTATGTCCATTTGACCGGACCTAAGCCATATGCGCTCCCAGATGCAAGGCTGCGCATATTGGAGGGTATTCTGCCTTGTGTGCGCGATCACATGTCCAGGTGCGCGACCGCGCACGTAGGAGCCTAAAAATACCCCCAAGGCAGGGGAGAGAGAGTGCCTAAGTCATTTCTACAAGACTAGGGCTTTCTCTCCATCACCCATTTGGCCAAGGCTTCCAATATACACCTAAGGTGAGATTTTAACTATGTTTTTATATTGATTTCAGTTTTCAATCACTAGTTACAACAAGGTTTTAATTGGATTCCATAGGATTTCTTCAAAATCTCAAGAACACCCCAAAAGTTGTCTTTCAAGATTTGGTCTACAATAGGTATGTCTACTACCTCTAACTAATTCATGGTGATTATTTACATATGAATTATGTGTTAGGACTTATGGGATGGCTATTGGAAGCAATGAGTGCCCAACCTAGGTGTGTTGGTATTGTATAGATTGTAAAATGAATTAATTCATAAGATTTATAGGTTGGGAGTGAATTGTTGGGCATGCATGTGCTAATAAAAGTTGGGGATGGCCTAGAGACAATTATGAGGTGAACCATTGGTATGGAAGGTGGTTGTTAGGTGAAGAAATTCCATTGGAGGAGGTTGTAGAAAGATATGCACACTAGATGTTTGATAAAAAGTCTGAATGACTTAAAGTATAGAAATCTTGCTAATATTGGTGTAATTGTGTTGCATTGTTGTAGATTGAAGTTGTTTAGTGTGGTGGAATGTCGTAGTATTATTAAGGGGCGAATTCCAGGTATGTTGGCTAAACTACTCTTTTAGAAATAAATTCCATGATCTTCCTGTAAGTTTCAAGTATTGTTGGCTTAAGTTCCTAATTCCCATGTCCCGGGTTGTTACTAATAAATTCAATTATCCCGAGTTAGCGAAGTGTCTAAAGATGTATGTATCTGAAATGTGTTCCGAATGTTCCTATCATATTATGTTATCCTTCGGGAATGTATTCAACAATGATATATGTATTATAATGTTATGGGTTTGAGTTGTTTCAAATGAAAGCTAGTATGCCAACTTATGTGAGAAAAACTCGATGTGGTTAAGACTCTTAATTGCTCATATGTGTACCTAAAGTCTTGATTGGAAATGCCTTGTTGTTGATAATCTATAAAGATGCTCGAAAGTGAAAGAAGTGAGTTAAAGATATAAAGTGGCCACTGTGCCAAGAATTAAAGCTATACTTGTGGCTAGAGATGCCAATAAAATGAGATGATGTGAGAAAGATTATGAAAAGAGCCTTGATTCAACTATTCCAAAATTACTTCAAAAGTAGATTTTCCTAAAAGCTTATGCCCTCAAGGCATGCCCCAATGTGGCTGTTTTAACTAATGCTATGCTTTATGAGTATTTTCAATGTATTTTGCATTCTTACATATTCGTGAGTGTAAATTGTGTATTGCCCTTTTTGGGGAGAAGTATTTCAAGAATTAATGGTGTGTGACTTGTTTATGATTTTAACTTGTGTTTCGATTGCCAATCATTTTACTCCATTTGTTTTGGAAAGAAATCTATTGTGTTTAAAGTCTTTATTACTAATGAACCTAAAGTTGTGATTTTCGGAATATTCTATTTGTTGATATTTATGATGATGATACATGAAAGGAAAGAAAGGAAAGTGTGGAATATGAAATACGGCCAATGTGCCATGAATGAAGAATCATATGTATGGCCAAGAGAGCCAGTGAAATAATGATGTTGTAAGTGGTTGAAAGTGCCAACGAGGCTATATATGGTATGAAAGGTTATATAGTAGTCTTCGTTTTGCGGCCAAACGCACACGCAAGTATACGTGGTCGTCAAGTAATAAAGTGACTAAAAGTCGGATGTCGAACCCACGAGGACTTGTGATTAACTATTAACTACATTAGACTATCTTAATTATCTAAACAAGAATTAAACCTAAAAATATTTGATTCTAAACTAATTAAATAAAAAAATATAAATAATGAACTTTGAAAAGAGAAAGAGTGGATTTTTATGATATCAATGTAATGAAAACGAACTAGGGTTATGGGCTATCTAACAATCTTATTGTATTCTTCAATTGAATTAACCGACTAATTTATCTAGCTTATTGGTTGACATGGTTAATATTGCTCATAAGAATCTGTCGAGTTCTTACTCGCCTATTCAAGCTAACCTAATGCCTATATGTCTATGGAGTTAGAATCAACAAGAACGCATTTATAATTCCTGTAAATCAACCAAGCAAGGCAATTAGGTATATGTCTATCCTAACCACGAATCTGTTCCCCGATGCCTGAGTTCAAGAACTTGCTCTACTAAATCCTATATGCAATCTAGAATTCCCACTTTCGAGTTCAATTCTAGATTCATAAATAGTATTCAATTGGTGATCAAGCAATTAAATAATTAAGCACAAGATTGAATAAATAAACCAATATGATAATTTCAAGAAGGCAAAATCAATATCCGAATAATAATAGTCATGAAAGAACCACAACCCTAGGACGTGAAGTTTATCTCCACATAGACATGGTAGCCAAACAATAAATCATACAAAGAAACATAAAAATTACTAAGTTTGGTGGGAGAAATATGGAACTTAGTGAATCCCGGCCTCCACGGCGGCTCTGTGCTTGTGTTTTCCTCTCCAAGTATGTTCTCCCCCGGTATGTTCTCTTCCGGTCATTTTTCCTCTATGGCATTTTTAGGTCTATTTATATGTGTAGGAAAAGACCTAAACGTGTAGGACAAGTCCTAGTCAAACCCGTAAACGAATTAAGTCTTCAAAACTCGGATTGGACCTGGCCCCAGGCCTGGCGTCGCCAGCCTAACGCCAGCCTCAGCCTGGCTTTAGCCTTGCAAAGCCAGCCTAAAGCCAGCTTAAAGCCTAGCGTCGCCAGGTTCTCTCATTCACTGCTCCTGCGCACGCTTTCGACTTGTAGGTCTCCTTTTTCTTCTACTTTCATCTCCAATTCACCTACACATAAAATAGACTCAATTAAGCACAAATATAGTATAGTTTAGCATTAAAGCCCCAAAATGTAAGGTAAGTAATGCACTAAAAATATGTAATTATAACCAAACATCACTACCCCACACTTAAACTCTTGCTCGTCCTCGAGCAATCAAACTATACTTTATATAGACACGACCTTTTTAAACAATTCTCCTAACTCATCACACAAGAATCTTTAAAATAGACTAAGCACAAGAGTATAACCTCTTCACCTCAAAATTTGACTCACAAGTACCACGCATTATTCACAACTCACTCACTTACTCTAAAATAGAGGTCAATGACATTACCTTTCCTTCATGAATCAAGTGCCCTCACACAACAAAAGAGAGTAGTTCCACACACAATAAAAATTTAAGAACAATTAGGAACTCAAGATAGAAAGAATTCACTCACTCTCAGAAATAACATTCATATGCCACAAAAGATGCGCCATAGGCTTGCCCGTAGTGTACTACTCTACTAATTGTGCTCATTCAGTCTAGGATCAAGTAGGACTTTAATTGGTTGTAATGTAGGCTATGGGTCGGGTAGGATACATTTGGATATAAGAGTGACTACACCTTCCTAAGCACTTTAATACATGTACTTTAACATTTAACCCCATACTTATGTCAAACCATAACTCCACTTTCACATCAATGTATATTAACTCCATACTTCTTTAAGCACAATTATATCAAGAGTCACCACTATCAAGGAATATTTTTCACAGCAATACAACTATTTTTTCCTTTCTTTTTCAATTCAAGTGGCTTTTCTTATTTTTTATTTTTTTTCAAAAAGTGCACCTTTCTCCTTATTTCATTAGTTCCACTCAAAATCCAAACCAACCACCCCTCACTTTAACTTTTACAAAGTTCATAACAATTCAAGTGCTCATGAGAGGTGAAAAGGTTCAAATAGATGGTTAATTCAAACAAATAGGTAAGGCTTGTAATGTGGTTGCCAAAGAAACAAGATTACAGGCTCAAGGGGTTAACTACGATTCATAACAATAAGGAAGGTAAATTATATAGCTGGTTCAACAAAGAAATGCCTATGTCACTTCCAAGACTGAACAAAACTACTATTTCGCTTTGCAAACACACCGGGCAAGTTCTAGTTATCAAATGCAATGCACAGAATTACACACAAACCTAACACACACATGGCACATAACTCACTTAAGATTGGACTCATCAAGACATTCTAGTCAAATAAGTTAAGCAAAGTTAAGATCATACGATTTAAGCTACTTATACAAGAGTCAAAAACTGAGCCTAAGCGTCACAACCAAAGTACTCACTCTTCTCAAGGCATAACAACGTCAAGAGATATTGCTTCAATTCAAAACATAGCACAAGGTTTCCTACTTCTAACAAACATAAAATTACTTACACCCGGTTCAAATAAAACCCTTGGAAAAGAACCGCGGCACAAAGAAAAACCAAGGGGGAATTACTACACTACCTACAAAGAAAATCTTTTTGTCCTTTTTCTTTAGACTTAAATCCCTCAAGAAAACTGTCTAGGAAATCCATCGTCGGGAAAAATCCAATTTTTCTACTATACAAAGCACAGAGAATCTTCCACCCCACACTTAAAAGAGTGCAATGTCCCCAATGCACAAATATCGCAAAAATAACAAGGGTGAACAAGAAACTCCCTGAAAGTCCAAAGGCCGAAGAATTAGCAGCTCACGGGATACTCAGACTTCTCCCAAGTATGGTCTTTTGTGTGGGCACCCCACACTTAGTTCTCACCATCTAGCTCGCTTTTATACTCTTCCAATAGCTTTGCTTCCTATACTTATAATCCTACAAAATAAAAACAGACACTACAAAAATAATATAATAAAAACAAAAATAAAAGAAAGTAGAAAAGCTGGGTTGCCTCCCAACAAGCTCCTAATTTAACGTCGCAGCACGACGTGAACCACTTTTTGCCTCCACCTCGAACTTATGAATTGCGTCCCTAATTTGGCTTCAAGCTTTCTGTTATGCTTCCGAGGCGGTGAGAAAAATTTAATTGGGCCAAGCAACCAATATCGTGTTTTACACTTCTTGGCCTTCAGATGAGGTATGTAATTCTGTCTCTCTGGCACGACGAATTCAAGAATGTAAGCACCCCGTTCCTCATCCATTGGCTCCTCCAAAGGCTCAGATGACTCGATTTCCATGTCATCATCCAAACATAATTTTGAAAAATGTATGGAATGAGGACCAATACACCCTAACTCTATAATTGTATTACTCTTTACATCCTCATATGTACACACACTAGAGTCGTCACATGTAATATTATCTACTTCCTCACATGACTCTAGAGTGCTTTCCTCAACATGGACATCATCAATACAAGTATGGCCGAATGATTTATTCTCCACTTTTAGCTCCTCAATTTGGCGTGTAAGCTCCTTTTCAGCTTCACACAACTCAGAACTATTTTGTTGGGTGTTAGACGCATCAACTTTTGCAATTAATTTAGCTCTCAAGTCATGAATATCAGTGCCAGATTTTTCAATCTCTTGTCCCAGTTCAGCTCTTCCTTCTATAAAGTGTCTCGTCCCATCAGTAAATTCCTCACATTGAGCCTCATATATTTCCAACTATTCAGCTCGTTCCACTAGCCATGTTTGGCTCAAAATCTCTACTTTTTCAAAATTTTCCTTTTCTTGGAACTCGCTCTCTTCATTAAATTCTTCCATATTAGCCTTCATTCATGTGATTGTTGCCCTCATTCTTTTCATATCTTTTTTGAGGTCATCATGTTGCTCTGCTACTTGCCTCAGAATATCCCTAATATATGCATCATATTCCATATCCTGCACTTCATTGCCCCTATCAAACTCACAAACATTGTTAGAAAGATCATAGTAAGGGCTCAAAGAAGGATGAAAAGAATTAGCACAACCATCCCAATGGCTATCTTGACCACAACACATATTACAAATATTTCACTCAAAGGATTGAGATTGTGCGCACAACTCGCTCCCGGAAACATTCTGACAATTTTTCTACCAATGGGGTCCTCCACAATATGGACATGGATCATTAAAATACGAATAATCATCATTCGAATAATTTTCATTCCAAGATGCCATGCTAAAATAAAATAAAAATACTAACTAAACAAAAGAAAGAATAGAAAAAAAATGTCGAATCTAGAAAAATAGATAATTTCTAAGTCCCCGGCAATGGCGTCAAAAACTTGTTTCGGCCAAACGCACACGCAAGTATACGTGGTCATCAAGTAATAAAGTGACTAAAAGTCGGATGTCGAACCCACGAGGACTTGTGATTAACTATTAACTACATTAGACTATCTTAATTATCTAAACAAGTTTTAAACCTAAAAATATTTGATTCTAAACTAATAAAATAAAAAAATATAAATAATGAACTTTGAACAGAGAAAGAGAAGATTTTTATGATATCAATGTAATAAAAACGAACTAGGGTTATGGGCTATCTAATAATCCTATTGTATTCTTCAATTGAATTGACCGACTAATTTATCTAGCTTATTGCTTGACAAGGTTAATATTGCTCATAAGAATCTGTCGAGTTCTTACTAGCCTATTCAAGCTAACCTAATACCTATATGTCTACGGAGTTAGAATCAACAAGAATGCATTTATAATTCCTGTAAATCAACCAAGCAAGGCAATTAGGTATATGTCTATCTTAACGAGTTCAAGAACTTGCTCTACTCAATCCTATATGCAATCTAGAATTCCCACTTTCGAGTTCAATTCTAGATTCATAAATAGTATTCAATTGGTGATCAAGCAATTAAATAATTAAGCACAAGATTGAATAAATAAACCAATATGATAAATCAAGAAGGCAAAATCAATATCCGAATAATAATAGTCATGAAAGAACCACAACCCTAGGACGTGAAGTTTAGCTCCACATAGACATGGTAGCCAAACAATAAATCATACAAAGAAACATAAAAATTACTAAGTTTGGTGGGAGAAAGATGGAACTTAGTGAATTCCGGCCTCCACGGCTGCTCTGTGCTTGTGTTTTCCTCTCCAAGTATGTTCTCCCCCTCTATGTTCTCTTCCGGTCTTTTTTTCTCTAGGGCATTTTTAGGTCTATTTATATGTGTAGGAAAAGACCTAAACGTGTAGGACAAGTCCTAGTCAAACCCGGAAATGAATTAAGTCTACAAAACTCGGATTGGACCTGGCCCCAGGCCTGGCGTCGCCAGCCTAACGCCAGCCTCAGCCTGGCTTTAGCCTTGCAAAGCCAGCTTCAAGCCTGGCGTCGCCAGGTTCTCTCATTCACTGCTCCTGCGCACGCTTTCGACTTGTAGGTCTCCTTTTTCTTCTACTTTAATCTCCAATTCACCTACACATAAAATAGACTCAATTAAGCACAAATATAGTATAGTTTTGCATTAAAGCCCCAAAATATAAGGTAAGTAATGCACTAAAAATATGTAATTATAACCAAACATCAGTCTGTTTCTTTTGTATGAAAATAAAAAAAAATATTTGGGAGTATCGATAGTCACCAAGGAAGGGTAGGTTAAAATAACCTAACCCTGAAACTACACGTGCCGGTGTAGGAGTGGATTGTGATTTTTTCCCTTATTTGGGATGAGATTGAGGTGATAAAATTATTCCCCTTATTTGTGATGAGATTGATGTGATAACATTATTCTCCTTAATTGGTATGAGATGTTTGATAGAAAAGGATGATGTCGATCCACACGGCATTGTGGTGAGATGGCCTAGCCGATCGGGTTGTGATCGGACGCCATTCCGCACACATGGTGGTGATTGTGCTGGAAATTATAATTGAAATTGTGATTGTGGTTGATATCTTGAATGAGACGGCCTAGCCGATCGGGTCGTGATCGGATTCCGTGCTAAAAGTACGGTGGTATTCGTATTCTGAATAGTGGTATATAGGTGCTAAAGATCTCCCAACCAAAAAAATATATTATTTCGTATTTTGGAAATTATTATGTTTTAACTTGGCATTTGGATATCATTGATTGTGACTTGCTGTTTATTTGGTTTTCCCTCTCTTATATTGGCATTTGATTTTGAAAGTGGACAGTTAGCTTTACATACTACTATTCCATATGTACTAACGTCCCTTTTGTCGGGGGCGCTGCATCTTCAATAGATGCAGGTGGTTCATCAGTGGGCAGCTTTGGTCTTCGTTAGCAGTCACTCTCTATTCAACAGGTTTTAGTGAGCCCTACTCTACTCCGGAGCCTGATGTCATTTGAGTTGTACATTGTGTTTTAAGGTATAGTCGGGGCCTTGTTTCCGGCACTACTACAAATAAGACCTTTAGCGGCAATACAAAATGGCTTTAGCGGAAATAATAATAGCCGCTATATCTTTTACCGTCCATTATTCTTTTGCCGCTGAAACCGGGGTCGGCAAAGCCTTTAGCGGCTTTTCTCGCAAAAGTTAGTTAACGGTATATTTTATTGCCGCTAAAAATTATTATCTTTAACGGCAATTATAATGGCTACTAACTCCAATCCAAAATGGCTAATTATATTTCTTTAGCGTCCATTATTATAGCCTCTACATTCAATTAATTGCCGCTAAAAATTCGCATCTTTAAGGGCGATTGTTTGTGACAATTATAATGGCTACTAAATCCAATCCAAACGGCTACTTATACTTCTTTAGTATCTATTTTGTATAGCCGCTAAATTAAAAATAATTGCCACTAAAAGTTTGCATCTTTAATGGCAATTATTTTGTGGTAATTAAAATGGCCATAGTATCCCTTCTGAAAACATCTTAGTTTACCCTTTTAGCTTCCATTCTAATGGCTAATATGTTTAACTAAATTGCCGCTAAAAGTCAATATCTTTAACTGCAATTGTTTTACATCAATTATAAATAGTTTAGCCATAATTAATAGTAGTTCCTACATTCGTACAGAATATGACTCAAATAATAAAATATATTAATATTAATTCAAAAAAATAATATATCTCATTAATCTTAACAAACAAAAGGAAGTACTAATCAAAAATATTAATATCACAGTAACTTAAAACATAAAAATATATTGTTTAGACTAAATAGTTAATGTCATTATATAACTAATCCAGACGAATGATGGTCTTCAAATGATTTCCGCAACTTTTCATCATTTTGAAATCTTTCACCTGCTAAATTATCCAACATCAGACGGTATGACCTGAAATTATAAAATAATTGTGTCAAAAGATAAAGTATAATGTGAAAAAATATCTTGAAGATTCCATCACTGTTAGATTAGTTAACTCCCTCACCTAACATCTATAAGCAAAAACAACTAAGCTAAAATATGAACATTTCAATCAAATTGATTAGAACAGACAGGGAAAAAGGAAAAAAAAAAAAAAGTAAACTTAAAGCGACTGTCAGCAGGGTCATTTATCAAATTTCCTCCACTATGCAGTCTCTCATCAAATTAAGGAAGCCAAGTATTCAGAACATCCCTCATAGGTGGCCAGATTTATTTAACATGATGAAACAATATACACCTACACTGAAGTATACTAAGGTATTGTGGGAAACAAGCATGGAAACAAGGTTGTGATGACCCAAAATGTCATTTTTAAATTTAATAATTAATTTTGTGTTCTAAGACCTCGAAAAGCACTATTTATCATTCCTCGACTTACGTGCGCAGTCCGTAAAATTTTCCAGAAAGTTTTCAGGTGAAAAATGGATTAAAATGTGAATTAGAGGTTTAAAACTCAACTGAGTTGACGTTGGTCAACATTTTGAGCAAACGGACTCGGATCAGTATTTTGACAGTTCTGGTAGGTCCGTATCGTGAATTGGGACTTGGGCGTATGCCCGGAATTAAATTCCGAGGTCCCTAGCCCGAGATATGGAATTTTGATGAAAAGTTAAAAGTTTAAGTTCAAATAGTGACCGGATGTCGAATTTTGTGCAAACAACCCCGGAATAGAATTTTGATGATTCCAACAGCTCCGTATGGTGATTTTGGACTTAGGAGCTTGATCGGAATTTTATTTTGAAGTCCGTAGTGAAATTAGACTTAAAATGGCTAAAATAGGAATTTAAAGTTTGGAAGTTTGACCGGGGAGTTGACTTTTTGATATCGGGGTTAGAATCCAGTTTTGAAAATTTTCACAGCTTCGTTATGTCATTTATGATTTGGGTGCAAAATTTAAGGTCAATCGGACTTGATTTGATAAGTTTCGACATCGAATGTAGAAGTTGAAAATTCTAAGTTTCATTAAAATTGAATTGGAGCATGATTCGTGATTTTAGCGTTGTTTGATGTAATTTGAGGTTTCAAATAAGTTCGTATGATGTTTTAGGACTTGTTGGTGTATTGGGTTGAGGTCCCGAGGGCCTCGGGTGAGTTTCGGATGGTTAACGGATCAAAAATAGGACTTAAACAGCTGCTGCAAAAGCTGTTGCAATTTTTCTTCTGCTGTGAAATCGAGCCCCCAGAAATCGAGCCGAGGATCGAAGGCAGGCTCGAGATCCATGATCGAAGGCCACTGATCGAAGACCCAGGATCGAGGGCTATACCCAAGGCCAGTGATCGAAGGTCATAAAGATCGAAGCCATGATCGATAGCTAGGATTGATGGCTGAGATTGAGCTCCCGAGATCGAGCTCCAAAGATCGAGCTTGACAAATCTGTAAGTTATAAAAACAGAGGCATTCAACCCATTCGCCATTTTTGACAAACTTGAGCTTGACCAGAGGCGATTTTTGACAGATTTTCAAGGAAAGTCATTTGGGGTAAGTGATTCCAACTCGGATTTGGTCTATATGCACAAATATATCATTGTTTTCACCATTTAATGAGTGTTTTGAGATTGAAATTTGAAAATTTTTAGAAATCTCATAGAAATGAATTTTTGAGATTTTGGTGTTGATCCGGAGTCCGATTGGAATGAAACTGGTATGTGCATCACATCAAGATTATGGCGCACCAAGTTAGACTTCCAATAAGGAATATAGAAAACAATACTCCTCTTTTTTCATGTGTTTTTCATCACTCCACTTACCCCTTCACTCGACTGGCTGAGAGTAAATTTTATATCTTTAACTTGATTCAACACTAGTGACCTAGATACTAGACAAGGTACAGTTCTTGTTTCTTTAGTTCCATCAAACGATTTTGCATCATTCCGATATTTGTGTCCCGACTTCAAGAAGCGTCGATGCCTCATGTACCAAAACTTTCTTCCATGTGTGAGCCTTCTAGATTGAGTATTTATGTTACAAGAAGGGCATGCAAACCGACCATAAGTGCACCATCCAGAGAGAGTACCATATGCTGGAAAATAATTTATAGTCCACATGAGAACTGCTCGCATTTGAAATATCTCCTTAGTAGAGGCATCGTGTGTTTCTACCCCGACATCCCATAGTTCATTTAACTCTTCTATTAAAAGTTGCAAAAAGACATCAATATTATTGCCAGGTGCTTTTGGTCCAGGAATAAGTAAGGACAAAATGAAAAACTCTTGTTTTATGCACATCCATGGTGGAAGATTATATGGTGTTAAAATCACTGGCCATGTACTGTGAACAGTTCGCATTGTGCCAAATGGATTAAACCCATCAGAAGCTAATCCTAGGCGCACATTGCGAGGATCTCCAGCAAATTCGGGATATTTACTATCAAAAGTTTTCCAAGCTTCAGAATCTGCATGATGACATAAAACGCCATCTTTGTTGCGCTCTTCATGATGCTATCGCATTGCTTTAGAAGTTTCTGAAGAAATAAACAATCTCTGTAGCCTTGGTTTTAAAGGAAAATACCTTAGGACCTTAGCTGGAATTTTTCTAGCATCATTTTTCCATCTAGAAGCCCCACAAACTTTGCATTCATTAACATTCTTATTAGCAAACTCTTTTCTAAACAGCATGCAATCATTGGGACAAGCATGAATTTTTTCATACTTTAAGCCCAAGCCTTCAACTATCTTTTTGGTCTCATAGAAAGAAGAAGGTAATTTTTCTCCTTCAGGCAGCGCATCTTTCAACAGTCCAAGTAAATAATTAAAAGATTTATTTGACCATTTGAACATGCATTTTGTACGATACATATGCAACAAAAAGGACAGTTTGCTAAACTTCTTACATCCAGGATATAGTTCTTCATTTGCCTCCTTCATGAGCCGTTCAAACTGATCCACCTCTGGATGAGGTTGATTTCCAGATGGATGAGCAGTATTCTCTTGTATATTTTGCTCCATGCCACCACTTTCACTAATGCCAGTATCCATGAACTGTGTAACTCCTCCAAATACATCATGTATCATTCCTCGCATATCATCGCCCCTTAGATTTGACTGGATGCGATTACTTTCTCGAGCATTGTTTGATCCCTTTAGAGACTGCCCATAACAAAGCCAAGTATCATATGAAGGTATAATACCATGTATTACAAGATGATCATATGTTGTAGCCCGATTTACTTGATGGATAAGCACGCACTCCGTACAAGGACATGCAATTTTTTCTCCACCTTGTTTTTCAGAAAAGGCATGATTTAAAAAATCCTCTACTCCGTCCAAATTTTCTTTGCTAACTCTATCACAATACATCTATCTTTAATTTTTAGGATTTTTTATGACGTTCAAGATATTCCTTTCTTTTCTATAATTACTGCAAGAGCTAAAAATTCATTAGTAAAAAGGAGGTATTAATTAAAAAGGTAATTCAAAATAAAATAACTATCCTATTAGTAGGTAATTCCATAGCTCCAAGATATTATTTTAACAATTAAAACTATCAAACATAAATCTATTAACCAATTTGTTTCTATATTCCATTTTTACCAATTTGTTTCTACACTCCATTTTTACCAATTTGTTTATAACTCTTTCGTTCACTGAGCGTCAATTTAATATTCTAAAGCTAAATGGAATATAATTTAGTTTATATATTAAAATTACACAATTATAAATTTAAAAAAAACTAATATAATTGCTATGAAATCGTCCATCTAAAGTTTCAGTTAAAGATTACTTAAACCAGACATGACAAGAAAGAGACAGAGTAAATAAACTTGAAAAATTCATCAAATTATGCAAAGCCTAAAAGGGTGTGAACTTTTTAACTATACGACAATGATTGCAGTGACATACATAGGGCTGAATCGATATGTGATATTTTTCTATTTATAAACAAATCATAGTCATCATAGAACAAACATGTAAATATGAAAAGGACATCTAACCAAAGACAACTTGCCGATTTTCACCATATTGGTTCATAAACGTTTTAAGAATAGAATTATTAAACTTATAAATTATACAACTTTTTAAGAATGTACATTCGGATTATTACTACCAACAAACTAGTGGGTACTGATTGTCGAAGGATTCTGACTATTGCTAACATGCCAAGTTGTTTCTTAACAAACGACTAAATTACTGTGGTTGAGATGTACTATTGGCGATTGAGCTTTTATATGGTGAAAAGTAGCCTTAGGAAATATACAGAGAAACCAATTGATAAAACAATACCTGAACATAGGAGGAATCAATTCAATCAATCGATTATCAATCTAACAGCAAACAAATATCACTAACGACTTAGCAAATACAAACAAAAAAAGCAATACTTTCACAAATTCAGAGCCTATTTAATAATCTACAGCCAAACCTGATCTCTTAAAATCAAATTTTCCTAAGAAAATATAAGTTCATAAGATGCAATGTCTATCATATCATTGTATGAATTAGAATAAGCCATCATTCCTTGCCATGATGATAGAAAAGAAACAAAAATACCACGGCTTGTGTACCTTAGCTTAGTTACTAGCTTAATGAAATTCTCTCTTAAGGATGGAATTCTGTACTACTACTCTAACTAAAACCTTAAATGTTCTGGTAAATATAGGTTCATAATCATTTACAAATTACTACAGGCATGCTATTTCTTTTAACTCAATAGTACACTAATTTATAGATTATTCATAACTGCTGCTCTAGCAAACCTCACACCCATGACATGGACCTTTAACACGGAAAAGAATAAGTCTTGGCAGTAGATAGATTTTGCAATCAAAAAGATATCTCAGCGGTACTCTATATATTTATATTCTTTATCTAAGCACTTAATAAAGTTCAATCTAATATATGAATAGCAGAGGGCCTGTTTTACACCATTTGAAGGTCATTCTTAAAGTAACAAAGGGCGTCCATGCTTATTAAAGGATCTGAAATTTTTTGTCCATGCTACATATATCGTTTCATATAGAACACGAATCCCATGTACAAGAACATTAACCTCGGCAACTATATGAGTTTCTTTCCCAAAAATTGGTTTATAACATAGGAGAAATTTAGATATAAGAGATAAGCAGCAGAAACAAACTTCCTAAATCATGATTTTCTACATCCAAATAAGAACAGCCATATAACATGACTTTTACCAGATTAATGTACACAGAATCTATTGTAAATCAATCGACAAGCATCAATCCAAAATCTACTGTAAATCGATTGCAAATGACTGATTTAACAGGGGAAGAAGAGAAGTTAACAGGGGAAGAAGAGAAGTTACATGGGAAGAATATGGGCGGACACTACGGCAGGCTGTTGACGCAGCAACAAGTTAGGTTTATGGCAGGCGGCAGCGACAGATCCCTTCTGATTGTTGTCTAATTGTTTTCCTATTATTTTCTAATTGGAGGGAATCGATAATTCTTGTCCAAAAAAATTGGAGGAGTTTTACCAGATTAATGTACACAGAATCTATTGTAAATCAATCGACCAGGATCAATCCAAAATCTACTGTAAATCGATTGCAAGGAACTGATTTAATGTAAATCTACTGTAAATCGATTGGAAAAAGAGAAGTTAACAGGGGAAGAAGAGAATTTACATGGGAAGAAGATGAGCACTGCCGTTGACGCACTGTAAATCGTGGTAAATCGCACTGCCGTTGACGCAGCAGCGAGTTAGGTTTTTGAGGCAGCGACAGTCAATTCAACTGATTCAATTGTTTTCTAATTGTTTTCTATTTGGGGAGGAAAACGATAAAAGGTATCAAAAATATTGGAGGGAAAGATGTTTCTTTTTTTTTGTGCGGAGGAAAAGTTAAAATAATAAAAGATTAATTTCAATTAGTAATTTTTAGTGGCTATTATTTTTTATTGCCAGTAAAAAGATATCTTTTATTGTTTAATGATCATATGCCGCTAATATTTAAGCTTAAAGAATTTATTAGCGACCATTGCCTTATTGCCGCTAAATAATTACCGCCAAAGGCCTTTTTTGTAGCAGTGCGGCACTTCCGTACTACTCTTATGTTGCACTTAGAAGCTCCATAGACAGGTTGTGGGTGGTGTTTGATACAGGGAATTGAACTAGAACTGTTGGTATTTGGCAAACATATTTTTCATTATATCTATAAACTTGTAATATTTTGAAAATTTTAAATAAAGGTGCTAATGGAAATGAAATAGGAGTTGTTAATGCAATATTTTTAGTGTTTGATTAATGGAGTGGATTTTCTTTTTATTCATAGATGAGTTTGGGTAGAAGGAAATCTAACAGGCTTGCTCGATCGGGTTCCCTCGGTTGAGCGCCGGTCGCACTAACATTTTATCTACGATTTTACCCATATATATAGTGCTAACCACACTAATCGAGTAATTTCAAGAACGTACTATATATAGTATGAATCATCGATGACAAGTACATTTTTATTGAAGTATGTACTCCATATTGACCCACCTAACCAATAAGGTGATAGTCCGTACAATATACATTGGACAGGCATCACAATTGATGATTAGAATTCATTTTTAATTCGTGGAGCCTAGGTGTTAACCAATTTTTAACCCTCAATAATGTTGATATGGTCGGTCGTCCTCTATTCGGTGACTAGCTCGGTTATGGAGTTAAGTGTACATTGTCATGTTGAGGCTTTTTTCCCGAAAGTGACATACTAACTTTGTTTATGACTGTGAGGTGGCCAAATGATTTAATATCTATGATAATTGTTTCCAATATTTATTCTTATTTTAGTAAAATATCTGTGTTGAGCACAGGGGCAAAGCCACATGATTAGGGTGGTCAATTGATCATCCTTTATCGAAAAATTACACTGTGTATATAAATAAAATATTACGTTTTAAAGGTAAATAACATATATTGAACATCCTTTGTCGAATTATTTTTACTTATTTCAATTTTGAACACCTTTAAGAAAAATCCTGGCTTCGCTATTGGTTGAGCACGTAATATTCTACTTATTACGAACATATATGAGTTCATTATTTCAATTTTGCCGTTATGACTTTTTAAAAATTTCTTTTATTACATCAGAGGAGTGCCAGACAAAGGGGAAGGAATGGCAAAAAACTTATCCGCTAGGTATTTATATCAAATTATACTAATTTGCTATAGATAAATAATAAATTAAGAAGACAATATGAAATTAGTTTGTTATGCCGGCTTTATACATGTTTACCCCAAAAATGAATAATAATTAAATTTGTACGCGATTTAAAGGATACGTGGTTTAATTCAATATGAGTAATTAAGAATAACAGATAGATGAACTGAAGATAAAATAAATAATCAAACCAATTGCAATGCGACGACCAAACTTAATCTTAGATTGAACAGTGAAATTCGTCCTCGATCGGACCCTCGGTGCAAGTTTGGTCGTGAATAAAGAAAAGAACAAGCAAGTAATGTCTTGATCAGTAGCTATAAGACAAAAGTAAATTTTCTTATTACTTTGAATTACGTGTTACAATCTCCCCGACTAAAGAAAAACTTTCCCTTTATATAGTAAGAGAATATCAGCCCTAGTATAAGTTTAAAAAAGGAAAAAAAATCTTCTTTTTCCGATAATTGTTGATCTATAAGTGATACTGAACGGGATTCGCGCCGTAATATCTGGTTGAGGGCGAATATTACGGCCCCCTATCCGCCATGCGTAACCATTCACCGTGTCTTCGAGGTCAAGAAGTTATACTCGGTCCGGGGTGCGCCGCTTTACCTGTCCGGTCTTAGATTCATCATTCACTTTCCGGGTCTCGATACAAGGGGTTTTTGGCCTCGATTATAACCCCGTCGATCCATGCTTCCCCTTCGTTCTCTGATCGGGGAATCGAGGAAATCTTTGCCGCCGATTTTACTCGTACACAGATAGTCCCCTCATTTTCTGTAGAGTAGATTTATCGAAGCGACGATAAGCGATAAATTAACCCCGGTCCCTTCCTTCGTAAGTTACCACCGAGTTGACGAGTCAACAAAACGTCCCATCAGTCGCGCCGCTTTGACTTCGGACACGTGTCAGCTGCCGGTAGACTATTCTCGAATGCGAAACATCACGCATTGATTAGGTTCCCTCTATAAATACTCTAATCCCTTTTTTATTTTTTCACTTTCCGATTCCAGAGCTCTTTGATTTACTCTTGAATTCTCCACTTAACTCTATCCTCTTCAAATCTTCATATATCGCTTCTTAGACCTTCATATCTTTATCTTCAAATTTTTATAATTCTTCTTTAAATCTTCAACCCATACCTTCATATCTTTATCCTATATTCAAATCTTCATTCTCATATCCAAACCTTCATATATTTTTTTCAAACCTTCATATTTTTCAGATCCCGATGGCAAAAACTTCCAAATCCATGCCTCAGCAAATCGCCCCTTCAACTTCCAACCTGGCCATGGATGCCGAGGTAATCATTCCCGAGGTGGTAGTAGAGCCTCACTTGAAGAGTTTCGTTCCCGTGGGATGCTCTATTGAAAACGACTTCAAAGTCGAGAAATACTCCAGTCAATAAGATCGAGGCGAGGGGGCATGGAGGTACATATGCTCCGTTACCGAGGACACTCTCCCCACAGTCTAGGCAGACTGCAATTGGGAGGTAAAGGAGGTGGTCATTCCTGGGCCCAACGAAGACATAACCACTCACTTTGAGGGGTATCTGAGTGTTTACACTTACCCCTTCACGCTTGACACGGTGGACCCTATCTTTCTTGGCTTCTGCAAAAGGTACGAGGTCTGCCTTGGGCAGATTCACCTGTCCTTTTGGAGGATCATAATCCTCCTCCGCCACTTCGTGAACAACACCAAAGCACCTCAGCTCACCCTCGACCATCTGCTTTGTCTCTACATTCCTTGAATCTTCCGAGGGGGTTGATCAAGCTCGTTTAGCAAGTAAAGCTCTATTCTCGAGCATCGATAAAGATCGAGATTGAGGTTGGCAGGAAAGGTTCGTTACGGGTGAAAACCGAAGACCTCATTCCCCCTGAATTTCTATCTTCCCTGAAAAGTAGAACTCATCCCGTAAGTCTTTTTCTTCTTGAGTACTAGGTACTTTCTTTTGTTCTTTCTCTAATTGCTCGTGTTTATCGTTGTGCAGCGGTCACCCAGGTTCCTAATGCAGTCCCCCGCTTCAAGGAGTGGATCGAGGAGATCTACAAACAAATGTCTTACTTCTAGCATGAATGGCGCAATCTCTCGAAAGGAAAGTGGGAGGCCCGTTCACATAGTAAGACTTCCTCCCGAATAATTATACTCATATACTTGACTTGTATTTTTGCTAAGTGCCTTTCCTTCTCGCAGGTTTTCCCAAGACCACCATGCTTAGGCCGTTGGATGAGGACGAGGTCCCGTCCTCGCTCGTTGAACGCTCCGCTTCGGGACAGCCTAGAGCTATCACAAAGGAGGAGAAAAAGAAGAAAAATAGGAAATCCTCGGGTTCCCCGGATGCCGAAGTGAAGAAGAAGAAGAAGAAGAAGAAGAGGGTAGATGTCCGGGTCCAGAGAAGAGGGTAGATGTCCTTTCATTGTCTTATATGTAGGGTACATGATCGGAGGCACGTAAGCCTTGTGTCGTGGCTAGAGTGGGCTATATGGGCACTGTTCGTATGACTGTTTGACCATTATAATGAATTCTAATCACCAAGCCTTGACTTTTGACATATAAAATTTTCCTTTTCTAAGTATATTAACCTAGAGGTAATGGCCCCCAATATTTGAGGCCAAAATTGTGAGGGCTCGGATACTGTTGATTTGGTGCAAACGATCATCAATTCCGGTTTTAGGTCGGTCTTCAAAACTAAGGTAATATGTTTTACTATTGCCTCGTTAAAAACCTTGTCGAAAACCCCGCTTAGGGACAAAATTGTTTCAAGGGAAAAAGAGTACAACACGTGCTTTCAGACCTAATTGTCACATTCGCCTCTGGCCGAGTACCTACATACGTTATTCCGTAATGTAACTAAATTAAAAAGGAATCAAGGTCGTACCTTAGCAGTAGAACCTCTTGAAGTGTGCCACATTCCAGTTGTTCGATAGTTGTACATCGTTTCCCGATTCGAGTTTATTCGAGCCTTTGCCGATTATTCTGATGACTCTATACGGTCCTTCCCAACTCGAGCCCAGTTTCCTTTCATTTTGGTTCCTGGTGTGTAGTGTTACCTTTCTCAATACCAAGTCCCCGACTTGAAAATATCAGAGGTTGGCTCTTCGGTTACAGTACCTCCCTACTCGTTGCTTTCGCGCGGCCAACCGGACCAGGGTGGCTTCCCGCCTTTCATCCAATAATTCTAGACTCATGGTCACGGCCTCGCCGTTTGACTCTTCGGCACCATATTGGAACCTGAGGCTCGGTTCCCTACCTTGACTGGTATTAAGGCTTCCGCTCCTTAGACTAGAGAGAACGGGGTTGCCTTGGTACTCGACTTCGAAGTCGTACGGTATGCCCATAGGACTTAGGTCAAGATTTCCTTCCACTTTTCTTTCGAACCGGTCAATCTCTTTTTCAGGTTTTGGATTATAGTTTTGTTCGTCGATTCCACTTGCCTGTTCCCACTATGGTGGTAAGGCGTTAATAATATGTTATTGATCTTGTGGTCTTCGAAAAACTTATTTACCTTGCTACCGATGAATTATTTTTTGTTATCTCAAACGATCTCGGTCGGTATCCCAAATTGACAGATTATGTGATTCTAGATGAAGTCAATGACTTTTTTCTCCCAAACCTTCTCGAACGCTTAAGACTTAATCCATTTGGAAAAATAATCGGTTATGAGTAATATATATTGGACTTTACCGGGCACCCATGGTAGGGGATCGACGATGTCCATTTCCCACTTCATAAATGGCCAAGGTGACAGGACTGGGTGGAGCATCTCTCCCGATTAATGAATCATCGGGGTGTGTCGTTGGCATTTGTTGTATTTTCGTACGAAGTCTTTCACATCCTTCTCCATTTAATTCTAGTAGTAGCCGGCTCTGATTAGCTTCCAAACTAAGGACTCTTCCCCCAAATGGTTCCTGCAAGTGCCCTCGTGGACTTCTCTCATGGCGTACTCGGTCTCTCCCGAACCTAAGCATCTAGCTCGTTGTAACGACCTGGTCGGTCGTTTCGGGAGTTATAGCCCCGTTTCCCCCATTTTTATTTCCTTTATGCTCTTAAGCTATAATATGATATACCTGGTTAGTTGGTTCGGGTCCAGAGTGATTTCGGAGTGGAATGAGATACTTAGTCTCTTATTTAGAACCTTAAGTTGGAAAAGTCAACTAGATGTTGACCTATGTGCAAATGATCTAGGATTTGAATTTTGATGGTTCTGTTAGCTCCGTTAGGTGATTTTGGACTTAGGAGTGCATCCGGAATGTGATTTAGAGGTCCGGAGTGGAATTAGGCTTGAATTGACAAAAGTTGGAAATTTGGCGATTTCGGTCGGCGGTGAAAAATTTGATATCGGGGTCAGAATGGAATTTCGAAAGTTGGAGTAGGTTCGTAGTGTCATTTTGTGACGTGCGTGCAACATTTGAGGTCATTCGGACGTGGTTTGGTTGGTTTCGGCATCGGTTGCCGAATTTGGAAATTTAGAAGTTCTTAGGCTTGAATTCGAGGGTAATTTGGTGTTTTGATGTTGTTTTGAGTGATTCGAAGGTTCGACTAAGTTTTTATGTTGATATATGACTTGTAGGTATTTTGGTTGAGGTCCCGAGGGTGTCGGGGTGATTCCGGGTGGTTAGCGGATTTGTCGAAGTTGGAAAATGCAGCTGAAGCTGCTGCTTCTGCTATTTTCGCACCTGCAGAAGGAAGAGTTGCAGGTGCGAGGTCGCTGGTGCATTTGGGGAAGCCGCAGATGCGGAAGTGGAAGGCCAAGGCTGGGAATGCAGGTCCGAAGAATTTGCCGCATCTGTGATCCCGCAGGTGCGAGACCTGGGGCGCAGATGCGGAAGGAAGGAAGAAGGCTGGCTTCGCAGATGCAGCGCACCACGCGCAAGCGCAAGTGCGACAGGTATGCCGCAGATACGGAACCTGGGTGTTTAAGTGACTTGCGTAGGTGCGGTCGCGCGGGTGCGAGTAAAAGGCCGCAGGTGCGAGAAGCTTGGGAAGAAGGTACATATTGCACACTTCGCGAATTTTGGTGCATTCTTCACCATTTCTATTCGGTTTTGGAGCTTTTGGGAGAGATTTGAAGAGGGAATCAAGGGGGTTTTCATTGAGGTAAGTTACTTGAGCCCTAATACTCGTACATATGGTGATTTCCCGTTGTTTAATTATGTAATTAGTGAAAATGAAGGGTTAAGGCTTGGGATTTTTGGAGAAGTAATTTAAGTATTTGAAGGACCAAATGATGTCGGATTTTGATGAATTTGGTATGGTTAGACTCATGAGTGAATAGGCTTTCTAGTTTTTTAAATTTTGTTGGATTTCGAGACGTGGGTCCGGGGGCCGGGTTTGAGCCAATTTTAGATTTTAGTCTAATTTTGTAGCTTTTCTTGTGGAATTAATTCCATTAAGTGTATATTGATGGTGTTGTACTGATTGTGAATAGATTTGGAGCATTTGGAGGCCGAGTCCAGAGGCAAGAGCATTGCGGTGTAGAGATTTGACCGGGTTGAGGTAAGTAATGATTGTAAATCTAGTCCTGAGGGTATGAAACCCTGGATTTCGTATCATTCTACTATTTTGAGGTGACGCACATACTAGGTGACAGACGTGTGGGCATGCACCATTGGGGATTTGTGACTTGGTCCATCCCGTAGCAACTGTAAATATATTTTTTTGCTACTATATGATACTTATATGTTTTAGAAAGAGTTTATGTAAATTGGGATGAATGCCATGTTTGGGCCTTGTGTTAGTGCAGTTTGGACCTTACGGGCCTTTTCTTACTATCCTCTCACTGTTTTCGATAGAAAATCTATACTCAGTCATGGTTATACTTTTTTACTATAACTCAGTTTTATGACTCTATTTTGATGCATATAAATATTGTTTTGGGCCGAATGCCCTGTTTTTACTGAAATGCCCGAGTGGCTTGAGAGGTTTATGACTAAGTGAAGCCGAGGGCCTGATTTGTGAGGATATTTATGGGATCGGGCTGCACGCCACATCATGTTTGATATAGGCCGAGGGCCTGAGTGATTTATGCCATGATTTGGCTTGATATAGCGCTTGGGCTAAAGGAGCCCCATCCGGAGTCTGTACACCCCCCAGTGAGCGCAGGTACCTACTGAGTGCGAGTGCCAAGTGCCGAGTACCGAGTGCTGAGTGAGTGTGAGGCATGATTGATTGTGAGGTATGATCGAGTGGCAAGAGTGATGGTGAGGTATGCCCGAGTGAAAAGAGTGATTGTGAAGTATGCCCGAGTGGTACGAGCGACTGTGAGGTTTTCCCGAGGGGCTGTTTATGATTTTATCATTTTTGCTCACCTTTGCATTGAGCCTTTGTTTGAAAAATAATTGAAAAATATCTTTAAATGATTTTTTTCTAGAGCCGGGTTTAATCTAGATGATTTGATTCAAACACTGATTGTTTTTAAAGCATGTTGTACTTTACTAAATTTTTGTGGTATGAACTTGATATGCTTTATTGCTCGTCACTACTACTCAGACTTTATTTATTGTTATTACTTACTGAGTTGGCGTACTCACGTTACTCCCTGCACCTTGTGTGCAGATCCAGTTTGTAGCTGGACATGGCAGCGGTTGTTGATTATTTTGGTTGCAGATTTTCTTGGAGACAGCAAGGTAGCTATTTGGCAATCGCAGCCCCTGCTCTTCTCCCTCTTATCTTTGTCTAGTTGTATTTAGCTATTTTCCAGGCTGAGTTAGCCTTGATATTATTAGACAAATTATAGTATATGCTCATGAATAGTGATACCCCGATGTCGGGCTTTTCTTTTCCGCATTTTCGTTTTGATTTGAACTCCTTTACGAATGGTTTTATGTTGAATAGTACTGAAACTTATCTTTAAAATGAAAATATCAGTTTGTTTTGGAAATGAGTCGACTTGCCTAGTTCCACGATAGGCGCTATCACGACAGGGGTTAGTTTGGGTCGTGACAGATTGGTATCAGAGCCTAGGTTACATAGGTCTCGCGAGTCATGAGCGGGTTTAGTAGAGTCTTGCAGATCGGTACGGAGACGTCTATACTTATCTTTAAGAGGTTGCAGAACCTTTAGGAAGATTCCACGTTCTTGAATTCTTGTCATGCGAATCTGTTGATTCTAGTAACTAATCATTTGTTGTTTCATTCTCTCACAGATGGTGAGGATTCGTACTACCAGTCTGGAGGGCCAGCCACCAGTACCACCAGCCAGGGCTGCGAGAGGCCGAGGCCGCGGTAGAGGCCATGGTAGGGGCAGAGGTGCAGCTCGTACAGTAATTGGGGCAGTACTTACAGATCCACCAGTTGTCCCAGATCAGGACCAGATTCCAGTTGTTGGTGCACCAGCTCAGGCACCACCTGTGCCTATTGTGATTCCAGGCCTTCAAGAGGCCCTAGCTCAGATTCTGACAGCGTGTACTGGCCTTGCTCAGGCGGTCTCTATCTCGACGGCCGTAGCCACTTCTCAGGCCAAGGGAGGCACTCAAACCCCCGTCGCTCGCACACCCGAGCAGGTTGTTCAGGGACTTCAGACACCAGAGGCACCACCAGCCCAGCCGGTTGCAGTTGCACGGGATTATGTGGTTCCTACTATGCTTGAGGATGATCAGCATAGGTTGGAGAGGTTTGGGAGACTTCAGCCACCACCTTTTAGTGGCACAGAGAGAGAGGATGCTCAGGACCTTTTGGACAGGTGTCAGAGGATACTCCGTACTGCTGGTATTCTGGAGACTTGTGGGGTCTCCTTCACTACTTTTCAGTTTTCTGGGGCTGCACTCAGATGATGGGAGACTTACGAGAGGCGTAGGCCTGTTGGCGCAGCACCCCTTACTTGGCAGCAGCTCTCCGTGGTCTTTTTGGAGAAGTTCGTGCCTTGATCCCGCAGAGAGGAGCTGCACAAACAGTTCGAGCGGCTTCGCCAAGGTGATATGTCTGTGACGCAGTATGAGATGCGGTTCTCTAAGTTAGCCCGTCATGCTATCTGGGTCGTTCTCACGGACAGTGAGAGGATCATGAGGTTTATTGATGGTCTCACTTATCAGCTACAGTTGCTCATGACTAGAGAGAGGGTTTCGGGTGCTACTTTTGATGAGGTTGTCGACATTGCTCGGCAGATAGAGATGGTTCGTGGTCAGGAGAGGGTTGAGAGGGAGGCCAAGAGGCCTCGTGGTCAGGGTGGATTCAGCGGTGCTCCTTTTGGGGGTAAGTTTCAGCACGATAGAGGTCATCATTTCAGACAGGCTCAGTCAGCTCTGCCATTTCACCGTGGTGCATAATCTGGCCATGATTCTCACAGTTCTCATCAGAGCCACTCGTCACTTAGTGCCCTTCTAGCTCAGAGTTCGACCCGTGCTCTACCTGTTCAGGGGCCTTCCATGCCAGGTTCTTCTACCAGTCATCCCGGTGCTAGGGGTTCCCTTCAGTTCCCGCCACCATCACCAGGGATTTGTTTTGAGTGTGGGGAGTTTGGTCATATGTGGAGGCATTGTCCTCGTTGTTATGGAGGTCTATCTCAGTAGAGGAGTAAGTCTCCGACTTCAGCACCAGTTACCTCACTACCAGCCCAGTCAGCTCGGGTTGGAGGTCAGTCAGTTAGGGGTCGCCCTAGAGGGGGAGGCAGATCAGGGGGTGGCCAGGTCCTTTTCTATGCCCTCCCTACAAGACCAGACGCTATTGCTTCAGATGCTGTGATTACAGGTATTGTCTCAGTTTGTCACCGAGATGCCTCAATATTATTTGACCTTGGTTCCATGTATTCATATATTTCCTCGTATTTCGCCCATTTTCTTGATTTGCCTCGTGAGTCTTTAGTTTTATCTGTTCATGTGTCTACTTCTGTGGGCGATATTATTTTTATGGACCGCGTATATCGGTCATGTATGGTGACTATTTGGGGTCTGGAGACCCAAGTGGACCTTTTGCTGCTTAGTATGGTTGACTTTGATGTGATATTGGGTATGGATTGGTTATCTCCATGTCATGTTGTTCTAGATTATCACGCTAAGACGGTGACGTTGGCTATGCCGGGATTTTCGAGGGTTGAGTGGAGCGGTTCTGTAGATTATGTACCAAGTAGGGTGATTTCATATTTGAAGACTTAGCGTATGGTTGAGAAGGGTTGCCTATCTTATTTGGCTTTTGTGAGGGATGTTAGTGCTGAGACTCCTATCATTGATTCTGTTCCGGTGGTACGTGATTTTTCGGATGTGTTTCCTGCAGACCTGTCGGTCATGCCGCCTGACAGGGATATTGACTTCGGCATTGATTTGGTGCCGGGAACTCAGTCCATTTCTATTCCACCGTATCGTATGACACCGGAGGAGTTAAAGGAATTGAAAGAACAACTTCAGGAACTCTTTATAAGGGGTTTATTCGGCCTAGTGTGTCACCTTGAGGTGCACCGGTTCTATTTGTGAAGATGAAGGACGGTTTCATGAGAATATGTATTGATTACCGACAGTTGAACAAGGTCACAGTCAAGAACAAGTATCCTTTGCCTCGCATTGATGATTTATTTGACTAGCTTCAGGGAGCGAGGGTGTTCTCCAAGATTGATTTGAGGTCCGGTTATCACCAGCTGAAGATTCGGGATTCATATATTCTTAAGGTAGCTTTCAGACCCGATATGGCCATTATGAGTTCTTGGTGATGTCTTTTGGGCTGACCAATGCCCCAGCAGCGTTCATGAATTTGATGAACACTGTATTCCAGCCCTATTTGGACTCATTCGTTGTTGTATTCATTGATGACATCCTGATGTACTCTCGTAGCCAGGAAGAGCATGCTCAACATTTGAAGATTGTATTACAGAGATTGAGGGAGGAGAAACTTTATGCAAAGTTCTCCAAATGTGAGTTTTGGCTCAGTTCAGTAGCATTCTTGGGGCACGTGGTGTCCAGTAAGGGTATTTAGGTGGATCTGAAGAAGATAGAGGGGGTGCAGAGTTGGCCTAGACCGTCCTCAGCCACGGAAATTAGGAGTTTCCTTGGTTTGGCGGGTTATTACCGTCTCTTTGTGGAGAGATTTTCATTTATTGCATCGCCCTTGACCAAATTGACCCAAAAGGGTGCTCCATTCAGATGGTCGGATGAATGTGAGGAGAGCTTTCAGAAGCTCAAGACCGCTTTGACCACAGCTCCACTGTTAGTTTTGCCATCAGCTTCAGGTTCCTACACCGTGTATTGTGATGCCTCGAGGATAGGCATTGGTTGTGTTTTGATGCAGGAGGGTAGGGTGATTGCCTATTCCTCGTGCCAGTTGAAGACCCATGAGAAGAACTATCATGTCCATGATCTTGAGTTAGCAACCATTATTCACGACTTGAGATTTGGCGCCATTATTTGTATGGGGTTCATTGTGAGATCTATACTGATCATCGGAGTCTGCAGTATCTGTTGAAATAGAAGGATCTTAATTTGCGTCAGCGGAGATGGTTGGAGCTTCTTAAGGACTATGATATCACTATTTTGTACCATCTGGGGAAGGCCAATGTGGTGGCCGATGCTTTGAGTCGCCGGGCAGAGAGTTTGGGGAGTTTAGCATATCTTCTAGCACCTTATGTGCAGATCCATGTGTAGCTGTACATGGTAGCGGTTGTTGATTATTCTGGTTGCAGATTTTCTCGGAGATAGCAAGGTAGTTGTTTGGTGATTGCAGCCCCTGCTCTTCTCCCTCTTATCTTCCTCTAGTTGTATTTAGCTATTTTCTAGACTGAGTTAGCCTTGATATTGTTAGACAAATTGTAGTAGATGCTCATGACTAGTGACACCCCGATGTCGGGCTTTTCTTTTCCGCACTTTCGTTTTGATTTGAACTCCTTTACGAAGGTTTTATGTTAAATAGCACTAAAACTTATCTTTAAAATGAAAATATCGGTTTATTTTTTAAATGAGTCGGCTTGCCAAGTTGCACGATAGGTGCCATCACGACAGGGGTTAGTTTGGGTTGTGACACTCGTGGGCCGAAGAAGGATCTCCTGAACAATGCCCCTTCGACTAGGCTAAATCTGGTAGCTTTGGTGCGCAAGGCTCTCGATTCCTTACGATCTGATGGAAATTTCCTATCTTCATATAGTCTATGTATTTGTTTCTCCAATCCCAAGTCAAACTTGTTGAGTTTACTTCGGCGTGACCTTCTTCAACCACTGAGTTCATAAGTTGAACTACTTCCCTCGAGCTAAATTCATCGGAGTCTACAGACGACCCCAAGTTGGCTGCATCATCGAGGTACATGCTGCAGAGTCCATTCCTTGAATTGGTGCAAGATTACCTGCAATTTGTCCAAGTATCTCCGCATTTGTTCCTCATTTACTTCGAACATTCCCTTAACTTGATTTATGACGATGAGGGAGTCACATTTTTCTTCGATCGCTTTGGCCCTAAGGCTCTTACCCAGTTCTACACCTGCAATCAATACTTCATACTCGGCTTCATTGTTAGTCAATTTTACAGTTCTAATAAACTATTTAATTACGCTTCCCGCATGTGGTTTTAACACAATACCGAGCCCGTAACCCTTTGCGTTGGAGGCATAGTCTGTGAATAGGGTCCAGATTCCCGAATTAGCCCCAGAAATGAGCAGTAATTCCTTTTCGACTTCGAGTATCAAGGCCGGCGTAAAGTCGGTCACGAAGTCTGCCAAAATCTGAAATTTTTTGGCAGTTCGGGGTCGGTACTCGATATCGTACCCACTAATCTCCACGGCCCATATGGCCAACCGGTCCGAGATCTCGGGCTTATGCATGATATTCCTCAGCAGGTAAGAGGTTATGACACGTATGGGTTGGGATTGAAAGTACGGTTTTAGTTTCCTGGAAAAGCTTAGGAAGACGAGCGCTAACTTTTCTAAGTGAGGATACCTTGTTTCGGTATCGCCTAGGGTTCTACTAACATAATAAATAGGAAATTTTTGTACCTTCTTCCTTCCGGACTAAGACACCACTTACCGCCACCTCGAAAACTGCCAAGTAGAGGTACAATTGTTCGTCTGCCTTCTGAGTGTGCAGCAAAGTGGGGCTCGACAGGTATCGCTTGAGTTCTTCCAAAACTTGCTAGCATTCCGGAGTCCAAGAAAAACTATTCTTCTTTTTCATTATTGAGAAAAACTGATGGCTCTTGTCCGACGACCTCGAGATGAATCGGCCCAATGCAGCTATACGCATGGTTAGTCTTCAAACCGCCTTGATGTTGTGGACTATGTAGATGTCCTTTATGGCCTTTATTTTGTCGGGGTTGATCTCTATCCCCCGATTAGATACCATGAAAATGAGTAATTTTCCCAAACGCCCCCCAAATGCACACTTCTTCGGGTTTAGGTTCATGTTGTACTTCCTTAATATGTCGAAGGTTTCTTGCAAATCTTTCAAATGATCCTCTGCTCGTAGGGACTTGACCAACATATCATCAATATAAACTTCCATTAATTTTCCTATTTATTCTTCGAACATCCGGTTTACTAGGCGTTGGTAGGTGGTATTGGCGTTCTTTAATCCGAACGACATTATGTTATAGCAGTAGGTGCTGGATTTTGTTATGAAAGAAGTCTTTTCTTGATCGTCCGGGTCCATCCGAATTTGGTTGTACCCGGAGTAGGCGTCGAGAAAACTGAGTATCTCGTGCCCGACCGTCGTGTCGATCATTCGATCGATGTTAGGCAAAAGGAAAGAATCCTTTGGGCATGCTTTGTTTAGATCTTTATAATCCACACACATCCTTAGTTTATTTCCCTTTTTAGGTACTACCACTACGTTGGCTAAACAATGCAGGTATTTAACTTCCCAGATGGATCCTATTTTTAGGAGTTTGGATACCTCATCCTTGATGAACGCATGTTTGACCTCGGAATGTGGCCTTCTCTTCTGCTTAACGGGATGGAACTTCGGGTCCAAACTCAGCTTGTGAGTGGTTACCTCCGGTAGGATCCTTGACATGTCAAGATGGGACCAAGAAAAATAGTTGGCATTAGCTTTAAGAAAATTAATAAGTTTTTTCTGAGCTTAGGGGTCAACCCTGTACCCAGGTATACTTTTCGATCCGGTAGATGCTCAATTAATATAACTTGCTCCAACTATTTGACCGTTGATTTAGTGGCGTCGGTGTCATCGAGACCAATGAATGAACTCGGGATGTTGTAATTGTCCTCATTGTCTGCTCCTTGTTCTTCATGTTTCTCCGATTCGGCTGAGGCCGGTATTATTGATTGCTATTTAATCTCTTCTTTTTTGGCCGGTTTCGTGCTTCTGGATGTCGAAACCGCAGGCACCGGGATCACTTCATTGACAACAAATATTTCCCTTGTGGTCGACTGTTCTCCGTAGACCATTTGACTCCCTACAATGTGGGAATTTCAGTGCCTAGTGTAAGGTCGAAGGTACCACCCTCATGTTGTGGACCCATGACCTTCCGAATAAAGCGTTGCACCTTATATCCCCTTCAATCACATAGAACTTCGTTTCTTGGATTGTCCTAGCAATGTTTACCAGCAAAGTTATCTCTCCTTTTGTGGTCTCACATGCCATGTTAAATCCATTCAATACCCGAACTGTCGGTACGATGTGATCATATAACCCAGTTGCTCTACGACCCTTGATTTAATGATGTTGGCTGAGCTACCTGGATCAATTAGTACATGTTTAACCCAATATTAATTGATAAGTACAGATATTACCAGTGCATCATTGTGAGGCTGCACGATGCCCTTGACATCTTTGTCGCTGAACGAAATAGCTCCTTCCGGAACGTAATCCCAGGTGCATTTCTCCCTCGTAATAGATACTTTAGTGTGTTTTATCATTATCCCTTAGGGGACATAGACTCCCCTAATGATCATGTTGATCACATGCTGAGGCTCCTCTTGCTCGATCTGTTTCTTGCCGTCCCTGTTTCTGAAGTGGTTTTTGGCTCGCTCACGTAGGAACTCTCGGAGGTGCCCATTGTTGAACAGTCGAGCAACTTCTTCCCTTAGCTGTCGACAATCTTCGGTTCTATGACCGTGAGTGTCGTGATACTTGCACATCAAGTTAAGATCTCTATGGGCTGGGTCAGACTACAATGGTTGGGGCCACTTGATCTCTTTGATGTGCCCTATGGCCAACACGATGCTTGCAGTGTCTACGTTGAAGTTATACTCCGAAAATATTGGTGCCTCCTTACTCCCGAGCGACATGTCGAACCCGTTTTTGCTCATCAAGCCCCGGCCACTAGGCCCTCGATCGCTTCTCTTCTCATTCCTTACCGGGTGATGCCTGGATCCGTTTCTCCTTTGATCTGCGCTGTATCATTGATATCGATATTGGACCCGTCTTGGCTCCTTATCAAAGGCTCTCTTAGATCTATCATCGGCCCTGATGGGGTAAACAGAACCATAATGGGCCCCGAGTTGGTCGTCCTCGACCCTGATCTTCGATTGGTACCTATTGTGGACATCGGCTAGGACACCACCGGGTACTCCACCAAATTTTGTTTTAGCTGTTGAGAGGCCACGAAACTTCAGGGGTAGAGCCCTTGAGTGAATGCCTGAACGGCCCAATCATCTGCAACTGGTGGCAGGTTCATCCGCTCCATCTGAAATCTTGACACTAACTCCCTGAGCATCTCGTTATCCCTTTGTTTGACCTTGAAACGATCTGAATTTCTGGTCTCGACCTTGATGGCTCCGACATGGGCCTTTACGAAAGCATATGCAAGTATAGCAAACGAGTCAATGGAATTTGGAGGCAAGTTGTGATACCATATCATTGCTCTCTTGGATAAAGTTTCCCCAAACTTTTTTAACAATACCGACTCGATTTCATCATCTTCCAAATTGTTCCCTTTGATCGCGCATGTATAGGAAGTTACATGCTCATTTGGATTCGTGGTCCCATTATATTTGGGAATGTCAGGCATACGAAACCTCTTTGGGATCGGCTTTGGTGCCGCACTCAGATAAAAGGGTTTCTGGATAAATGTTTTGGAGTCTGGTCCTTTTAATATCGGAGGTGCACCTAGGATCTGATCGATCCTGGAGTTGTATGTTTCCACCTTCTTGTCGTTGGTCTCAATATTTTTCTCGCCCGACTCCACCCGTTTTATTAATGCTTCGAGCATCATCATTACCTCTAAAGTTTCTCCGGGCTCGGTTTCACCCGGTCTCATGATAATTTGTTCGTCCCTCCGAGTACTTTTCCGGGATTGTTCAGGCTCGACCCTATTAGGAGCGTGGCTTTGATTCTCCAGTTGTGCTACTGCCACTTGTTGAACTTGCAACATTTCGAAAATCAATCGTAGGCTCATCCCATCACCTTCACCTTCGGGCACTTCTCGAGCCGTTGATTGGGGTTCCGCGCGAACACTATTTTCGGGATCAATTGGCAAATTGATTTTATTGGCCACCTGCGAGTTAGCATCGATTGGGTCGGCAACTGGGACACCATTGGGATCAGCATGAAGCACATCATTACTGGGCACCACATTATTATATTCGCCGTGATGGCCTGACTCAGCGTCAACGTTCAAGTGAGCAGACTAAGAATTTGACATTTCTATGCTGATTTGAAATTAAGACTTCAAAGAACAAGGGTAAAATAGGGTGTGTTATGGAGATTAGTACTAAATTACCACTATTATCCTTAGCCCCACGGTGGGTGCCAAACTGTTTACCCCAAAAATGAGTAACAACTAAATTTGTATTGGTTTAAAGGATACATGGTTTAATTCGATACGAGTAATTAAGAATAACAGATAGATGAACTAAAGACAAAATAAATGATCAAACCAATTGCAATGTGACGACCAAGCCTGATCTTAGATTGAACAGTGGAATTCGTCCTCGATCGGACCCTCGGTGCAAGCTCGGTCGTGAATAAAAAAAAAGAACAAGCAAGTAATGCCTTGAACAGTAGCTAGAAGACAAAAGTAAATTTTCTTATTACTTTGAATTGCGTATTACAATCTCCCCGACTAAAGAAAATCTTTCCCTTTATATAGTAAGAGAATTTCAACCCTAGTATAAGTCTAAAAAAGGTAAAAATCTTCTTTTTCCGGTAATTGTTGATCCATAAGTGATACTGAACGGGATTCGCATCATAATATCCGGCTGAGGGCGAATATTACGCCCCCTATCCGTCATGCGTAATCGTTCATCGTCTCTCCGAGGTCCAGAAGTTGTACTCGATCCGGGGTGCGCCGCTTTACCGTGTCTGGTCTTAGATTCCTCATTCACTTTCTAGGTCTCGATACGAGGGGTTTCTAGCCTCGATTATAATCACGTCGATACGTGCTTCCCCTTCGTTCTCTGATCGGGGAACCGCGGAAAGCTTACCCCGGTTTTACTATACACAATACATACTCTAGATACTCCGTAAGAAATTAGTGTGTAGTATTTTGAAGGGGAAAATGTTAAAAGTTAATTAATGGGGTAAATTGTGAAGTAATTAATAGTTGGCTATGTAGCGCCTTTTCCCATAATAATAATGATAATGAAAAAATATGATTAGATTTCATTTCATGTCAATACAAAGGCTGGAACGATCTACCTCAGAATCTAATAGCTAAAGGAGGTATACTTAGGTCATTCTACGTTTATTTTATCTTATCAAAATCTAATCTTACTTTTTATGATAAAAAATGAAGCAAGAGATAATCGCTTCTTTTGTTAATAACACTGTTCCGATCCCATATATGTGCAACTTTGTCCCCATTACAATCAAGCTTTGTCTTCAACTAACATCCCATGGAGATTATTTATGATTTCACAAACCTAGTGATTGGAATGTCTAGGCATATACACTCATTGTGGTCCTACAAGCATGTGTCCGAAGAAAATATATCTTTAGTCACCTCATATATCTGAGAGATGGAAGATACTTTATAAAATTAATTGAAGTACGTGCAAACTGATCCGAACATCACAATTATGAAATAAAAAAAAATTGCCTCAAACATCTGGTCTAGATATCAAATTTATGAGATCAACTAACTGCTTATTTGATAATGATTGATGCATTTGTTTTTTCCGGTAATTGATGCCAAGACTACTGTGGACGATAATATGTTTGTCAAAAATACCATAGTAAAATACTTGAAAATTTGGTGCTATCTTTAGCATGAATGGGAAATAAAACAGTTGATAAGTGGAAGTTGAAGTAATATGAACTATCCACTTGGTTCAACTAATTAGTAATTACTCATATAATCTCTGAATTCATTCATCATAGTTTACATCATGATTATTAGTATTTGAACACTCGGTTATCCACTCATATAATAAACAAAGGCTGGTTGAGTCAATTTTGAGCAGGTCATCTGTTTCTCTTTTATTTATTTTTCTATTTCCTATTTTTTTGGTTGACCAAAAATAAATAAAATAACACTTAATTGATCATCCTAATGTGAGTTGGGAAATGAATCTTTGTCTTTTTCATTATTTGGGGTGGGTTGGTCTAGTGGTAAGCACCCTCTATTTCCAATCAAGAGGTTGTGAGTTCGAGTCACCCCAAGAGCAAGGTGGGGAGTTCTTGGAGGGAGGGAGCTGAGGGTCTATCAGAAACAGCTTCTCTACCCCAGGGTAGGGGTAAGGTCTGTTGGGTTTTTTAAGCATAAATGTAGCTTAAAAGAGGGTGAATGGGAAATGGAGGAAAATTGAAAATATTTGAGTTTCCCTCCTTGACAAAGGGATATTGTCCCATATTGGAAGAGGAAAAGATTTGATGGGCATATATACAATTGCACTTCTTATAGCTCTTAAAGAGTTAAGAAGAAGGCAAGCCTCGCGCCGTCGTCGTCGCTCGCTCGGCTACGTCTACGGCTACGGCTTCGGATTGTTATTAAATATCCGGTTTTTATAAACGGAATATTAATATTAAATCCAAACGTAATAGTATATGCCCTTCGCTTTTTGTAAAAGACATTTACAAAACAGTTTGCACCTCTTCAGAAGAACAGTTTGCACCTCTTCAAATCTGAAGAGTTGAAGAACAGTTTGCACCTCTTCAGATTTGAAGAAACAGTTGGCATCTCTTCGGATTTGAAGAGTTGCACCTCTTCAGATTGAGCTCAACATTGGCTATAAATACCAATCCATTCTCTCAGATTTTCCATACGAATTTCTGACTTCTCCTCCTTTTTCTGCATTGTTTTAACTACAAACAAAGCATCAGTAAGTCTGATTTGCTACCGATTTTGTGTTCGCTGAAACATTGGTGTTTGAAGTATCGCTACACCAGTGTGTAATTCGTTCTATCCTGGGAGAAAATAATCCACAACCTTGGGTACTAGGAGGGGATTAAATTTCTTAAGGAAACACTGTGATTTCAGTGGGCTCGGATTAAATTTTATTTCATTTATATTTATGTTATTTTATCTTCTTCATAATTATTTTATAAATACAGATAAACAACAAGCTTAAGGAATTTAATATTTTCTGTATTTGTGTTATATTCACTATTTCTGGAGACTAAAACCTGTGTGGTTTTCTACTCCAGTGGAGATTAAAATCTACATGATTTTAACGTTTGTTTGTGTCATTCTTTTACAGAAATGACGAACGACAATGGGAACCAGACTGTTCCTATGGTAACTGCCAACGCATCGACAAGCCGAACAACACCGGCAGAAAAACCCGAAAATTTTTTCGGGATTGACTTCAAGCGATGGCAGCAAAAGATGTTCTTCTACTTGACGACTTTAAGTCTGCAGAAGTTCATTACGGAAGATGTTCCTGTTCTGCCCGATGAAACTCCAGAAAATGAACGCTTTCTCGTGACTGAGTCGTGGAAGCATTCTGATTTTCTATGCAAGAATTACATTCTCAGTGGACTAGAAGACAATCTTTATAACATCTATAGTAATATGGAGACGTCAAAACAACTGTGGATAGCGCTTGAAAGGAAATACAAAACGGAAGATACCGGGTTAAAGAAATTCGTTGCCGCTAAATTTTTGGACTATAAAATGGTAGATAACAAGTCTGTTATTACCCAAGTTCAAGAATTGCAAGTGATTATTCACGATCTCCTTGCTGAAGGTATAAGTCAAATTAATACTAATGTTGAAAGTATTAATTATATTATTTCTACTAACAGAATTTTCACTGAAGGTCTTGTCATCAATGAAGCGTTCCAAGTTGCAGCAATGATTGAAAAGTTGCCTCCTTTGTGGAAGGACTTCAAAAACTACTTGAAACACAAACGAAAGGAGATGTCCCTTGAAGATCTCATTGTTCGGTTGAGAATCGAAGAGGACAATAAAGCTGCTGAAAAGAAAGGACGTGAAAACTCAACAATAATGGGAGCAAACATTGTTGAGGATAGAAAGAGGAAGAAGGCTTATGGACCGAAAAGCAACCCAAGCAAGAAGCGGTTCAACAAAAATTGCTACAACTGTGAAAAAGCTGGACACAGATATGCAGATTGTCGTGCTCCAAAGAAAGACAAGAAGAAGGGTCAAGCAAACATGGTTGAAAAGCACAAAGATATCGATGACTTGTGTGCTATGCTTTCTGAATGCAACCTGGTAGGAAATCCTAAGGAGTGGTGGATTGATTCTGGAGCCACTCGCCATGTTTGTGCTATTAGAGAAGCATTTGCTACATATGCTCTTGTTGGACCCGAATCTATGGGAAATTCTGCAACGGCAAAAATTGAAGGATCTGGAAAGATTTTTATGAAAATGACTTCTGGTAAGGTGGTGACCTTGAACAACATCCTTCATGTTCCCGAGATTAGAAAGAACTTAGTCTCTGCTGGACTTCTTGTTAAGAATGGTTTTAAGTGTGTCTTTGTATCTGATAAGTTTGTAATAAGTAAGAATAAAATGTTTGTAGGAAAAGGTTACCTCACTGAGGGCCTTTTCAAGCTGAATGTAATGGTTATTGAGAATAATAATAAAATTTTAGCTTCTTACTTACTTGAGTCAAATGAATTATGGCATATACGTTTGGGTCATGTCAATTACAAAACCTTGCGAAAAATGATTAATTTGGAAGTATTGCCTATGTTTAAATGCGACAAATCAAAATGTCAAATATGTGTGGAATCTAAGTATGTTAAACATCCTTATAAGTCAGTTGAAAGAAATTCAAATCCTTTAGACTTAATTCACACAGATATTTGCGACATGAAGTCAATACCATCTCGCGGTGGAAAGAAGTATTTCATAACTTTTATTGATGATAGTACTCGATATTGCTATGTTTACTTACTTAATAATAAAGATGAAGCAATAGATGCATTCAGGCAATACAAAAATGAAGCTGAAACGCAACTTAACAAGAAAATTAAAATGATAAGAAGTGATAGGGGTGGCGAATATGAATCTCCTTTTGAAGAAATATGTCTAGAATATGGAATAATTCATCAAACAACTGCCCCTTACACGGCCCAATCCAATGGAATTGCGGAAAGAAAGAATCGCTCATTAAAGGAGATGATGAATGCATTGTTGATAAGTTCTGGTTTGTCACAGAACTTGTGGGGGGAAGCCGTTCTTACGGCTAACCGGATACTAAATCGAGTACCCCATAGCAAAACACAATCCATTCCATATGAAAAATGAAAAGGAAAGAAACTCAACTTGAATTATTTTAAAGTGTGGGGGTGTTTAGCAAAAGTGCAAATTTCTAAACCCAAAAGAGTAAAAATAGGACCGAAAACTGTTGATTGTGTTTTCATAGGATATGCGACCAATAGTAAAGCATATCAATTTCTGGTTCATAAATCAGAAAATCCCGACATTCATAATAATACGGTTATAGAATCAGATAATGCTGAATTCTTTGAAAATATATACCCGTATAACAAGGAATGTGAGTCGATTGGTGAAGGATCTAAACGACCTCGGGAAGAAACAAAAGAAAGTACATGTAATCAGGAGGATCCAAGACGTAGTAAACGTCAAAGAACGTCTACTTCATTTGGACCAGATTTTGTGACTTTCTTATTGGAGAATGAGCCTCAAACATTTAAAGAAGCTATGACTTCTTCGGAATCATTGTTTTGGAAAGAGGCAGTCAATAGTGAAATAGAATCCATATTGAACAACCATACATGGGAATTGGTTGATCTTCCTCCTGGAAATAAACCTTTGGGTTCTAAATGGATTTTTAAGAGAAAAATCAAAGATGATGGCACTATTGATAAATTCAAGGCAAGACTCGTAGTCAAAGGGTATAGACAACGAGAAGGTCTAGACTACTTTGATACATACTCTCCAGTTACAAGAATTACGTCCATACGGATGTTAGTAGCATTAGCTGCAGTGTATGGTCTTGAAATTCATCAAATGGATGTTAAGACGGCCTTCTTAAATGGAGAGTTGGAGGAAGAAATTTACATGGAACAACCTGAAGGGTTTGTGGTTCCAGGTAAAGAAAAGAAGGTATGTAGACTTGTTAAGTCTCTTTACGGACTAAAACAAGCACCCAAACAATGGCATGCGAAATTTGACCAAACAATGTTGTCAAATGGTTTTAAGATAAATGAATGTGATAAATGTGTGTACATTAAAAATGTTCCAAATCACATAGTCATTGTTTGCCTATATGTGGATGATATGCTGATAATGAGTAATGACATTGCCAACATAAATGCTACTAAGCGTATGCTCAATAGCAAGTTTGATATGAAAGACTTGGGAGTTGCTGATTTAATTCTGGGAATTAAGATCCATAAGACTCCTCAAGGTCTGGCATTGTCACAATCTCATTATATTAAGACAGTACTTGAAAAATTCAAGCACTTGGGCTTTAAAGTTGCAAAGACTCCAATTGACGTGAATCTTGCATTAGCAAAGAATAAAGGCCAAAGCATATCACAATTGGATTATGCTCGTGTGTTGGGATGCTTAATGTATATCATGAATTGTACACGACCAGATATAGCTTGTGCTATAAGTAAACTGAGTCGATATACGAGCAATCCAGGCCAATCTCATTGGATGGCAATGAAACGAGTTTTGGGATATTTAGAACATACCCAGAACTTTGAATTGCACTACAGTAATTTTCCTGCGGTGATTGAGGGATACTGTGATGCAAATTGGATCACCGGTTCAACTGATTCTAAGTCCACGAGTGGATATGTATTCACTATTGGTGGAGGAGCGGTATCTTGGAAGTCGTCCAAACAAACATGTATTGCTCGCTCTACAATGGAAGCTGAATTCATAGCCTTAGATAAAGCCGGTAAAGAAGCTGAATGGCTCCGGAATTTCTTGGAAGACATTCTATTTTGGCCCAAACCGTTGGCACCAATATGCATATATTGCGATAGTCAAGCTGCAATTGGAAGGGCTGGGAGCGTGATATATAACGGTAAATCTCGTCATATACGACGAAGACATACAACCGTTAGGCAATTACTCTCTAGAGGAATTATCACGATTGATTATGTAAAGTCAAGCGATAATGTATCGGATCCACTTACAAAAGGCCTAACTAGAGAGGTAGTTGAGAAATCATCGAGGGGAATGGGACTATGGCCGAGAACAAGCCATTGTGGTGGTAACTCAACCTAGAAGACTGGAGATCCCAAGATCTAGGTTCAAGGAGATCAAACAAAGTCATTAATGACAGTTCAACATTGTCAACTAAAAGTTTGGTCCATTCTCGTGATGAGATAATGTTCAGTACCAAGGATAAAGAATTAAGGCTTTCTAATGATTTCTAAATTTGATACGGGGTATATCAAATAATGTATCTACGGGATGACATGTTTAAGAATCACCTATGTAAATGTGAAGTGTTAGCCGCTTTAAGAAAAATTTTGTAAGGCCAATTCTCTACGCACTTATTAAACCAGGCGGTGTTCATGGCTGAAACGAACACAACAATGAGAGCCAAAGACGGTTAAGGGTCGGTTGTGTGACTTATGGTTGTCTAGGTATACACCAAAGTTCGACGGTTCAAAGATATCAAATCTACCGATTGACCGAGTATATCCGACATAAGTTCACTACGGAAAGTTCAAAGGGAAACCTACTTATCCTGATACAATTAATCCTTGCTTGCGAATCACACATTTTTTCATGCATATTTCCGTGATATAGCCATTCCCCATTCATGTGGGGGATTGTTGGATTTTTTAAGCATAAATGTAGCTTAAAGAGGGTGAATGGAAAATGGAAGAAAATTGAAAATATTTGAGTTTCCCTCCTTGACAAAGGGATATTATCCCATATTGGAAGAGGAAAAGATTTTGATGGGCATATATACAATTGCACTTCTTATAGCTCTTAAAGAGTTAAGAAGAAGGCAAGCCTCGCGCCGTCGTCGCTCGCTCGCTCGGCTCGGCTTCGGCTACGGCTACGGCTTCGGCTTCGGCTTCGGTCAAATGATCGATTGATTGATTAATTTTTTGGACCAAATTTATCTATTAATAGTAAATATTAACAGAATTGTTATTAAATATCCGGTTTTTGTAAACGGAATATTAATATTAAATCCAAACGTAATAGTATATGCCCTTCGCTTTTTGTAAAAGACATTTACAAAATAATTTGCACCTCTTCAAATCTGAAGAGTTGAAGAACAGTTTGCACCTCTTCAGATTTGAAGAAACAGTTGGCACCTCTTCGGATTTGAAGAGTTGCACCTTTTCAGATTGAGCTCAACATTGGCTATAAATACCAGTCCATTCTCTCAGATTTTCCATAAGAATTTCTGACTTCTCCTCCTTTTTTCTGCATTGTTTTAACTACAAACAAAGCATCAGTAAGTGTGATTTGCTACCGATTTTGTGTTCGCTGAAACATTGGTGTTTGAAGTATCGCTACACCAGTGTGTAATTCATTCTATCCTGGGAGAAAATAATCCACAACCTTGGGTACTAGGAGGGGATTAAATTCCTTAAGGAAACACTGTGAATTCAGTGGGCTCGGATTAAATTCTGTTTCATTTACATTTATGTTATTTTATCTTCTCCACAATTGTTTTACAAATACAGATAAACAACAAAGTTTTCGTACACACTACCCTCCCCATACCCCACTAGTGAAATTATACTGGATTGTTGTTATTGTAATTGTACTTATTATGAATAATTATCTTCTATTAGATATCTTAATTTATTATAGTGTCACAATATAGAAGTTAAAACTTATAGAAGAAATAATCGAGAAGCCGAACACACGCAAGAACACATTGGAGATATATTTGTTGAATTCAGCTTCTGCTCATAAAAAATGGCACTAAGAATTTTCGACGGGCGCAAATTCAGCACCACTGAAGAGAATAAAGAGTACACGAAACCAATATAATATAGTACAAATTTACACTTCCCCAAAAGACTTAGAAGGGATTCCTTTCTAGTCACATAATTCTAGCTATTCACTTGATTCCTAGATCCGCGCCTTCTTGAACTTCGTGCGTAGCAAGACACCTTAGTGCACCATATATATATTATAAAGATCATCAACTTCTTTGAATTTCTTTATCTGAACATGGAAATTAGAGAGCAGAAATCATCTTCATCACAAGGAATAGTAATTCCCAAATCATGGCTAAATCCAAACTCCTCTTCAGCTCGTTGAAGCAAGCTCTGAAATCTTGGATGTGCCAACCAAGAAATTGAAATTATGTACCTGCTCCTATTTTCTCCCACATATACAACAAAATGGCCTTTTGGGACATCATGGGGCAAGCCATTCTCAATATTTTTTCCAAAGCTAGAACACTTTTTGAGGATTTGCTTGAGGGCTGCTGTTTGAGTGATGTGTTTGTTTGTTTTCTTTATTAGAGCCATTTTTTGGTTTGTTTTCTTAGGAGTATGTTGGAGAGAATTGAAGGGCTTAGAAAAGAGTAGAAAATAGATCACCTGATAAGAAAGAGAAAAGTTTTGTGTTTTGGGAAAATTGTGAATGACAAGAGTGTATTTATGGGGGAAAATGAAGTGGGAGAACAAATGCATGTGAGTGAAAAGGGACAAAGAAACTATAGACAGTGGATGTTTATGGGGGGGTAGTCACTTGAATAGACCACTCACCCCTCTCTTAACCTCAAAACTCGAAAGTCCAACTCTTGTTCTTTCTTTTTTTGAATATTCTTTTTTTCTTATCTCTCTCTATATATTTAAGAGGTCTTCTACGCGTAAGAAATTACACTATTAAATCACATGCTAGAATTTCATTATACATTGTTTGTATAAAGATAGATTTACACGTTTTTCCATTTAATCTGCATTTCCTAAATATGCAATATTAATGTGAAGGTATTTCTAATTTTATAGAAAATCCCTTGACCGAATGTTTAGTGGATGGTCCTTTCATCCTTGGTCAAAGTTTTCGGGTTCTGAGCACTGAAAATAGAAAAAATTTCTAGTAAGTAACGCTTCCTAAATAGGCTTCATGCGACGCAAATTTAGATTAGTCTAACCAATTGAGCTCCTAGCTAGCTCTACCCTGATGGAAAATCTGTTAAGATCCGCTCATGGTTCATGAAACCATTTCCATGCGCGTCGTATACTAGTTGAGTTAACAAGATAACATCAATCAGCATGTGGGTTGATCATAACCCCGGAATGATATACCACTATATAAGCAAAGATGAAGTCAGAATTTGAAACTTACAAGTTCGATATTTTAATTTTTGTAAGTTACTAAGTTCTAAATTAATAATTTATACTTATTCAATGAATTGTTTAAGACAAATACGTGATTTGAACCACAATTATCGAATTCGGCCAACCTCATAACCTAAACTCTAGCTCTACCTCTGTAAGTAAGTTCGCGTAATTCCAATGACATTGTCATGGCACAAATAGGCAGAAAAGAGGATGTAATAATCTCTTTAAAGTTTTAAAATGGGGTAGGGACCCTTGACCCGAGGGAGTTGGGACGCGACGGGGGCTTGTACGTTATTCACAAGGTTGAGACTAAAGGTGAAAATTAAAACTTCTCAATCAGATATATATATTTATGGGATAACATGAAGTCTGAATTGTTTAAACATACAATTGTTTTAGATATATCATGCATAAACGTAAAAATGAACAGTGGTATGTTTTGGAGTCCTTGAATTGTTGGATAAGCTGAAATTTTTGCAACTTTTTTATGGGTTAGAGGTATTGTAATTCCTTTCTTCTTCTTTTTGAATAGGTTTTCTAAGTAAAATTCTTGGCTTGTTTTGCCTTTCTCATATTAAAGTTATTGTATATTATATCTTTTTCCCACATCAATTTTGCTTGAGTTTGCTTGCTCTTTCCGATTCAAATAAATTAAGAGGACTTTGATTGAACATTTATTTAGATTCGACATTGTCTTGTATTGTTTTGATGGTTTCTCTCCACTAGTAAATTCATGTAATGGTTCTCAAGATTAACAAATCACATATAGTCAGGTGAAATTAGGATTTTCACTTAGAGAGGATTCAAAACATAAAAAGTAGAAACACGAAAAAGTCAAGGGATGTAATATATTATATTCCCTCTGTTTCAATTTATGTGAACTTATTTTCTTTTTAGTCCGTGCCAAAAAGAATGACTCCTCTCCATATTTAGAAATAATTTACCTTTATGCAATGATTTATAGCCACACAAAATATATGTGCCTCATTTTACATTACAAATTTAAAAGTCTTATCTCTTTTCTTAAACTCCGTATCCAGTCAAATGGGCTCACATAATTTGAAACGGAGACAGTATACTATATACACAATATAATGTTCCAGCGAAAAGGTGTTAGATTGACACCCCTCGAATAAAGATGGTTCCGCCCTTCCATATAATAATAATGGAGCGTTAGGCAATAAAATAGTTAGGAAAATGGCAACTTTGAAAAGAGAAGACTAAGGAAAAAGGATGATGAAGGGACAATGAATGAGAAAATGTCGGTTGGACAAGTGCCACTTTTGGTGATTCAAATTCGTTAGATTTATGATGTGGATTTGATAACCTTTATGAAGTGGAACCTTATGGTTTATACTCATTAGAATGCCATTTTCCAGTTGATACGATATGTATGACTTTTCTATATGATTTGAGTACTGATGGATATCCCTGTGATATTAACAAAGTATAATATTTGACATTACCTATTGAAGAAATAATACATGATTGAACATTGTTTCGTTTCTAGTTTTTGGCTTATAAAAGAGCAAAGTTTTTAAGATTTTAAACAAAAACTAATGATTGGAATTATTAGAAGCTTAATAGACTTCTTAAAATGTAAAAGAATAATTATACGATTTAACATAAGTCCCCAAATTATAGATAAGTTAATACTACTGGTCTCTCCGAGACAGTCTAGTAGTCAAATGAGCACAATCCAAATGGTAATATTACGAGTTCAAATACTCCCACATGTGATAACATCTTTTTTAATTCGTTAAAAATAATAACTTTCTAAATTTGAAATTTAACTATTTCAATTTTTAATGAGAAATTTTTAAAGCCGTACAAATATTATGATATATTTAAAATAATAAATTTTTAAAGTTTTACATCCATACATAATATGATATGTTTAAAATTATAAGTTTTAACGGTCTTTTTTTTTCTCTTCTTAACTTGGTGTTTATTCAAACTTTGTCATATAACTATGTAAGGCATATAAATACAGTTTCTTCGATTATATTTTAGTTCCGGACTCACCGTTTGAGGTAGAATCTCCTTGAATGGACAATACGAAAGCAAGTTCCAGTTTAATAAGAAGTGTTGGACCAATAAAAATAAGACTCTTAGTCAGAAGTTATACACAGAAAAACACATCAATTATCTACAGCAGTGCTCCTTCAAAGTCAAGCCCATCAATCACATTAAGTCACCAAGTCAAAAAGTTCCAACATACCTTCAAAGGTCTTTGATTTTCTGACTTTTGGTAGATTCGATTTTTTTTTCTTTTGAGATTTTCTAATCATTTTTCTCTAAGTTCCAGCCCCAGGGACCAGGGCTATCAAGATGCACAAAGTGATCTTCATATTAAATTTGATTTGATACTATTATCTTATGGTATACTAATACAATTTGAGATTTTCTAATCATTTTTGAATGAAGGGAGTTGATATTTTGTTTCTAGTATAAGCAACATCATATAATTTTATATTGCTTCTAACATGGAGATAACTTATTATATAAGGATTAGTTTTATGAGGATAAATCACTTATAAGACCAAATGATAAATCACTTATAAGACCAAATGGCTTTGATTTTTTAGCACCACCACCACGACGTTGATTTTTATTTTTTTAATTTTTTTATTTACTTTTAAAACACATGTAAAATTGTAGACTTTTATAGTATATATTATACACCGTACGTTACATCTTTAATGCAATAGACCAAATATTCTTCAAAAAGTGTACACACTAAATAATTCAATTTCTAATGCGATAAATCAAAATATTCTTTAAAGCGTATATGCACTAAATAATTCAATATTTATTTAACAACAATATATTCGGTGTATGTCTACAAGTGGGGTATGAGGAGAGTAATATCTACGTAGACCTTACTCCTAGCTTGTAAAGTTAGAAAAACTGATTGCGATAGACTCTCGACTCAAGAAAGTATTTCTAAGCAGGATTCAAAAAGAAGTCATGTTGAAAAACAGTAATTCAATGATTATTATTTTTTCATATTACATTCTTTGCGTAGCTTTATTTATGAACGAAATGACCCAATTTTTGGTGATTACCCCTATTCTATGTCACTCAATAATAATACTACTAATAATGATTTATCACGCTTCATTAGTTTCAGTTAAGGTTGCCGCCGTTAAAATTTTCATTTTGATCTATACAAGACTTTAACGTGGATAGGGAATTAATATTGAGAAAAAAACATTTTCAGTGTTAGTTAATTAAATACCATCCGTTATCTAAAATTTCAAATTTTTTGCTTTTCAAGAGTCAACTATATCAAGCAAATTATGCAATTATCTTAATTTTGTCTCCGAACCATCTTATGTGTGTCTACATCAGACTGCAATCATTTAACTTTAAAGAATTTCCACGTACTCCCTAACATAAGCTTCTTCACCTAAGAATTTCCACATAACATGATTTGTCAAGGCAGCAGATTAACCTTATCCAATTTTGTTTCTCAGCAAATTAAATAGCTCGATGACACATTTGCCCAAATTGAAGAATTCTAGAGTAGCTAACATGATTAACTTTAGTTGCGATTTGTCAATAATACTGTCTTCGCTCCCCAAATATTAGTTATTTTGACAAATTAAGAGTCCATTTGGCCAAACTGCCAAAAACTACTGCTTATTTTGAAAATTTTTTTTTTTTCTAAAAGTACTTTTTTCAAAAGTACTTTTGAAAAAAAATAATAATCTGTGTTTGGCCAATTCATTTAAGTACTTTTTGCAATATTTGATAAACAAATTGTGTTTGACCAATCTTTATAAAAAGTGCTTTTGAGTGTCAAATTACCAAAAAGGATAGTACCAAGGTTTTATAATTATTTAAAAAATAAATAAATTTAAATATTTATTATAAGAGATTGTTATTATTTTTTATTTAATTTAATTAAAATATAAAAATAAAGTAAACATACATACTAAATATTTAAATCATTGTAACATATAAAGTTATACCAAAGCAATAATATTATCTAGTATAATTACTTGTTATTTACACGATGATTTGAATAATCAAAATACGTCATTCAATGTGACTTAAGATTTATTCCATAAATTACTATATATTGATAATCAACCATAAAATAATAAGCAAAGTCACACGCACATGATAATATTTCTCAACAATTTCATCTCTAATTCTATCACGCAACGCCTCCACAAACACCTTAAATTTTTCAAAAAGTACTTTTTTGACCAAAAAAATGTACTTTTGGCCTCGAGAAGCTTGGCCAAACAGACTCTAAATCTGTTTAATAACTTGTTTTTAAAAAAATAAGAAGTCATTTTTTACTTTGTTTCTCTAATCTACGCTTAAGGAATGATTAATTTCGTAATTAAATTTGAGATGAGTTTATCTCACGTTTGATTAAAATAAATTGTGGTATAAATTAATCCCGGATAATAATTTGGAATAACTAATCCCGAGATAATTAATTCTACCCTAGCTTGTTTACCAACAAAGGACCTCTAATATTTTAAGAAGAACCATGGACCCCCTTAGATCCTCCTTTTCTTCAACCCGATAATCTTCCCTTAAATGTCATTCACCATTCTAATAATTAAGTGGGCGTTTGGACATAAAAATTGTAAAATTCTAAAATAGGAGGAATAATTTTTTCAAGTGAAAATGGTATTTAAAATTTAGAGTTGTGTTTGGACATGAATATAATTTTCAAAATGCATTTTCAAGTGAAAATTAAAAATTTTATGAACAAACTCTTATTTAAAAAAAAGTAAAAAAATTTGAAAAAAAAGAAAAAATTTCTTATATCCAAACGGGCTATTACATACTTTTCAGTTTCATGAAGACCCTTTGTGGACAAATGTTATTAGTTTAATTTTCTGACTTATTCAGTACTCTTCTGTTCTTTTTCTCTTTTGTTTGTTTTGGAAGAGATGTCTGCACATCATAAACCTTGCATGTGACAACCCTGGCTCATGAAGCTATATCTACAACAAACATAAGCAAATGAATACAAAAGCTGACCAAATGACAAAAAAATGCAAAACTAGACATGGGTTCTGAGATTAAAATCAGTACCAATTGAAATCTGTCTTCTGCTCTGGTGACAAGTTACGAAGATTTCATGCTTTCCCATGTTCCATATGGCCCAGAAAGCTGTTTTTTTTTTTCGTGTGTGTTAGTTCTCTTATAGCCCAAAGAAATAAATCCTCCCCTGGCTTTGTCAAGGATCACTCATAAACAAAAGCATACAAGAAATTTTGAGTTGGCACTACTAGAAATAAATCCAAGCTTACTAATAAAAGGTAAAATAGGTCAATAAAACTGATCATTGGAGTGGGTTCTCCCATGTTTTATGAATGGAGACGGGGTAAGGCCTCATTTGTTTTTTTTAAAGATTAAGACGTCTGAATCTGAATACATATCTGAATATCAAGATATGTATTAAGATTAAGACATCTAAATCTGAATACATATATGAATATTAAGATGTGTATTAAGATCTAAATACTAAATGATTAAGACTGTTTGATTTTTAATATCTGAATGTATAAATTTTATCTTTATTTGAAAATTAATAAACATAAAATTCAAATAAAATACTAATTAATCTAATATTCTATCAATAAATATATAATTTTTTTAAGAATACAGTAGTTGCTGGTGGTGATGGCTAACAGTGGTGCTTGTGAATGCCGACTAGAGGCGGTGGTTGGTGGTAGGTTTGGTTGATGGTGGTGGTTCAGGGTAGTAGCTAGTGGTGATTAGTGGTGGCAATAATAATTGAGGATGGTGGTGGTGAGTGGTGATAGTTAATAATGGCGGGTGGTGGTGGTAGTTGTGATTGAGGAAGGTGGTGGTGGGTGGTGGTAGTTCATAATGATGGATAGTGCCGGTTATGATTGTTGATGGTGATGTGGTGATTAATTGTGGTAGTTGAGGTGGAAGAGTGTTTGTGGTTGAGAATGATGGTGGTGGGAGTGGTGCGGATGGCGGGTGGTGGTAGTCGATTATGGTGGCAGCTATGATTGAGGATGATGGTGGTGATGATGGTTGAGTATGGTGGTGGTGGTGGCATAGTGGTAGTTGATAATGGTAGGCGATGGCGACAATTAATAATGAATATGGATGATAGCATCTTAATGAAATTAAGTCTCTGTTATGGATCTTAATCATACAGACATATTCAGACCCATTAAGTGATTGTGAAGTAAAATAAACAAACACACTTAATGATTAAGATTTAAATAATTAAGATTCAGACTTTAAAAATAAACGCACTTAATGTCCAAGATCTGAATAATTAAAAATCAGACCTCTATTAAGTGCAAACAAATGAGGCCTAACACTAGCACAAGGGATTTAGGGTTGGTTCTGCAAGTCCAACTGAAACTATTACTTTAATTCGACTCCAAACTATGTATACATCCGAAATTTCTTTAAATGTATACACATTGTATGTGTGATCATGAGGACCACATAGCTTATAGAAACATAACAAATCTTGTTTCCTTTGTCAATTGTCATATAACTTTGAATAAGCATGTGAAGCCATGTTACTCTTGCTTTCAAGACCTCTTATCTACTTCAAAAGAGAGAAAAACGTGGTGCCCGCTAAAACATCTGAAAGCTCCAACTGATAATCACCTACCAAACAAACATCAACAATATTGAACAACCTTAATTACTTAATCCTCATTGTCAATTATGTTTTCATGGATGACTATTAACATTTAACTATTCATTGAATTTATACATGCCCCCCTGCTGGACAGATCAATGGGGAGCAAATGAGTCACTGCTTATTTTCACTTTCTAATCACGGATTATGTTACAATCACCATAACTGAAAGTGTAATTGTATGAATAAAAAATTATCTCTAATATGATCTAACCATATTAATATTAAGAAGACATTCACAGACTATCATGTGTCACCAATACGACTTCAATGAAGACATGCCCAAGGTCGAAATGGCTCCAGAAATGATGAAGGTCGCGGTCGAAGAGTCAGCACGGATCAAGGTCGAGAAGTCGTCATAGATCAAGGTCGAGGTCGAGCATCCTAGACAGAGTTATAATGGCTAGTTTCAAGATATGACACTAAAGAAAATATTCTAGTGGATACTCTCTGCACCTGTACTATTAGGATTTCTAGGAATATGTTCTCTATATATAGAAAAGAGATACAATAATAGGGGAGATGATATATTCGCTTGTAAGAAAATACATTGACTTTATAGAGAGAATCTGATCATATTACAAGCATACAAAAATAATATTTTTACTAAGATTCTTGTCTAGCTTTTTCACTCGATCCAAGAACGATTTGAGTGTTCTAAGGCTCATCAATCATTCTCCATTGCCAGAAAGGATATTCACAGATCTCACCCCTTTTCGGGCGACTCACACGTTTTTATTTACTTAAATGCTATTTATTGCTATTTATTACTATTTAATGCTATCTTCCATTTTTTGGATCATTGAATATATATTGTTATTAGTGCTCACATCCATTACCATTCGGTCAATATATATATATTATCTGTCATAAAACCGATAACTTTATCTTTTTTGGATATTAGTATTAGTTAAGATTGACTCTTCATTATTTAAATATAATTGGTTGAACCAAGATCTATATTTTGGGTCAAACAGTTTGGCGCCGTCTGTGGGGACTTCTTAGCTAATTTTTTAGTTTCCTTTAGATCTGCAGCTAACGTGAGTCACTAACCTAACAAACCCCAAGATCTTTCTCCTTCTTTGCATGTACGGAAACCTACATGGCAGGTAACCACGGAGAGAGAACTAAAGTGACAGGTGACTTTCCTAATAACTTCATGAACGCTATCAACGAGAGCTGTGAAACATTAGGTGATGATGTTACGCCCACTGCCTCCCCCAGGCGCGAGAGGTCACCTCTTCCCTATTGTAGCATAACAAAATCAAATTGAAAAAGGTCCTCCACGTCCACAGGAGAAGGGACGCCACCGGCTATGAAAAACTCCTCGAAGCATGGTTGACCGATACGCTTGTAAGCGTGCTCAACAAGCCCACTCAATGCACGACTACAGAGACCGCAAGAGGCCACATATTGCAACGAGCAGACGAACAGGGCAACCAACCAGACTCTCCAACACCAGGTATAACTCACAATGTTACTGACGATGAAGGTGACAACATCCTTGCCATTGTTCTAAAGAGGATGGAAGAAATGAAGAATAAAAATAAAATGCTCAGAGATTGAATGAATGAATACCAAGAACGAGTGGACAAGATACCTGGCACCCCTAAGCTACTGCCAAAGAGGGACTCCGGTAGGTTCGTAGAGCATCCGTACAGCAAAGAAGCAGCCCCGCATGCCATGCCAAAGACCTTCAAAATGACACTGTATCTCAGGATATACGACAGAACGACTAACCCCGAAGATCACGTGACTCATTAAGTCACCGCCGTGAAAGGCAACGACCTCGCCAAGGAATAAGTGTACTCTAGTCTTCTGAAAAAATTTGGCGAAACCCTTACGAGAGGGGCATTAACATGGTACTCACAGGTACCAGCCCGCTCCATAGAAACCTTCGAGGAAATGGCTGATAAGTTCGTAACAGCGCCAAAACAAGAGTAAATGACATATTCACCATAAAAGTAGTCCTTGGGAGAGGGACTGGGGGACTTCCTCGCCTGATTCAACAAGGTAAGGATGACCCTGCCAAACGTGTATGAGGGGATGGCGGTCGCAGCTTTTCAGAAAGGGTTGAGTAGAGATGGTTCAAGAGCGACTAGAAAACTGTTGAGCCGGTTGATGAAATATCCTCCAACTATTTGGGATGAAATCCACAATGCTTACTGCGCTGAAGTCCGAGCAGATGATGATGACCTCAACGGACCAACTCGACGGCTCATCTCGGTGCAAACCGAGTCCAGGAAGAACAAAGAGATAACATAAGGAGGGATCACCCGGCCTCATGACCCAACAGGGAACGACATTAGCCATACGTCAGGGCCCTGCCCCACCTTCTTTTCGCTATGATGAAGGCCCATCCATGCCGAGAACGGGAACTCACCGGAACGAAAGAGGTATGCCCCCTTATTATCTGCTCATACTTTTTGTATATCACCCACAAAAATAGTCTATGCCCTGGAGAAACTTGGAACGAAGGTGAAGAGGCCGCCAAAGATGAGGTCTGATCCAAGCACCAGATAATCTGATGCCCTCTGCGAGTTCCACCAGGAACACGGACACAAGACAGAAGACTTCATCGCCCTCAGGCAAGAGGTTGTGAACATGTTGCAGCAGGGACACCTCAAAGAGCTGCTGAGCAGCAAGGGGAGAAACAACTTTGCCAGAGGACGTGAATGCTCAGGCCCGCCGAAGGCACCGTCACCAGCTCGCACTATTAACATGATCATCGGTAGTAGTGATGATGCCTCCAGCAATGGTGTTAAATTCACTGCCACTCACAAGCAGTTCAACGCCGCATCACACTAACCAATTTTAATAATGCAGTTGAACGGATATCGGGAGAGATTATACTCCCCGTCTTGGCCGGCAGCATAACGCTGGAGACGATATTCCACATCATGGACCAAGCCACCAATACAATGTCATAGTAGGACAACTATGGATATATCCCATGAGAGCCGTCCCCTCCAGCTTGTACCAAGTAATCAAATTCCCAACACCTTGGGGGATATTCAGCATACGGGGAGAAAAACACACGTCTCGGGAATGTTACCGCATCACCTTAGAAAGCACGACAACCTAACAGAAAAAAGACAAGGAAAAAGAGGCATAGCAATCAACAAGGCTGAGGTCGACACAAGAAAAAACCAGGGACGTCATCATGGATCCCGAAATGGTTGAAGTCGTGGACTCGACTATAGAGGACCTCGACCCCGTTCAATTAGATTCCAACGACTATAACAAAAGTCCTACATCGGCTGCAAACTCCTAGAACTAGGTAAATTTAGTCAATTCTTAATAACTAATGCAGATTTGTTTGCCTTCAGCCATGCAGATATGCCGAGCATCCCTAAGGAGATCGCCACACAAAAATTAAATGTCTATCCGTTCTACCCCCAGGTAGGTCATGTCATACGAAAGTTCAATCCCGCTATCAATGATGCCGCCCACGAGGAAGTGGAGAAACTATTAGAAAATGGCTCCATCAGGGAGTCAAAATACCCTAAGTGGATTGCCAACGTAGTGATGGTCAAAAAGAAAAAGGGGAAATTGCAGATGTGTGTAGGACTTCACGGACATGAACAAAGCATGCCCAAAGGATTTATTCCCGTTAGCACATATCGACCAACTCATCGACGCAACCGCCGGGCATGAACTGTTGAGTTTTTTGGACGCGTACTCTGGTTATAACTAGATACTTATGGAAGAAGAGGACTAGGAGAAAATCACGTTCATCACCCACCGAGGAACATATTGTTATAGGGTCATGCCATTTGGGCTAAAGAACGCAGGGGCCACCTATCAAAGATTGGTCACGAAAATGTTCAAAGATCATCTCGGCAAGACAATTGAGGTATATATCGACGACATGTTGGTCAAATCCGTAAAGGCAGAGGACCATATAGACCATTTGAAGGAAGCTTTCGACATACTGAGACGGTACATAATAAACTAAACCCAGAGAAATGCGCATTTGGCATAGCCTCAGGAAAGTTCTTGGGCTTCTTAGTGTCACAATGAGGTATCGAGGTCAACCCAGACCAAATCAAAGCTATCGAAAGGATATCGGAGCTCCTAACTACCAAGAAGAAAGTCCAAAGGTTGACTGGTCAAATCGTCGCCTTATCGAGATTCATATCACAGTCATCTGACAGATGTCAGAAATTATCTGGCATACTCAAAGGATAATGGCCTCGAGTGGACGCCTGAGTGCGTACAAGCTCTGCGAGAACTGAAGGCGTATCTGTCATCACCACCTCTGCTCTTAAAGCCCGAAACCGGGGAACATCTCTTCGTCTACCTGGCCGTCTCCGATGTGGAAGTAAGTGTAGTCCTGATCCAAGAAAAAAAAGGTATGAAATCTCCCATTTATTACAATAGCAAAACACTCGTCGACGCCGAGACGAGATACCCACACCTCGAGAAGCTGGCCTTGGTACTTGTCATAGCTTCATGAAAACTTAGACCCTATTTCCAGTGCCACCCCTATCTCGGTTGTAACCACCTTTCCTCTAAGAGCCATTTTACATAAACCCAAATTATTAGGGAGGTTGGCCAAGTGGGAAATCGAGCTAAGCAAGCATAACATCACATATAAACCGCGAACGGCGATAAATTCACAAGTGCTTGATCGCCGACTTCGTCGAAGACTTCAACGCAATGATAATGCCTGAAGTCGAGAAGGAAGCTGTCCAAGCTTCTCTCCAAACACCAGACCTCTGGGACTCGATGTACCTACCTTCGGATCCGGACTGGGACTCGTACTCGATGTACCTACCGGCGAAGTAATTTTCCAGTCCATAAGATGCCCAGATATGACTAACAACGAGGCCGAGTATGAGGCCGTAATTGCATGATTGAAGCTATCACTCAAGTATGAGGCGAAACGATTAAAACTCCATTGTGATTCCCAGCTCGTAGTCAACCAAGTCACACGGACTTTCCAAATCAAAGAACAAAGATTGCAAAAATATCAGACCGAGATCTGTAAGCTGCTGCCCAAGTTTGACGAATGCCAACTCGACCATATCCCGCATGCGCAGGATGTTGAAGTGGATGGCCTCGCTAAATTGGCCGCAACCACAAAAAGCATCACGACCGGGGATAAAAGCGTAGTCCACCTCCTCAACTCATCGCTAAACCAAATCGAGGTAAGATCTTTAAGCTTAACTTGGGATTGGATCAATCGTATTATCACCTACTTGCAGGACGGCGCACTCCCAAACGATAAAAAGGAAGCCAAAAAACTAAGAATGCAAGCAGCCAAATATAATCTCCTCCAAAGCGACCTATACAAGAGGACATACAGCGGCCATCTCTGGAAAAATGTTTGGGCCCAAACCAAACCCAGCACGTCCTCGAGGAAGTCCATGAAGGCCATTGCGGCGCTCACTCCAGCAATCGAGCACTCGTTAGGTATCTCATTCGTACCGGATACTATTAGCCCACCATGAAAAAGGATGCCTCAGAATTCATGAAGAAATGCGAACAATGTCAAAAATACATCCCAATAGTTCACCAAGCAGGCAAACATCTCTACTCAGTCACTTTTCTATGGTCGTTCATCAAGTGGGGAATAGACAATGTTGTCCCCCTCCCAGCAGGGCGAGGTAATATACGATTCATTTTGGTTTTAATTGACTATTTCTTTAAATGGGTAGTAGCGGGAGCGTTCGCCCAAATACGCGAACAAGAGGTAATCACCTTTATATGGAGAAACATCATCTGCCGATTCGGCCTATCCAAGGAGATCAGCTGTGACAACTAACCCCAGTTCACGGGAAAGAAAACCGCTGAATTCTTTGAGAAATTACATATTAATAGGATACTCTCAACCCCGTATTACCCGGCGGGTAACTGGCAGGCAGAAGCCTCTAACAAGTCCATATTAAACATCATGAAGTAAAAGCTCGAAGACATCAAGGGACTGTGGCCGGAGATACTCCCAGAAGTATTATGGGCGTATAGAACCACTCCGAAGACGAGCACAGTAGAGACACCCTACTCTCTGGTCTATGTGACCGAAGCTGTCATACCAGTCAAAGTTGGAGAACACAGCCTAAGGTACTCCCATGAAAGCGGTACTAGTAATGATGGAAGTAGAAGGCAGGAACTCAATGAGATCGACGAATGAAGAGATATGGTATACATAAGGATGGTCGCCCAAAAGTAGCAAGAAGAACACTACTACAACAAGAAAGCAAAGTTCAAGCCGCTTAAAGTTGGGGTCTACATACTCAAAGCCAAAACCCATGCAAGTAAAGACCCACGGGAAGGCAAAGTGGGAACAAACTGGGAACAAACTGGGACAGCCCGTACAAAATAACAGTAAAAAAAAACAAGGGTTCGTTCCAATTAGAGATGATGGAAGGAAAATAATTACCAAACAATTGGAATATCAGCCACCTCAAATACTTAAACTTCTAAAAGGAAGAAGCGCCCCAAGTCGTACTCTTTTTCCCTCACTTGAGTTTTGTCCCATTAGGGTTTTCTCAAGGAGGTTTTTAATAAGGAGACGAAAGGGACACTTCGAGTCGAAGTATGCGAAGGAAGGGTTGTTTTCTCTTTCATTGCCCGACTCCTCAATACTCTCCAAGTCAAAAAATGAAGGGACTAGATAGACTGGGACTGGAACACTAGCCAACGCCCAAAATTTGTAACTTTCTCCGATCATGTAATTAGAACAACAACGTCAAAGTAATAAAAACTTATGTTTATCAAAACCGCCTTAACAAAAGGTTAAGTTCGACCAAGCTAAAAAAACACATATCTTTCCTTGGTCGCATCTTAACAAAGGTTAAGTTCGACCCAGATCGAACAAATACCTGTCGGCCCTCGGCCGCATCGTAACAAAGCTTAAGTTTGTCCCAGCTCAAACAAACACCTATCGGCCCTCAGCCGCATCTTAACAAAAGGTTAAGTTCAACCTAACTTGAACAAACACCTATCGGCCCTCGGCCGCATCTTAACAAAGGTTAAGTTTGACCCATCTCAAACAAACACCTATCGGCCCTCGGCCGCATCTTAACAAAGGTTAAGTTTGACCCAGCTCGAACAAATACCTGTCGGCCCTCGGTCGCATCTTAACAAAGGTTAAGTTCGACCCAGCTCGAACAAACACCTATCGGACCTCGGCTGTATCTTAACAAAAGGTTAACTTCGACCCAGCTCAAACAAACACCTATCGGCCCTCATTCACAACTTAACAAAGGGTTAAGTTCGACCCAGCTCAAACAACACCTACATTTAACAAAAGGTTAAAAGTTAACCAAGTTCGAACAATACCTACCGGCCCTAGGCCGCGATTTAACAAGAGGTTAAAATTCAACCAAGTTTGAATGACCTCTATCGGCCCTTGGCCATGTTTTAATAGAAGGTTAAACTTAACCAAACGAAAAGCTAAGTCCAACCAAGTCCAAACCTAACCGATCGATCCTTAGACGTACTCGATTTATACAGACAATGGGGTGATATAGCCCATAACTATTCAATCCAAATCATGGTGACAACAAAAGTATGAAGGAGAAAAACACGCAAAATACATAAACAAATCATGGTAGATAAGAAGAGAACAAAATGAAAACAAAAACCAACTTTGACATTTATAGACAAAAACGTTTCTTACAAAGGCTTTTGAAGACGCTAGCAAAAATACACAAAATTATAAAAACAAACTCCTGCTGGCCATCGCCATCACGACCCACAACACTGTCACCGCCTCGATCTTCAGCGCCCTCTCCATCCTCGCCCAGAGGGTAAATAGAACCGTACCAGGCCTCATCCTCAAGGTGATCTATAACGTTCTCCCCGTCCTCATCCTCTTCTCCAGGGCGAGGCGTAGCCGGTGATGACGTCCAAAGCGCATCTTAAAAGAGGTATGAAATGGTCGTATGCAACTATAGAAACTCAACTAAGAGTCGGGGTCGAATCCACAGGGAGCTAAGATGGGAGTTAGGGGTAAATATTTCAATTTGAGCAATTGGATTATCTAGATTGCACTTCCACAACAAGGATTTGTTTTGTATTTCTAATGTTACACTAATGACTGCAAAATAAAGAAAGAAGACTAGAGATAATTATTTTTAAGGTTTTTCCAAATGGATAAAATGCCTAGGGTTGTGACCTTGACCTAGGTGTCTGCCTAATGGGATAAAGACTTTAATGTTTGTTTTGTCGATTGGGGTGTATTATAGCTCTCAACTCTAAATTACCCACTCACTACCTCTCAGTCAGAGAATGGTTTTGCCGAATTTGGCTTATTCAATACCAAATGATTATCACCCAAAATAGTTGTTAAGAGCTCAAGACGGGTTATTACTATATCTAGGTTGAACCATTTAATTAGGTTAATCAATCTCTCAATCGACCCAATTCCTTGTTGGCCTAGCTATCCTAGTCTAGGTCCCTCTTTCTCAAGTAGAGACTAAGTCAAATAGGCTTGAATCAATGTTTGCAACCATTAATTCTAAAATTGAAGCATGAACTAAGCTAAATAATCAACACCCAATCATAAATAAGCATGAAATTAATCACCCATAAGGTTCACACACTAGGGTTAGATCATAACCCTAGTAAAAATCTAGCTACTCATTATGAGATTTGAAGAAAATAAAGATGAAAAGCTAATTAAACTCATAATGGAAGATTAAAATGAAGAAATCTAATGTTAAAATACTCAGATAAGCTAAAACGTCCTAAAATAGCAAAGAGAAATGGCTACAACAACTTTCTATATTCAAAACTTGACCTAATTTTATGAAACTCATCTATTTATACAAGGCTAAAAATCTCGGACAAAAATACCCCTCGGAAGGTTCTACTGCCACACAATTCCATGTGCGGTCCGCAGATTTCTTTATCTGGCAGGAACAGGAGTTCTGCGGCCACACATTTATGAACTGCGGCCGCGAGGCATTTTTCTGCGGCCGCACAATTAGGACTATGGCCGCAAGGCACTCTTCTGCGGTCGCACAAATCTTATGCGATCCTAAATTCACAGAAGCTCCTAGACTTGGTCTTTTTGCATACTCTCTGATCTTTGACTCTTAGCCCAGCTTTGCGACCGCACAATTCATGTGTGGTCCACACTTTGCACAAATTTCTACTAGATTTTTCCTCTTTATTTGCGGCTGCAGATGGAATTCTGCAGTCCGCAATTTCTTCTGCGAATCGCACATTTGTGCTTCTACGCCCTTGATTGCCTTGTGCTTTGTATTACTCCTTTTTGAGTCAGATTTCATCTTGGGAGACCAACTTCCAGCATTCCAACAATTTTGTATAATTTCATTAATTTCGGGAATACAATTCAATGCTTTTAGTCTAAAACAAAAGCTAAAAGGCGCTAATAAGCCGTCAAAAACCCCACTTATCAACTCCCCCAAACTTAAGTCTTTGCTTGTCCTCAAGCAAATAAATTAGTTCCCACCTCTAAAAGTTAATGATCATTCCAGCGACTCAAAGGTAAGCTATCCATACATCAGTTGGGACCAACAATTACCCACATTACTCATGTATTATCAACAAGGCGACAAGTTAAATATTCATGCACATATAGTTCTAATATGACATTTGAGCTTCAAGAATTGACTTTACTCATCAAGGACTCTTGATCTATTATGTAGGTCATAGTGGACTCCAAACTCTTCCTCCTCTACTTTCTATTTGCCTGGCTCACTTAAGAAATTTAGCACTCAATCCAAAGATTTATGAAAGGTTCACTCATCTCTCTCAAGAGAATGTCGCAAGTACGACTTCAAGTACCATAGGCTTGCCCCTCATGTAGATCGCCGCAAATGTAAGCTCACTCGGTTTGAAATCAAGTAGGACTTCTTTCGGGATGTAATGAAGGCTTTTGGATTAGGGTTGGATACAGTGTGGATGAGTGGTTACACCTTTCCTTAAGTACTCCATTCTTCATTTCTCAGCTCACACTTTGCCAATTCTTTGAGGCACTTTCTTTTACTTGGGGGACTAGAGAGACTTAACATCACTCTTTCTTTATCATTGAATCCCTTCAACTCTTCCACTTATTCATTTTTTTTCTTTTTTGCGTTGTTCTTTTCTTTTTCTCGCCTTTCCTTTTTATCATTTCCTTGATACCTTTTTCAAGTTTCTCGTCTCTCCCCCAAACTTCATTTTTAGCCATTTGTTTCACAAGAGTGTTAAGGAAAGCTCGGGTGCTAAGAGAGGGTCAAGACAAAATAGGTAAAGGCTTGTAACATGGTTACCAAATGAGAAAGGCTCGAGGCTCAACGGGGTTGACTAGGGATAACATCATTGGTAGGCAATAGAAAACTCAAACGGGCCAAGGAAAGCCTACAATCACTTCTCAAGCCAAGAAAGACTTAATATTTTTCCTTAAAATACAATCGGGGCAAGTTCTAGACCTTTCGCACGGGTACTTAGACTAGCAACAAAGCATCTCACCCCTCACACAACTAAATTCTTAAAGAGGATAGAGTCGAGGGCCCACAACGACCGCATTGAAGATTGAAAATCACTATGGTTCAATTAAATCACTCGATGGTTGCCAAAGTCAACACAAGAGTTACAAAGTCACTAACTAGAGCTATTTCTTTCAAAAACCTTGTTTCTAACCATGAGCACGTAGTTAAGTGTGTTGGTACCAATTGAAGCATGTTTGACTCTACGAGCATGACTTAATTAGGTCTTTTTATTCATTATTACTACTATTATTACCTAAACACCAAAAACTGACTCATTCTCTTAATAACGTTTTCACGACATCCATCATTGGGACGAGTCACTCGGTTCACACAACAACTACATTGGAAAAGAACCGTGGCATTAAGAAAACCAAAGTCTTATTATCTACTAGACATAAAAAGAAGCTACTAAATCAAACAAAGAAGCTACTAAATCAAACTAATAACTAACAAATGAACAAAAATAAAGAAGCTAATAAACAAAAAACTACTGAATATACATAATGAGAGAAAAAGAGAGAATATATACAGAATAAGAAAGAAAAAGAAAATAATATCAAGTTATTACAGGACAAATGTTTCAGAATATACCAAATATGAACAATAAACTCCCCCCCCCCTCCGGAATAAAGATAAGCATTGTCCCTAATGCTTAACAAAATAAGAGTAAAAGAGGGGGAAGAGTGAAGAAAACTCCATATGGCTCCTTGGACATCTCTGTGTCCCTAGCAATGTTACCGTCCTCAGTCTCATCCAACTGAATATCATCATCCTCAACTTTGGGTGTGACTGGGTTGGTGAACATCTGACGCACTGTCTCGGCAGTGTCAGCAGCAGAGTCTGGCTCCTCAGACTGGCCAGCTGGTGCCACAGATGCTGATGGTGTTGCAGGGTTTGGGCCTGAAGGGTGTGGGTCAATCAAGATGTCAAAGGGGATATCTCCGGCTGCAGCAAGCTTGGGCAGCTGTCTCCGGAGCTTGTCCACTGACTTCTTGCTGGCCTGGGACTTCCTCATCTTCTTTACTTCTTTTCCCATCTCTTCGATTACTGACCTGTGCTGTACCAAGGTAGCCATGATGGTGTTCTAGTTTTCTAGGATCTTCTTCAATGTCTCCTCAACTGTCAGGGGAAACTAAGGTGCCTGAAAAGTAGACAATGCTTCAACAGTACTAGATAAGTCGGACAGCTTTACAGTTGATGTCTGCATCCAGTTGTTGAGGCTCGCCAATGTCTGGGAGACTCGCAGCACAGAAAGTGTAGCAGTAGGCATGGGCACCAGCTTCAAAGCTAAGGTGGAAACTGTAGCAGGAACTACAGTAGGAACGAAAGATGATAGTGGAGGCATAGCTGCGGCACAAGAGGAAGGCTCGGTCGTAGTGGATGGAACATCAACTACCTCCGCAATTGCCACAACTGGCTCATCAAACTAACATGTGGTGGTAGACGTCCGACCTTTTCTCTTTGGGTTGTTCGCATCCATAAGTGAGTACCATTAGAAAGGCTTCTTCGGCCTCACCTTTGTATCAAAATCCCTTGGTTCCACCCCCGCATCCGTAAGATACTCTGTAATGGTGTTGGGGTACGGGTAAGATGAGTCATCCTGCTGGGCGATCACTGAGATATTGGTCGACATCACGACACCCACATTGATAGGGTACCCAGCCATAATAGAGGCAACTAAGACTGCCCGGGGAATCAGCAAGTGAGTCTCATTTTGACTCGGGTCCAGTCTACTACAGAAAAATGATTGCCACCCTTTTGTTTCGAAGCTTAGTGTGCTCCGGTGGATAGGAACCCCAGCGGTGATCCATGGTGGTGGTGGTCCTGGTGCAGCCAGAATCTCTGCTAACCAAGGACAAACTACATCCCTAAGTGCATACTTTTCCAGGTATTCTTTTGGCTTGACATCATCAACGCACAAGTATGTGTTCAGTGTGTGCTGATCAAATCGCATTTTGAGGTTTCACACTTTTGTCACCTTTGTCCACTTTTTGATATGTGCCACATTGGCGTAGAATTCCCGAAAAAGGTATTCCTTAGCATCCACCACACTCAGGGTAAAGCACATCTATACTTTGCATTCTCTAAACTGCCTGGCATCTCCCCCTCTACCATCATCGGGTATGTCCTGAACGGGTGTATCTTGTGTCCTAGGGACTGGTGCTGCTGAAGGCTCAAAAGCCTAACTAGCACTTTCCGATCCCTCGGAAGTGTTGTGGGATGAGGACGACTCGTCCCTAAGTTGAAGTCTCCCTGGCGTCCTGGACTGTGCTGCTGGTTGTTCCTGAACAGAGGCTAAGATGCCCTCTAATACGTCCCTAGATGGGGCGTATGAACTCGTCTCAGAGAGATCTACACCTCTCCTTCTCCCTCTCCCTCTCCCGGCTGTTGTCTTTTTTCTGATTTCCTGTTGTTGGGTAAGAGGTAAAGCTCTCTTTCCTCGTCCCCGAGAAGGTTCACCCCTCTCTTTAGAAGTGTCGCCTCTGCCTCTAGATCAAGCCATTGTCTGTATCAAGCCAAGGCAGTTGTTAGTTGCAATTCAATGTTCAGGCATACATATGAGATATGCAAGAATACACCAAAAAACACAGTGAGGGTCGCATACACAATATGCTTGCATGGTAAGGATCTGCGGTCCGCATAGTTTTACTGTGGCCACAGGTAAGGCCCTGCAGACCGCACAATTTAGCTTTGCATCCGCAAAAGTGAAGTGCGGTCCGCACAATTTTACTTGCTGCTGCATCTCAGAAACCCAAAATCTGCCAACTCTCTAATGATAGAGAATTGGCTGAAGTGCTGACGCAACGTGATTTCTGTGGTCCGCACAATTAGACCTGCGACTGCACATTTGAGTCACAAAGTATAGACTCTTTGATGACAGTGAAAGGGCTGTTCTGCGGCCGCAATGGGAATTCTATGGTATGCACAATTATCTTGCGGCCGCAGACCCATTCTTTACTAAAGCTACCCTAGAATCAACTTCTACGAATCGCACAATTTCAGGTGCGGCCGCATAATTCAAAACATTACGAATAGTGTAGTATTTCAATCTAGGTTTTGTAATTTTTGTGCAAATTTTGACATAGTAACAGCATAAAGGCATGAAAATATGTTGTTCCAGTCCCCAATGAGCATGTATTAGTTAACCCACTGCAGATTTACCCCCATATGAATGCATAATTGAAATCTAATGATAAATGGCCCAAATATAATTTAAAATATACAAATTAAACTAAAAAAATGAAAATTTCTAACAAGGAATTTAAGCATACCAGTTGTAAATGAGTGAAGTGGATGAGTGATCACAATTGTCAGGCATATGGGCAGATGATTCACCAAGAAATTTTAATATAGTGCAAGAGTTTGTGCTCAGAGAGGGAAAAGTGTAACAGTTGCCCTGGCCCTCTATTTATACTAGTGATTTTCTAAGGGAAGGAAGAGCGAGTGCGGCCACACAATTTCAGTTGCGGTCCACACTCTGTTACCTGGTGCGCTTAAGTTGGTGTCTTGTCTGCGGTCCTCAAAACTTTGCTCGCGGCCATAGATTTCCTGTTGCGACCGCAGATTGACCATTTTTCTGACAGACCAACTTCAGAGACTTGGTATTTTTGACCTTCCATTTATGTTGTCCGCAAGATAATTGTGCTGCCGCAGAGCACTTTTGTTGCAGCAACTATAAATGTACGGTCTGCACAGTTCGACTGCGGTCCGCAAGTGTTGCAACACTTAGGCTGATTTCTGTCCACAATTCCTGTAAGGCACACTCATCCCTATAGCACACTTCAAATCAAGTTTGCACAAAAATAACACCTAACTACAAAAGAAAAAAGGAAAAGAAACATGGGTTGCCTCCCAAGAAGTGCCTGATTTAACGTCGCGACACGACGCAGAATACCATCAATTGAAATGAATGACTGCCACGACTTGGTCATCTCCAACTCTTCCCAAATAGTGCTTCACTCGGTGACCATTGACTCGGAATACTTCACTATTTTTGTTCTTCAAGTCTAATGCACCAAAAGGTGTCACACCCACAATTTCAAAGGGACCACTCAATTTAGACTTTAACTTTCCGGGAAACATCCTCAACCATGAGTTGAACAATAATACGAGATATCCCACCGTGAACTCTTTTTTCCAAATGTATTTGTCATGAAGATATTTCATATTTTCTTTGTACAAGGATGAACTTGTGCAGGCATGGTACTGGAATTCATCCAATTCATTCAAATGTGCAACCCTCAAGTTAGCGGCTACATCCCAATTAAGATTCAACTTCTATAGAGCCCACATAGCCTTGTGCCCAAGTTCTACTGGAAGATGACAAGCTTTTTCGAACACCAACCGGTACGGCGACATTCCGATATGTGTTTTGTAAGCCGTCCGATAACCCCATAATGCATCATCAAGCTTCTTGGACCAATCCGTCCAGTTAGCATTCACTGTTTTGGACAAAATACTCTGGTTAGAGACTTCCACTTGACCGCTAGCTTGTGGATGATAGGGAGTTGTGACTTTATGAGTAACACCATACTTGATAAGTAAAGTGTCGAAAGCCTTGTTGCAAAAATGTGACCCCTCATTGCTTATAATAGCCCGCGGAGTACCAAACCTTGTGAAAATATTCTTCTTCAAGAACGCTACCACACTTCTCGCTTCATTGTTGAGTAGAGCAATGACCTCCACCCATTTGGACACATAATCCACCGAGACCAAGATGTAGGTGTTTCCACAAGAACTCACAAAAGGACCCATGAAGTCAATACCTCACACATCAAAAATATCAATCTCCAAAATGGTAGTGAGGGGCATTTCATTTTTCTTTGAGATTCCACCGGCCCTTTGACATTCATCACATCTTTTCACTAAATCACTTGCATCCTTGTAAAGAGTGGGCTAATAGAAACCACAACTAAGAACTTTGGTTACCGTTCTCGCTCCACCATGATGACCACCATATGGCGAAGAATGACAAGCCCCGATAATTTCACCTTGCTCTTCTTCCGGTACATGTCTTGTAATCACCCCATCCGTACAAATCTGGAAAAGGTATGGTTCATCCCAATAATAATTTTGACAATCCTGTTTGAGCTTCTTCCTTTGGTTTGAAGAGAACTCATCCAGAATGATACCACACACAAGGAAATTCGCTAGATCCGCGAACCATGGCACTTCTTTCATTGAAATAGCCAAGAGTTACTCGTCGGGGAAGGAGTCACTAATTTCAAGGCCATCATACAGCCTCCCCTCCTCCTCCAAACGAGACAAGTGGTCCGCCACTTGGTTTTAACTCCCTTTTCTATCTTGGATGTCAATATCAAACTCTTGCAACAAAGCACCCCTCTCATCAACCGAGCTTTGGAATCTTTTTTGCTCATAAGATAACGAAGTGCCGCATGATCCATGTGGACAATGACCTTTGCACACATCAAGTACGGGCGGAAGTTCTCAATTGCAAACACAATGGCAAGGAGCTCTTTCTCCGTAATAGTATAGTTGACTTGGGCACTATTCATGGTCTTACTAGCATAGTAGACCGGGTGAAATATTTTGTTGATTTGTTGCCCCAGAACAGCCTCAACCGCTACGTCACTTGCATCACACATGAGTTCAAAAGGGACACTCTAATTTGGAGCGGTGATGACAGGAGTAGTTGTCAACTTAAACATTAACAATTCAAAATCTCTCACGTAATCATCATCGAAGTTGAATTTAGCATCCTTTTTAAGAAGTCTGTACAATGGGTTCACCACCTTAGAGAAATCTTTGATGAAACGCCGGTAAAATCCCGCATGGCCTAAGAAACTCCGCACACCCTTCACCAAAGATGGAGGAGGAAGTTTAGAAATCACCTATATCTTTTTCTTATCAACTTCAATTCCATTCTTTGAGATTTTGTGGCCAAGGACAATGCCTTCCTCGACCATGAAATGACACTTCTCCCAATTGAGCACCAAATTTATTTCTTCACATCTTGCCAACACTTTATTTAAATTTTTAAGACAATCATCAAAAGAATCTCCAACCACCGAGAAGTCATCCATGAAAACTTCAAGGTAGTCCTCCACTATGTCCGTGAAGTTAGCCATCATACACTTTTGAAAAGTCACCGGTGCATTGCACAAACCAAATGACATCCGCTTGAAGGCGAAAGTACCATAGGGACATGTAAAGGTTGTTTACTCTTGATCCTCCGGAGCAATAAGGATTTGGTTGTAGCTAGAATACCCATCGAGAAAGCAATAGAAAGCATGGCCAGCCAATCAATCAAGCATTTGATCTATGAAAAGAAGTGGGAAATGATCCTTCCATGTGGCTTTGTTGAGCTTGCGATAGTCCATACACACTCTCCAACCGGTCACCGTTCTTGTAGGAATCAACTCATTCTTGTCATTAGTGACCACCGTCATGCCCCCTTATTTGGGACACATTACACCAGAGAAGTCCACGAACTATTAAAAATGGGGTAAACAACCCCGATATCCAACCACTTGATAATCTCCTTTTTGACAACTTCTTGCATAGCCTCATTGAGTCTCCTTTGATGTTCAATAGATGGTTTGGCGCCTTCCTCCAAGTTGATCTTATGCATGCAAAATGTGGTGCTTATCCCCCGATTATCTGCCAATGTCCACCCAATAGTCTTCTTTCTCTTTTTGAGCACCACCAATGTAGAATCTACCTGCACGTTAGTCAAACAAGAGGAAAGAATAACCGGTAAAATAGAAAAGGGCCAAGAAATTCATACCGAAGATGTGGAGGCAATGGCTTCAACTCCAAGTTAGGAGGCTCTACAATGGAAGGCTTTATAGGAGGAGTTATCCTATTTTCAAGATCCAAAGATAGTTTTCGGGGTGCATAATTGTACGACCCCATTCCTTGCAAAGAGTTCACACATTCCATGAAGCCATCCATCTCGTCATCATCAAAATTGAGCAAGACAACCTCCAATATATCACCAACATTGATTGTTGCACTTGTATCATCAACAATAACATCGGTCACCAAGTCCACAAAAGAGCACACCTCATTGTTATTTGGTTGTCGCATGGACTTACACACATGGAATACCACTTTTTCATCACCCACCCGGAAAGTGAGTTCTCCGGCTTCAATATCAGAAATAGCCTTCCCCGTAGCAAGGAAAGGTCTTTCAAGAATAATCGGTACCTCATAATCAACTTCACAATCTAGAATGACAAAATCCGCCGGAAGAATGAATTTATCAACACGAACCGAGACATCCTCAATCACTCCCAAAGGTCTGTTCATAGTACGCTCATCCATTTACAATCTCATAGAGGTGGGTCTTGGTTTCCCAATTCCCAAGGTCTTGAAAACTGAATAGGGCATCAAATTGATACTTGCCCCAAGATCACAAAGAGCTTTAGCAAACTCGGCACTTCCAATTGTACAAGAAATCGTGAAAGCACCGGGATCTTCCAACTTAGGATCCATTGAGTGCACAATTGCATTCACTTGATGAGTGACTTTGATAGTTTCAAAATTTATTGACCGCTTCTTTGTCACGAGATTCTTCATAAACTTTGCATAACCAGGCATTTGTTCCAAAGCTTCAACTAATGGCACATTGATTGAGAGACTCTTCATCATTTGAATGAAATTTTTGAATTGATTCTCGCCCTTTTTTGGCAAGTCTTTGAGGGTTAGGAGGTGGAGGCTTAGGCAATGGTGCCTTAATCTTTTGCACTACCGGCTCCGGTATGTCAATAATGTGATCCCTAGATGGGTTCACATCCTCTTGAGTCTCTTCCATACTATCATCAATATCAATCTTTGGGTTATACCCCCATTTTTATGAAAAACTCCGGTCATTTTAAATGTCTTAATTCATTTCTCTTAAATTTTGAAAGTGTTTTGGAAAGGTCGGCTTGCCTAGTATAACAATAGGCACCATCACGATGGGTTAGGTTTTGGGTCGTGACAAGTTGGTATCAGAGCCTAGGTTACATAATTCTCACGAGTCACGAGCAGGTTTAGTAGAGTCTTGCAGATCGGTACAGAGACGTCTATACTTATCTTCGAGAGGCTGCAAACCCCTTTGAAAACTCCACATTCTTGAATTCTTTTCATGCGAATATGTTGATTCTAGTAACTAAACATCTATTGTTTCATTCTCTCACAAATGGTGAGGACTCGTACTAATGGGCAGGATGGACAACAACCAGTACCACCAGCTAGGACCGTGAGACGCCGAGGTCACGGTAGAGGCCGCGGTTGGGGTAGAGGTGCAGCCCGCACAACAGTTGGGGCAGTACCTGTAGATCCACCAGTTGCCCCAAATCAGGACCAGATTCTAATTGTTGATGCACCAGCTCAGGCACTATCTGTGCCAATTGTGATTCCAGAACTTCAGGAGGACTTAGCTCAGATTCTGACCGCATGTACTAGTCTTGCTCAGGCGGTCTTTGTTTCAGCCGCAGCAACCACTTCTCAGGCCGGGAGAGGTGCTCAAACTCCCGCTGCCCGCATACTAGAGCAGGTGGTACAGGGATTCCAGACACCGGGGGCACCACCAGCCTAGCCGGTTGTAGCTGCTCAGGACTATGTGTTCCTGCTATGCCTGAGGATGAGCAGCGTAGATTGAACAGGTTTGGGAGATTCCAGCCTCCATCTTTCAGTGGTACCGAGGGAGAGGATGCACAGGGTTTCTTGGACAGATGTTAGAGGATACTCCGTACAGCAGGTATTCTAGAGGCCAGTGGGGTCTCGTTCACTACTTTTCAGTTCTCTGGGGCTGCCTTTAATTGGTGGGAGGCTTACAAGAGGCGTAGGCCGGTCGACGCAGCACCCTTTACCTGACAGCAGTGCTCCGGTCTATTCCTGGAGAAGTTCGTGCCACAGTCCCGTAGAGCGGAGCTGCGCAGGCAGTTCAAGAAGCTTCATCAGGGTGATATGTCTGTGACGCAGTATGAGATGTGATTCTCGGAGTTGGCCCGTTATGCTATCTGGTTGGTTCAAACAGACAGGGAGAGGATTAGGAGGTTTATAGATGGCTTTACTTTTCAGCTGCGATTGCTTATGACCAGAGAGAGAGTGTCTGGTGCTACTTTTGATGAGGTTGTCGATATTGCACATCAAATTGAGATAGTTCACAGTAAGGAGAGGGTTGAGAGGGAGGCCAAGAGGCCTCGTGGACAGGGTGGATTTAGCGGTGTTCCTTCTGGGGGGCAGTTCCACCACGGTTGGGGTCATCCTTTCAGACATGCTCAGACGGCTCGCCCAGTCTACCGTGGTGCATCATCTGGCCATCGTTCACACAGTTATCAGCAGGGCCATTCATCTCTCAGTGCCCTCCCAGCTCAGAGTTCGTCATATGCTTCATCAGGTCAGGGCTCATCTTTGCCAGGTCCTTCTACCAGTCATCCTGGTGCTCGGGGCTCCCTTCAGTCCCCAGCACCAGCACTGGGGAGTTGCTATAAGTGTGGAGAGTTTGGCCACATCAGGAGTAATTGTCCCCGCCTTACAGGAGGTTTGGCTCAGCAGAGGAGCCAGTCTACGACATTAGCACCAGTCTCTTCACCACCCGCTCAGCCAGCTCGGGGTGGAGCCTAGTTAGTTAGGGGTCGCCCGAGAGGGGGAGGCAAATCAGGGGGTGACCAGGCCCGTTTCTATGCCCTCCCTGACAGACCAGATACCATTGCTTCAGATGCTGTGATTACAGGTATTGTCTCAGTTTGCCACATAGATGCCCAGTTGAGGGATTTAATACTTGAAGGCTCAGCGGATGGTTGAGAAGGGTTTTCTATCCTATTTGGCTTTTGTGAGGGATGTTAGTGCAGAGACTCCTGCCATTGATTCTGTTCCGGTGGTGTGTGCTTTTCTGGATATGTTTCTTGCAGACCTACCGGGCATGCCGCTTGATAGGGATATTGACTTCGGTATTGATTTGGTGCCGGGCACTCAGCCCATTTCTATTCCACCGTATCGTATGGAACCGGCGGAGTTGAAGGAGTTGAAGGAACAATTTCAGGAACTCCTTGATAAAGGGTTTATTCGGCCTAGCGTGTCACCTTGGGGTGCACTAGTTCTATTTGTAAAGAAGAAAGATGGCTTTATGAGGATGTGCATTGACTACAAGCAGTTGAACAAGGTCACAGTCAAGAACAAATATCCTTTGCCACGTATTGATGATCTATTTGACCAACTTCTGGGGGCGATGGTGTTCTCCAAGATTGATTTGAGGTCAGGGTATCACCAACTGAAGATTCAGGATTCGGATATTCTTAAGACAACTTTCAGGACTCGATATGGCCATTATGAGTTCCTTGTGATGTCTTTTGAGCTAATTAACGCCCCAGCAGCGTTCATGCATTTGATGAACATTGTATTCTAGCCCTATTTGGACTCCTTCATTATTGTATTCATTGATGACATCCTGGTGTACTCTCGTAGCCAGGAGGAGCATGCCCAGCATTTGAGGATTGTGTTACAGAGATTGAGGGAGGAGAAGCTTTATGCAAAGTTCTCCAAGTGTGAGTTTTGGCTCGGTTCAGTGGCATTCTTGGGGCACGTGATGTTCAGCGAGGGCAATCAGGTGGATCCGAAGAAGATTGAGGCGGTGCAGAGTTGGCCCAGACCGTCCTCAGCCACGGAAATTAGGACCTTTCTGGGTTTGGCGTGCTATTACCGTTGTTTTGTGGAGGGTGTTTTATCTATTGCAGTGCCCTTGACCAAATTAACCCAAAAGGGTGCTCCATTCAGGTGGTCGGATGAGTGCAAGGAGAGCTTTCAGAAGCTCAAGACTGTTTTGACCACGGCTCTAGTTCTAGTTCTACCATCAGCTTCTAGTTCTTACACAGTGTATTGTGATGCCTCGTGGATAGGTATTGGATGTGTTCTGATGTAGGAGGGTAGAGTGATTGCTTATGATTCGCCCCAGTTGAATACCCATGAGAAAAACTATCCTGTCCATGATCTTGAGTTAGCAGCTATTGTTCACTCCTTGAAGATTTGGCAGCACTACTTGTACGGGGTCCATTATGAGATCTACACTGATCACCGGAGTTTGCAGCATCTGTTCAAGTAGAAGGATCTTAACTTGCGTCAGTGGAGGTGGTTCGAGCTTCTCAAGGACTATGATATCACTATTCTATACCGTCTCGGGAAGGCCAATGTAGTGGCTGATGCCTTGAGTCACCGGGCGGAGAGTTTGGGGAGTTTAACATATCTTCCAGCAGCAGAGAGACCCTTGGCATTGGATGTTCAGGCCTTAGCTAGCCAACTTGTCAGATTGGATATTTCGGAGCCGAGTCGGGTGTTAGCTTCTGTGGTCTCTAGATCTTCTCTTTATGATCGTATCAGGGAGCGTCAGTATGATGACCCACATATGCTCGTCCTCCAGGACAGGGTTCGGCGAGGTGATGCTAGAGATATGACTATTGGTGATGATGGCGTGTTGAGGATGCAAGGCCGAAAATGTGTGCCCAGCTCGCGATATTCCATTCATCCGGGTGCCGCGAAGATGTACCAAGATTTGAGACAGCACTATTGGTGGAGGAGGATGAAGAAGGATATAGTTGGGTTTGTGGCTCGATGTCTAAACTGTCAACAGGTTAAGTATGAGCATCAGAGACCGGGTGGCTTGCTTCAGAGGTTAGAGATCACAGAGTGGAAGTGGGAGTGGAACACCATGGATTTCATAGTTTGGCTCCCACGGACTTCGAGGAAGTTCGATGCTATTTGGGTGATTGTCGATCGGCTGACCAAGTCTGCGCATTTCATTGCAGTTGGTACTACTTACTCTTCAGAGCGGTTGACTGAGATTTACATCCAAGAGATTGTTCGCCTTCATGGCATCCCAGTTTCCATCATTTCGGATAGAGGTACAGAGTTTACATTGCAGTTTTGGAGTGCCGTGCAGCGAGAATTGGGTACTCAGGTTGAGCTGAGCACAACCTTTTACCCTCAGACGGACGGACAGTCCGAGCGCACTATCCAGATATTGGAGGACCTGTTACGCGCTTTTGTTATTTATTTTGGGGGTTCATGGGACCAGTTTCTTCCGCTCGCGGAGTTTGCATATAACAACAGTTATCAGTCAAGCATTCAGATGGCTCCGTATGACACTTTATATGGGAGGCGGTGTAGATCTCCGGTGGGATGGTTTGAGCTGGGTGAGTCTAGGCTCTTGGGTACAGACTTGGTCCAGGATGCATTAGACAAGGTGAAATTGATTCAGGAGCGGCTTCGCATGGCGCAGTCTAGGCAAAAGAGCTATGCTGACAGGAAGGTCCGTGATGTGTCTTTCATGGTCGAGGAGAAAGTTCTGCTGACGGTATCACACATGAAGGGTGTTATGAGGTTTGGGAAAAGGGACAAGTTGAGCCCTCGGTTCATTGGGCCTTTTGAGGTACTTCAAGGGATCGGGGAGGTGGCATACAAGCTTTCCTTGCCACCTAGCTTGTCGAGTGTGCATCCAATATTTCATGTTTCTATGCTTTGGAAGTATATCGACGATCCGTCCCATGTTTTGGATTTCATCACGGTTCAGTTGGATGGTGATATGACTTATGATGTGGAACCAGTGGTCATTTTGGAGCGGCAGGTTCGGAAGTTGAGGTTAAAGGATATAGCTTCAGTGAAGGTACAGTGGAGAGGTCAGCCTATGGAGGAGGCCACTTGGCAGACCGAGCGGGAGATGCAGAGCAGATATCCACACCTATTTGAGACTCCGGGTATGTTTCTAAACACGTTCGAGGATGAACGTTTGTTTAAGAGGGGAAGGATGTAACGACCCGGCCGGTCGTTTTGAGAGTTATAGCCTCATTTCCCTCAATTCTATATCTTTTGTGCTTTACTTCCGTATTATGTCTTACCGGTTGGTTGGTTCGGGTCCGGAGTGGTTTTGGAGTGAATTGAGACACTTATTGTCTTAATTGGAAGCTTAAGTTAGAAAAGTCAAACGGATGTCGACTTGTGGGAAAACGACCTCGGATTTGAATTTTTATGATTCCGTTAGCTCCGTTAGGTGATTCTGGACTTAGGTGCATGTCCGAAATGTGATTTGGAGGTCCGTAGTAGAATTAGGCTTTAATTGGCGAAATTTTGAATTTTGGCAATTTTAGCCGGCAGTGGAAATTTTGATATCGAAGTCGGATTTGATTTCTGAAAGTTGGAATAGGTTTGTGGTGTCATTTTTGACTTGTGTGTAAAATTTGAGGTCAATCGGACGTGGTTTGGTAGGTTTCGGCGTCGTTTGTGGAATTTGGAAGTTTAGAAGTTCTTTAGGCTTGAATCCGGGTATAATTGGTGTTTCGATGTTGTCTTGAGTGATTCGAAGTTTCGACTAAGTTTGCATGAGGTTATATGACTTGTTGTATGATCGGTTGAGGTCCCGGAGGCCTCAGGGTGATTTCGAGTGATTAATGGCTTGATGGGAGTTAAGGAAATGCAGCTGAAGCTGCTGCTACTGGTGTAACCACACCTGCGGAGTGGGAATCGCAGGTGCGAGTCCGCAAAAGCGAAGAAGGAGCCACAGATGCGGCCAAGATGGAGCTGGGCAGGAGCCGCGGGTGCGAATATTTTCCTGCACTTGCGAGGGTTGCAGATGCGGGCAACTGGGCGTAGGTGCGAAGGATGGCCGCAGGTGCAATGGATTCCCACACCTGCGATAGGCGCAGATGCGGTTTTGTGGCCGCATGAGCAAGGTTAGGATTTTAAAGTGAAATCCTCACCTACGATGGAATTTTCGCAGGTGCGGCATCGCAGAAGAGACAAGAGGACCGCATGTGCGATATTTCTGGGCAGAAAAACACCAGCTCGAGGGTTGGACTTTCATTTTCGATTTTTGACTTGGGAAGCTCGGGAGAAAGGCAATTTTTTGAGAATTTTCAAGGAAAACGTAGGGGTAAATAATTCTAACCCGGATTGGTCTATGTGAGGGTATATGGATCGGGTTGCACGCCGCAACGATCCTTATGGATATTTATGGACCGTGGATCGGGTTGCACATTGCAATGAGCCTTATGGATACTTATATGATTGGGTCGGGCTGCACGCCGCAATGATCCTTATAGATATTTATGGACCGTGGATCGGGTTGCACGCTGCAATGAGCCTTATGGATATTTATATGATTGGGTCGGGCTGCACGCCGCAGCGATATAGCGCTTGGGCTGGAAGGAGCCCTTCCAGAGTCTGTACACCCCCAGTGAGTGTAGGTACCTATTGAGAGTGTGTATTAAAGGCTGAGAGACGTGAGTATCAGCTGATGAGAGGAGTTGAGTGACCGCTGCCTTGAGAGGTTGTACTTGCTTTTATTTATTGTTGCACTTAGTTGCTATCTGATGTTGTTGTGAAATTTCTGGAAGATTCATAATTGTTTTACTTGGGCTCGAACTGATTTGACTTATACCACCGGATTTGAAAGCATGTTCACTCTTTACTGAAAACTTTTGAAATGATCTGTATTATTATAGTTCATTACTGCTTCTCAGTTCCTTATTTAATTATGTTACTTGCTGAGTTGGTTGTACTCATGCTACACCCTGCACTTCATGTGCAGATCCAGGTGTGTACGGTTCTGGCGGTTGTTGAGTTCGTGCGCGGGCAGATTATTGGAGACTTACGAGGTAGCTGCCGGCGTCCGCAGTCCTTGTGTCTCCTTTGTTATTATATTTTCTATCTTGTATTGGCATTTGGCACAGACTGTAGTAGACTCTGTTTCTAGATTGGTTATTAGATGCTTAGGACTTAGTGACACCTCGATGTCGGGCTAATTTTCCGCACTTATGTTTTATTTGGGTTACGCCCCCATTTTTATGAAAACCTCTAGATATTTTAAACGTCTTAATGCATTTCTGTTAAATTTTGAAAGTGTTTTGGAAAGGTCAGCTTGCCTAGTATCACGATAGGCGCCATCACGACGGGTTAGGTTTTGGGTCGTAACAGATTCGGACGCGTTCGGTGAAGGATGAGGTTTAGAGAGTTAAGAGTGTTTGAGAAATTGAGTTTGATCTCTAATTCTTGGTTTCGATGTTGTAATTTGTGTTCCAGTCATTTGGACAAGTTTACAAAGGGTATATAAACTTGTTAGAATGATTGGACAGGGTTCCTCGGACCTCAGGTAAGTTTTGGGGTGGTTTCGAACCACTTTTAGGCCCTTTTGAACTGCTAATATCTGATGACATGGGTGTGAATCATGATCACTGACGCCTGGGCCACGATCGTGAAGAGCAAAGTGAATTTCTGGACTTGTGAATCTACATCGCTTAAGGTAGGGACTTGATCGCAAAGTAGGAATTTCTGCTGGCAGTGTTCTGACTTCGAGAGCTTATATCTTGCAATCTATAAGGAATTTGGAGATGATTCAAAAGAAGAATTTGTAACTCTTTGAATCTAGTTTTTAGAAAATCAAGCCATTTGCCAATTGGAGTTTTTGACAAAAAGTTATGGACATTATACTGAAGGGTATTTGTGAAGAAGAAAACACAATTTGTACATTGGGATCGCGAGATTTTGGCCGCTATCGCGAAGAAGGAAATGATGATGGAACTTTGGTTAATCTCTATCGCATGGCTAATGACCGCGATCATGAAGAATAAGCTTGGCAGGGGTATTAAACATATAATTTCGGGATTTTTGAGCTCATTTCTTCACTTTTATGTACTTGGAGCACATGTGGGGTGATTTGGGTTGATTTGTGAAGAACTTTTTCACCATATATCATAAGGTAAGTTATTCATACTTGTTTGAAGTTAAATACATGGGTTATATATTGATTTTAACATGGAATTTGATTTAAATTTTGGAATATTTTGAAGAAAACCTAGAAATGGTATTTTTTGATTTTGACCACGAAATCTGACATGGAATTAGGATTAAATTATATATTTGAGTTCATGGTGCTATGGGTAATATTTATCTTAAAAAAGTTTTGGAATCCGGGTACGTGGTCCCGGGGATTGACTTTTTTGACTTTTCAAGCAGTGTTGGGAATTGTTATAAATTGTTAAGTTATGAGTGGAGTATATTTTTACTGGTTTGCATATTGGTTTGAGGTGTTAGAGAGGCGTTAGAGCCGTTTATCAGATTTAGGAGTGAGGTAAGTCCCCTGACTAACCTTGTGAGGGGAAAACTATCCCGTAGGTATTAAATTATTATGTGCTACTAGTTGTGGGTGCTACGCATGCATAAGGTGGCGAGAGTCCGTATGTAGCTAAAAGCATGTTTACGTTCAGGTAGACTTAGGAAATCTTCATGTAATATTTGAATTATTTGAACTCAATTTGCTAGTTTAATTATTTGAATTTATAATTGAAATAGTTTCAAGAATATATTAAGCCGTGAGTTATCACTTTTAGTTGTTTGGCGAGATAATTGATAGACGGTAAAAGTCATGTTTACTTTATGCTCCTGCACCTGTGTTGCAAACACGTGGCTGGCAATTCGATAAGTTTTCTCCTTTCATGTGGATCGGGCCGAATGTCTCGTCAGTATATTGAGATGCATCTCTGGTTCGCGTCGGTTGACTCTCGGCGGTGTACACACCATTCTGGATTGGGTCGTACGACCTCAGCATAATCGTGCGTGATACGCTAGGAGTCCGAATATTCATGAGATTCCCCTTTAATTGAGACCTATCATTTATATGGTATTCCAAATCATTTGGGATTGCACTTTATATTTCGGATCTGTTGAGATTATATCGCCAAAAGAAATGTCGGAGGATTATGTGAGTTACAGTTTTTACGTTATTGTTACTGTTGTGTTTCATATCTGTTTATAATTTATTATATTATTTTATTGGTACACTAGTAAGTGTCGATGTCGACCCCTTGTCACTACTTCTCCGGGGTTATGCTAGATACTTACTGGGTGCGCGTTGATTTACGTATTCATGCTATCCTTTTGCACTAAATGTGAAGGATTTGACAGGTTCATTTGGTGATCATCTTGGCGCGTAGGCGCAACTGTTGAAGGAACTTGACGGTGAGCTGCATTCCATGCTACGTGTCGCAGCCCATAGAGTCTCTATCATATTTAATTACTTTATACTGTCAAATTTTGTCATGCTGAGGTATGCTAATGTGTTCAAAGGTAGTACATAATCTTTGCGGCATGCAAGCTCGCCGCGGTACGAACGTGTCTTCGATTTTCGGGAAGTTCGGAGTTGATTTAGAAGAAAAATTCTCAATTCAAAAGCTTTAAATTGAAAGAGTTGACTAAGGTTTGAATTTTGAGTAAACGACCTCGGAATCAGGATTTTAAAGTTCCAGTAGGTTTGTATGATGATTTTGGACTTGGTCGTATGTTCGGGTTGAATATCGGATGGTCCGGGAGCATTTTGACGTTTATTGTGGAAGGTTCGCCTTTTGAAGGTTTTAGAATTTCTTAAGTTTGATTTAAAGTGGACTTTGTTGTTATTGATGTCCATTTGGGATTTCGAGCCTTGGGATATGTTCGTATTGTGATTTGCGACTTGTTCGCAAAATTTAGCGTCATTCCAAAATGTTTAAGTGTGATTCGGACGCGTTCGGCGAAGGATGAAAGTTTGAAAGTTTAATAAATTGAGTTTGATCTGTATTTCTTGATTTCGATGTTGTAATTTGTGTTCCGATCATTTGGACAAGATTACAAAGAGTATATAAACTTGTTAGAATGATTAGAAGGGATTCCTTGGACCTCGGGTGAGTTTTGGGGTGGTTTCAGACCACTTTCAAGCCCTTTTGAACTGGTGATATCTGATGATAGGTGTATGAATCGCGATCGCGGACGTCTGGGCCATGATCGTGAAGAGCGAAGTGAATTTCTGTTCTTGTGAATCGGGATCGCATAAGGTAGGGACGTGATCGCAAAGAAGGAATTTCTGATGGTAGTGGTCTGAATTTGAGAGCTAATGTCTTGCAATCTATATGGAACTTGGAGATGATCCAAAAACAAAATTTGTAACCATTTGAATCTAGTTTATAGAAAATTAAGCCGTTTTCCATTTGGAATTTTGTACCAAATGTTGTGGCCATTATACTGAAGGGTATTTGTGAAGAAGAAAACACAATTTGTAAATCGGGATCGTGGGATTTTGGCTGCCATCACGAAGAAGGAAACGATGATGGAACTTTTGTTAACTGCTATCGCATGGCTAGTGATTGCGATCGCGAAGAAGGAGCCTGGCAGGAGTATTAAACATATAATTTCGGGATTTTGAGCTCATTTATTAACTTTTAAGTTCATGGAACACATGTGGGGTGATTCGTGAAGACCATTTTCGCCATATATCATAAGGTAAGATACTCCTACTTGTTCCAAGTTAAATACATGGGTTATATATGGATTTTAACATGGAGATTGATTGAAATTGTGGAATTTGTTGAAGAAAACCAAGAAATGGTATTGTTTGATTTTGACCACGAAATCTGACATGGAATTAGGAATAAATTATATATTTGAGTTTATGGTGCAACGGATAATATTTATCTTCAAATATTTTCGGAATCCGGGCATGTGGGCCAGGGGATTGCCTTTTTTGACTTTTCGAGCAGAGTTAGGAATTGTTATAAATTGTTGACGAGCATAAAACACACACTTAAATATGCTTGCTAGTCGAATATAGTATAATAAAAAATCGTATCCACATGGATTGGAGTTAAACAATATTTTTTGTAGTTTATAACTTGATTGCTATCCAAAATGATCAACAATTGAGCTTTGTGTGATTTAAACTAAAATTTAACTAAGAGTTTAAACTATTGACGAATGACAATCGCCACAAGAGTAAGCAAAGAAGATATAATTGGGAGAAAATAGGGGTTGATTGGATTGGTGAAAGATAATTGCCTGGGATTAACTCTAGTTAATTCACTTCTAATACTTAAGTGAGTCTTTCGAATTCACTCAATTATTAGTTTAAACTTTCAGTAAAAACTCCTATCTCGATTAAGTCTCAACCTCACAATATGAACCAATTTATGCTCGGTGAAGATATGCAAGAATTCGTAGTGGATTGGTCTTTAGGAGAACCTCTTTCGATTATCCTCCTAACTAGGTCTACAATTCAACTAGCCTCTTTCGATTACTAAGAAGAATCGGCAAATTTAACCAACAAGATAATGCAAAAATATCACAAGTTATGCCTCTTTCGATTACATGCACATGTGAAAATAGATGCAACAATTAAAACACCCAAAACGATTCAATACATTAAAACTAGAGTTAGTATGCACAAATAATTCTCAGTACACCAAATCCGTCAATACCTAAAGAGAACTACTCCATATATATGGAGTAATTCATCACATATATGAAATCCAAACTTCTCCTTGTGATGAATAACAATTTAAAGGAAAACATACAACGATCTAAACTCTTGTCTCTAGTGAGGATTGAATGATGAAATCCTTGTGCTCTTTCCTCTCCCACTTCTCCTTAGTTTCCTTAGGTCTTAGATGTGTCAAAAGTCCCGAAAATACTGTTTTTCCATGTATATATACCTAGTAGGGTCGGGCCCAAACAAACACACCTTCTCCTTCACGAAGTAGGACTTTTCTCGGATAGGACGTGTGTAGCCGCGCACCTGGGATGGTGCTCGCGCATTAGCCTGCACTCTTTGCATAGTGTTAAGCCTCCCATGCGCTCCCAGTGCGCACCCAGTGCGTGGTCGCGCACTTGGGTTACGTCGAGCTCGATTCTTCATTTCTCTTTTTGAATGCACTAGTGTCCGTTGATCCCCGAACTCGATTCCATCTTAATCCTTGGGGTTTTACTCAGACTTTAAAGCTTTAAAATAGCATGGATTCATCCCATAACATCTACATAGCTCGGAAACACTCCTACAAGGTATTAAGCATATAATAAGTGCAAAACACTAACAGTTAAAGCTCAAACTCAATTAAAGTGCAGTAAATTATAGTACAATAAGCGACTAAAACCTGAGATTATAGCCTACCATCAACACCCCACACTTAAAACCATTGCTCGTCCTCAAGCAATTAAACTACACTTTATATAGACATGACCTCATTACACAACTCTCATAAATCATCATACCAAGAATATATTAAAAATAAACTAAGCACAATAGTGTAATATCTTCACCTCAAGATTTGACTCACAAGTACCACACATTATTTATAACCTGCTCACTTACCCTAACATAGAGGTCAACGACATTACCTTTCCTTTATGAATCAAGTTCCCTCACATAACAATGGAGAGTAGTTCCACACTTAATAGACATTAAGAACAACTAGGAACTCAAGGTAGAAAGAATTCACTCACTCTCGGAAAAATATTCATATACCACAAAAGATGAACCATAGGCTTGCCCGTAGTGTATTACTCCACTAATTGAGTTCATTTAGTCAAGGATCAAGTAGGACTTTAATTGGTTGTAATGTAAGGTGCGGGACGGGTGGGATACATTTAGATATAAGAGTGACTACACCTCCCTGAGTACTTTAATACATACATCTTATTGTTAAAATCCCACACTTATGTCAAACCAATACTCCACCTTCACATCAATTTACATTAACTCCCAACTTCTTTAAGCACAAATAATTCAAGAGTTGCCACTTATCAATGAATAATTTTCACAACAATACACTATGTATATATTTTTTATCTTTCAATTTTAGTGGCTCTTACTTTTTCAAAACAGTGCACCTTTCTCCTTATTTCACTAGATCCACTCAGAAACCAACCCAATCACCCAGCACTTCAATTTTACAAAGTTCACACAATTTCAAGTGCTCACGAGAGTTAAATGGTTCAAATAGTTAGTTAATTCAAACAACTGGATAAGGCTTGTAATGTGGTTACCAAAGAAATAGGGTTACAGGCTCAACGGTGTTAACTACGATACATAATAATTTGGTAGGTAAACACATATCATTGGCTCAACAAAGAAATGCCTATATCACTTTCAAGACTGAATAAAATTACTATGTCGCTTAGCAAATACACGGGGCAAGTTCTAGGCATCAAATGTAAGACATAGAATAACAAAAAAATCTCACATATACCTGGCACATAACTCGCTCAAGATTAAATTATCAAGACACTCTAGTCAAAGCAGTTGAACATAGTTAAACTTATACAAATTAAGGTACTTATGCAAGAGTCAAAAACTGAGACTAAATGTCACAACTAAAGCACTTACTATTCTCAAGGCCTAATAAATTCAAGAGATATTTCTTCTAATTCAAATCATAACACAAGGTTTCCTACTTCTAACAAAATTTAAAACTAACTACACCCGGGTAAAAAATAACTATTGGAAAAGAACCGCGACACAAAGAAAAATCAAGGGGGAATTAATACACTACCTAACAAAATAAAATCTTTTTATCTTTTTCTTTCGACTTTAATCATTCAAGAAACCTGTCGAATAATATCCAATGTTGGGAAAAATAGAAAATTTTAAAATTTTTGTTGTTTTCCAATTTTTTTTCTATCAAACTACTATAACTAAACTACATAATATACATACAACATACATACAAATATATCCCCCACCCCACACTTTAAGTTGTGGCATGTCCCCATGACACACAATTAAAAAGCATAAGGTAGAGGAAACTTCCCTGAATCTCTAGTCGGGGTCTGAGTCAAAGTCGGGCTCCATTCTTCTTGTGTGAACTAATGGTACACATCCACGCGGGCAGCTTCTTCTTAGCCTTCTTGGGGTATACCCCACACTTGTCTTTCTAAATCACTAGGACCTTCTCTTTCGAGTTTTTCACTCTCCACTATACACTTCCAGTTGGCTTCTCCTTTCTCACCCCCATCTCCATATTCATCTCGAAAGTCACCGTCTCCTCACCTACTCTAAGCATGAGCTTTCTATCATGTTTGTCTAATATTGCTCTGCCCGTTGCTAAGAATAGTCTTCCTAAGATAAGGGGGACCTCTTTGTTTTCCTCCAGCTCTACCACAATAAAATCTACAGGAAATACAAACTTATCTACCCGAACTAAGACATCTTCCACTATCCCCTTGGGTATTATAGTTGTTTGGTCTGCCAGCTGCAAAGATATTGTCGAAGACCTTATCCCTCCAAGCTCATTCTCCAATTTCCTGTAAATAAACAAAGGCATTAAATTAATTGATGCACCAGAATCACATAAAGATTTATCAAAATTAAGAGTGCCTAACGAATAAGGTATAGTAAAACTCCCTAGATCTCCACATTTTTGTGGGAGTTTGTTTTGCCAGATTGCGCTTCAATGCTCTGTGAGCTTGATCACTGAGATCTCTTCTATCCTCCTCTTCTTTGTAAGGATCTCCTTCGAGAATTTGACATAAGCTGGCATTTGTGAGAGAACTTTTGTGAATGGCAAATTTACATTAACCTGTCTCAGCATATCTAGAAATCTCTCAAAATGCTTGTCCAGGTTTTCTCTATACAGCTTTTGGGGAAAAGGTAGAGCAGGCATGTAATCGCTCTCATTCTGATCTTCCTTTCTCGAAGTTTCCTCCTTTTTATACTCAACTCCCTTCTTGCCTTTCTTCTTATTATCAACTTCATTTTTCAGCTGCTCCCCACTTTCTTTTTCAAGCACAATCTCTTTTTGGATTTGAGTGTGATCTTTCAACACTTGCCAGCTTCTCAAGGTCACAACATTTACTATTTCTTTGGGATTTCTTTCAGTGTCAGCTAGTAGAGTACCTGGGATTCTCTCAGACAGTACAGTTTCAATTTGTCCTACTTGCTTCTCTAAATTTTGCACACCGGTGCCAAGTTCTTTGATAGCTGAACCATGAGCATCTAATCTCTCATCTGTCTTGACAATGAAGGACTTCATTAGATCTTCTAGTCCAGGCTGAGTGGAATGTTGAGGTTGGAACTGCGGCCTCGACTGATTCACAAAACCAGGAGCTTCTTGTCCTTGAAATCTAGTATTGTTTTGTTGCCATGCATTTGCAGTACCCGTAGGTGAATTCCATGAAAAACCAGGGTGCTTTTGACCCATTGCATTGAAGTTATAATTCCCAACAACATTAACTTCCTCCCCTGAGGCTTGACACTCATGAGTAGGGTTCCCTCTTCCACATGTATCACACGCTACATGGGGCTCATTGTGTATCAAAGCTAAGGCCAGCTTCCTTATTTCTTACGCCATGGAATCAAGCTATAACTGCACAGATGTGTTAGCATTAACTTCGTGAACACCAGTTGATCTTCTTCTTTCAGCAATCTCAGAGGGCCACTGATTTGCGTATTCATATAACTCATTTAGAATTGTGACTATCTCCTCTGGAGTCTTTTTCATCAACGGGCCTCCAGCTGCATTGCTCAATGTTCTGCGTGAGGCTGGTGTCAATCCATTCCAAAAGTCCTAGAGTTGTATCCAGAGTTTAATTCCACTATGTTGATACTTTCTCACTATCTCCTTAAACCTCTCCCAGGCTTCAAACATAGTTTCAGTCTCGTTCTGGAAAAAGTTATGAATTGCTCTTCTAAACTTGCTCGTCTTAGCTGATGTGAAATATTTGTCAACAAAATTTTTGGTCATCCCATCCCATGTTTTAATCGATCCATTAGGCAATCTTCGAAGCCAATTCTTTGCATCATCTTTGAGAGTGAAGGGGAATGCCCTTAAGTAAACTGCATCTTGTGACACACCATTGTATTGAAAAGTGTTCATAATCTCTTCGAAGTCCATCTAATGATTGTTTGGATATTCGTTCATCTTTCCTTTAAAAACACAGCTGTTTTAAAGGGTCTAGGGCAACCCTTGCTTCATATCAAAATTATTAGCTGCAACTGGAGTTGGTCTCACACTTGATAAGCCTTGGTTGTAGACCGGTCTAGCATAATTGCCAAGTGGTCTCCCAGCACCGGGAGCTATGTTTCCGAATTGGTCTGCACCCAAAGGTAGATTTTGAGTAATTCTCCGAGCCCTCTCCTCTTAATAGACAAGTTGTGCATTTCAAATAGCTATCTCCTCATCATCTCGTGCAACGTTTTCTCTTTGCTGGGCTTCCTCTCTTGCAGCCAAATCAACATTATCATCATCTCCCGCCATAACCTATTTGGTTGAGGATTGCCCAACCTTCTCTGTATTCTCGGGGAGATTTCTTTCTTTCCTCAACTATCTCAGTTGTTTCTCGATTTCGGATTCGTATGGGAGTACTTCCTTCCCAGAGGATCGAGTCATGCACAAATCTAACCTGTAGCCTGTGCACAATCAAGTAACACCAAATGTAAAAAGAAAAAAATAATATAAAAAGAAAAAATTCCTGAATTATCACCACAAACTATTTCAAACACTATTAATTGCTAATACCCGACAACAATGCCAAAATTGACGAGCGCAAAACACACACTTAAATATGCTCGCTAGTCGAATATAGTATGATAAAATATCATATATACAGGGATTGGAGTTAAACAGTATTTTTGTAGTTTATAGCTTCATTGCTATCCAAGATGATCAACAATTGAGCTTTGTGTGATTCAAACAAAAATTTAACTAAGAGTTTGAACTATTGACTAATGACAATCGTAATAAGAGTAAGTAAAGAAGATATCAATGGGAGAAAATAGGGGTTGATTGGATAGGTGAAAAATAATTGCCTGGGAATAACTCTAGTTAATTCACTCCTAATGCTTAAGTGAGTCTCTCGAATTCACTCAATTATTAGTTTAAACGTTCAGTAGAAACTCCTCTCTCGATTAATTCTCAACCTCACAATATGAACCAATTTATGCTCGGTGAAGATATGCAAGAATTCATAGTTGATTGGTCTTTAGGAGAACCTCTTTCGATTATCCTCCTAAATAGGTCTAAACAATAATTCAACTAGCCTCTTTTGATTACTAAGAAGAATCAATGAATTTAACCAACAAGATAATGCAATAAACATCATAAGTTATGCCTCTTTCGATTATATGCACATGTGAAAGTAGATGCAACAATTAAAACACCCAAAACGATTCAATACTTAAAAAATAGATTTAATATCCACAAACAATTCTCAATACACCAAATCCATCAATCCCTAAAGAGAAATACTCCATAGATATGGAGTAATTCATCACAAATAAATTTAAGTTAAAGAAAAACATTCAACGATCCAAACTCTTGTCTTGAGTGAGGATTGAATGATTAAATCCTTGTGCTCTTGCCTCTCCAACTTCTCCTTAACTTCCTTAGGTCTTAAATGTGTCAAAATTCCCAAGAATATTGTTTTTCCATATATATATACCAAGTAGGGTTGGCCCCAACAAACACACCTTCTCCTTCACGAAGTAGGACTTTTCTCAGACAGGACGTGCGCGGCCGCGCACCTGGGATGGTGCTCGCACATTTGGCCATGCACTTTGCATAGTTCTATGCCTCCGCGCACCTGGGTGACGTCTAGCTCGATTCTTCGTTTCTCTTTTTGAATGCACTAGTGTCCGTTGATCACTGAACTCGATTCCAACTTAATCCTTGGGCTTTTACGCAGATTTCAAAGCTCTAAAATAGTGTGAATTCATCCCATAACATCTTCATAGCTCGGAATCACTCCTACAAGGTATTAAACATATAATAAGTGCAAAATACTAACAATTAAAGCTCAAACTCAATTAAAGTGAAATAAATTAGAGTGCAATAAGTGGCTAAAACCTGAAATTATAGCATACCATCAATTTTTAAGTTATGCCTGGAGTATATTTTTGACTAGTTTGCACATTGTTTGGCTAGTTTTAGATCGATGGGCATTGGTTTGATGTGTTAGAGAGGCGTTGGAGCCAGTTATAAGATTTCGGAGTGAGGTAAGTCCACTGTCTAACCTTGTGAGGGGAAACTACCCCATAGGTATTAAATTATTATGTGCTACTAGTTGTGGGTGCTACGCATGCATGAGGTGACGAGAGACCGTATGTATCTAAAAGCATGTTTATGTTCGGGTAGACTTAGGAATAGTTCATGTAATATTTGAATTGTTTGAACTCAATTTGCTAGTCTAATTACTTGAATTTATAACTGAAATTGATTCAAGAATATATTAGGCCGTGATTTATCACTTTGAGTTGTTTGGCGAGATATTTGATAGACGGTAAAAGTCATGTTTACTTTATGCGCCTGCACATGTGTTGCAAACACGTGGCTGGCAATTCGATAAATTTTCTCCTTTTATATGGATCGGGCCGAACGTCTCATCAATATATTGAGATGCATCTCTGGTTCATGCCAGTTGACCCTCGGCGGTGTACACACCACTCTGGATCAGGCCGTATGACCTCAGCATAATCGTGCGTGATATGCTAGGAGTCCAAATATTCATGAGATTCCCCTTTGATTAAGACCTGGCAATTATAAGGCATTCTTTATCCTTTGAGATTGCACTTTATATTTCGGATCTTTTGAGATAGCATATGAGATTTGAGAGATTTATATCGCCAAAAGAAATGTCGGAGGATTATGTGAGTTATAGTTTTTACCTCATTGTTACTGTTGTGTTTCATATTCTTTATAATTTTTTATATTATTTTATTAGAACACTAGTGAGTATCGATGTCGACCCGTTGTCACTACTTCTTCGAAGTTAGGCTAGATACTTAATGGGTGCGCTTTGATTTACGTACTTGTGCTATACTTCTGCAATAAACGTGCAGGATCTAACAGGTTCATTTGGTGATCATCTTGGCGCGTAGGCACAATTGTTGAGGGGTCTTTATGGTGAGCTATATTCCATGCTACGTGTCGCAGCCCATAGAGTCTCAATCATATTTAATTACTTTATCCTCTCTATTTTTTTAAGGCTTCATAAATATTTGTAAATGAATTTAAGGTTTTGTGGTGCTGAGGTAGGCATTGTGTTCGAAGGTAGTAGGTAATCATCGTGGAAATTTTGCAGAAGGAGGCCATTATGCGGTCAGGTTTGCCACCGCTGATATGTTCTGCGGGCCACATGATCATCGTAAAGTTGAGCAAAAAAATAGTTGAATTTTGAAGATCATTGTGCGGTCCATTACGCGACCGCATAACGTTTTGCGGTCTACACTTCCATCGCAGAGTTAGCATGAAGATTTCGGAGGTTGATTCTGCGATCTATTTCGAGGCCGTATATCTGGTCTGCAGACCGCAGACCTGCCGCGGACTTGTCCAGGCCAGCCTAATTTTTGGGGTCATTTTTGCGGCCCATTTTGCGGGCCGCATATCTGTTATGCGGTCCACTCTACGACCGCAGAGTTGAGTTTGGAGGGTTCATTTTCTATTTTTATAACCCGACCCCATTTTGATTAAAAGCCTTTGGGGCTTATTTTAAAGGCAAAATCTGATATTTTAGATAGAAGTATGAGTATCTTAGAGAGAGAGAGAGAGAGAGAGAGAGAGAGAGAGAGAGAGAGAGAGAGAGAGAGAGAGAGAGAGGAAGAAGACCTATCAATTCTAATCATCCATTCTTGCCCCAATCTTGAAGAATCACGCAAGCTACTCACTAAACAATCATCTATCCGGGTAAGTCATTTTCCTAAGTTTTCATGCAAGAAGTTATGGGTCTAAGTTTGTTGTGGGGTTGGAGATAGGCCATGCATCTGATAATAAGTGGTAGTCTATAGGGTTGTTGAACTATTTTGGGTAGTTTCTTGTTGAAATTGGTTGAGGGAGGAAGGTATTACCATTGTAGAGCTTTGTATTCGATTTTGCATAATAGGTGTTTGACAAAATTCCGAAGAGACTTATGTCATGAGAATCCTTCTAATTATTATTCGATTTTCGCTATCTTCCTATATATTGATATTTCTAGAAGTGTTGGGACGTTGTAGTAATCTAAGGAAAGCTCAAGCAAGGTATGTTGGCTAAAATTCTCTCTTAAAATCGAATTCCATGATGTCCCTATAACCATTGTGTTGAAAGATGTATACTCGAAACGTAATCCAAATTGCTCCTATCATATCATGATCTCTTTCGAGAATGTGTTCAAGTATGGTTTACGTATTAAAATGTTATAACTTCAATTCATGTCTTAAATGAAAGTTCATTATGCATAACTTGGAAAGAAAACCAAATGTGCTTAAGACTCATATAACTCATATATATATCAAATCTCTATTTCTAAATGCCCTTATTGTTGGTAAGGAATGACGATGTTAAGAAGTAAAAGAAGTGAGAGTGATATATAAAATGTGGCCATAGTTGTTGTAACCGGAGAATATGATTTGAATTTGTGTTTCCATTGTAAATCACCATGATCTCCTTTGTAAGAGTTTCCAATGTGTTTTGAGTTCTTATTTACCGATGAGTTAAAACTATGCATTGCCTTTTTAGAAAAGTATTTCAAAAAGAAATGGTGTATTACTCATTTATGATTTTTAACTTGTGTTGCGATTGCAAGTCATTTTGCTTTGTACTTTAGAAAAAAATCTATTCTGTTTAAAGCCTTCATTACTAATGAAGTTTAAGTTATGATTTTTGAAATATTCTACATGTTTATGTTTATGATGATGATCCTTGAAAGTAAAGAAATGGAAGTATAGAATGTGAGATACGATCATCGTGCCATGAATGAAGAATCATATGTTTGGCCAAGAGTGCCAATGAGATAATGATGTTGTGAGTGGTTGAAAGTACTAATGAAGCTATATATGGTGTGAAAGTTTATGAGGTGAATGCATTTGTATTTCTGTTTCCTTTGTGTGCAAAACAAAATATTTTTGGGAGTATCATTAGCGAGCCGAGGAAGGATGGGTCATAAGGCCCACACCCGAAACTACATGTGACGGAGTAGGAGTGGATTGTGATTATTCCCCTTACGTGGGATGAGATTGATGTGTTGAGATTATTCCCCTTGACAGGGATGAGATTGTTGATAGCCCTAGATTTGAAGTCGACCCAAATGACATATGTGGAAAGGCGGGCTAGCCGATTGGGTGGAGATCGGACGTCATGTCGCATGCATGGTAGTTCCTACTCTTAGTAACACCTTTTTTCTCATCACCATGTCAATCCACATTGTTCGTGTAGAGATGGATCAGGCGATCGAGTTTGTGATCGGATTCCATGCTTCGTGTATTGTGTGATGATCAGAGGCTAATGATCTCCCAACCAAAAGTAATATTATTTTCGTATTTTGAAAATTGTTATGTTTTAACTTGGCATTTGGATATCATTGATTGTTACTTAATGCTTTCATGGTTTTCCCCTTCTTATATTGGCATTATATTTCTAAATAGGGCATTTAGCTTTACATACAAGTAATATTCCATATGTACTAACGTCCCTTTTGCCGGGAGCGCTGCATCTTCAATCGATGCAAGTGGTTCGTCAGCGGGCATATTTGATCGTTGTTAAACGTTACCCTCTACTCAGCAAGTTTTGGTAAGCCCTATTCTGTTACGGGCCTTATGTCACTTGACGTTGTACATTGTGTTTTGAGGTATAGCCGGGGCCTTGTCGCCGGCACTTCCATACTACTCTTCTATTGTACTTAGAGGCTCCGTAGACATGTTGTGGGTGGTGTTCGATGTTGGGTAATGAACTAGAAGTGTTGGTATTTGTCAAACATGTTTTCCCTCATAACTATGAACTTGTAATATTTTGGAAATTGCCAATTGAATCTCCTTTGAGTAATGGACAAAGAATGTAGAACTCTTTACTCTTCTCACGTATATCTCTTGTTATTGATTCGTATATTTTTCATAGGTAAGGTTGGGTAGAAGCCATTACGTAGGCTTGCTTGACTGAGGTATCTCGATTGAGCGCCGGTCATGCTCCTCGAGGTCAGGGCGTGACAATTTGACATTCCAGACATATGCTGTATTATTATTGTACTCCTTAGTAGATGCTCGTGCACTTGTGACACCGAGTTTTGGGATATTCTAGTAATTGTTTTTGGTTTTGCTTAACACTGCCACATTTTTATTTTATATTCTATAAAATTATATGTATCATGATTTTTAATGCATAGATTTATTTATTTAATGAAAATTCATGATTTCAAAAGTAATAAAATGAATAATTAAGTTGATAGTTCACCGTTGACTTGCCTAATAGTGATGTTGGGCGCCATCACGGCCTATAGTGGGAATTAGGTCGTGACAACTTAGTAACAGAGCACTAGGTTCTCTTAGGTCTCACGAGTCACGAGCAAGTCTAGTAGAGTCTTGCGGATTGGTACAGAGTCGTCTGTACTTATCTTCGAGAGGCTACAAGGCTGTTAAGAAAACTTTTCTTTCTTGATTCCTCATTGTGCGAGTTGATTTGTTGAAGCTTATGTCTTCATTTCCTTCCTACTCATTCTTATGCGACATTGAGCATTCGGTCTTAGTTGGGCACCTACGAGTTGTAGAGATGCTACAGATATGGTGCAGGATGTCATTCCCTACGTATGCAGGTGTACTATTATCGTTGCCATGTGGAGAGGTGTTCTGTCATTTCAGCCCAGAGTTTGCCTATGATTTTGAGGGTATGCACGGTGCATTGTGATGTTCATGCGTTGTTATTGCGCAGTGCTGGTGTAAATTGTAGGGTGCTTATTTATTTATCATGTCAATGAATGATTTAGGAGGAGGATTGTTTGGCTCATGATTAGGAAGTTTGGTATTCGTTCCAGTACTTGAAAGACAACTAGTCTATGAATGCTCAAGGTTTGGTTGACGGTGTAGCGAGATTTGATATTTCCAACTCGGTGGAATTCTTATTTGTGTTGTGGCATCGTCATCCCTGTTTGAATGCAGTAAGGCTTGTCGGTATGATGGTCTCCAATTGTTTGCCTTTGGGGCATGGTATTCTGAAATGGTACCTAAGAAACCATTATCAGAGATGGCGCTGTGTGGCGGCTGCAGGGTCAAATCAGTATTTCTATTATTGATGAAGGGATATGGTCCTTGAGAGGGGCTCAGAGGTTGTGGTACTTTATGTGTTCGTATGCCACTAAGATGGGTTATGATTCAAGGAAGTATTTTTAGCAGCGAAGGATGAAAAAAGACATGGTGGGATGTGACTCACGGTGGTTGAATTGTTAGTAGGTCGAGTTTGAGCAGCAGAGATCAAGTAGTTCGCTTTGGAAGATGGTTTACTCAGAGTGGTAGTGTTAGCGTATTGTATGAATTTTGTGGTAGGATAGCCACATTCTTTGAGGAAGCTTGGTGCGAGCTGGGTCGTTGTGAATAAAGGACTGGATTTGACGGTCGCAATACGTTCGTATGATAATTTTGGACTTGAGCGTGTGTTCGGATCGGGTTTTAGATGACCCGGGAGCGTTTCGGTGCCCAAGGTTGAAAGTTGGCTTATTGAAAGTTTAAAAGTTCTTTAAATTTGGTTTAGAGTAGGTTTTGGTGTTATCGAGGTCCGTTTGAGATTTTGAGCCCGGGAATAGTTTCATATGGTGATATAAGACTTGCACGCAAATTTTGGTATCATTCCGAGTAGTTTAAGTATGAATCGGTGCGTTCGGAGTAAGTTGGAAGAATTTGAAGTTCATAAGTTTATTCTATTGGTTTTGGGTAGCGATTCTTAGTTTTAATATTGTTTTCCGTGTTCCGAGGGTGCGGACGAGTCCGTTTTATGTTTACAAACTTGTTGGTATATTTGGACGAGGCTTCGGGGGCCTCGGGTGCTACTCGGACGTTGCACGGATCGAGTTAGAGCTCAAAAGGGGCTGCTGGTGCACCAGTTCTGGTGTACCAGCACCTGCGAGCTTTTGGCCGCAGGTGCGAGCCCACATGTGCGAGCTTTTGGACATAGAAAAGGCTTTGGGCATTTGGCCAGTGGTCTACAAAAGCGGAGAAGCATGCGCAGAAGCGGCCTCGCTTATGCGATAAAAAGGCCGCAGGTGCGAGGAGGCCGCAGATGCGCTCCACCCTCCGCAGAAGCGGGATCCCATCAGTAGAAGCGGAGCCAGCCAGCCTAGGCTAGGACCGCACCTGCGATGGCTTTTTCGCAGGTGTGGCGCCACAGATGCTTCCCCAGGTCCGCATAAGCGGAAATGCTGGAGGCAGTGGGGTCCTTTTAATACATGACTTAGGCCATTTTGGGTTCATTTATTATATTTCTTGGGCGATTTTGGAGCTCTTAGAGAGAGAGTTTCACCTAGCTATAGGAGGTAAGTAATTTCTATCCAACGTAAGTTAAATACATAGATTATGGGTAGATTTTAACATATGAAATTGTGAAGATTTTGTATTTAGATGAAAAATCTAGGTTTTGATAAACATGGGATTTAACCACGAAAATGATTATGGAATGGGGTGAAAACTATATATTTGTGTTCGTGAGATTATGGGTAACAATTATCTTAGAATATTTTCGGAATCTGGGCACTTGGGCCCGGGAATAAATTTAAGGAATCTCCCAATTGGGGTTGGTTAATCACTCTAATAGTTAGATTATGAACTTTTGGACATGTATTGATTAATTTACACAATATTTGACTAGTTTTGGATTGTTCGACACCGAGTTGAGGCTTTAGAGTGAATTTGAGGCCGGAAAGCGAGCTTTGAGATAAGGTAAGTCTCTTGCCTAACCTTATAAGAGGGAATTTACCCCATAGGTGATTTAAATTACTATTTACTTCTAATTGTGGGGGATACGTACGCACGAGGTAACAAGAATATGTGCGTAGCTATTAATTTTGCGTATGTCTGGGTAGTTTAGGACCCAAATTATAAAATACTTGTAATGTTTGCACCCTATTTGTTAATTAAAGTGCCTAAATTATATTGGAACATAATAGAGGAATTGTAAAAGACCGACTTCCACTTACTTGAGAAATACTCTATGTCTATTTAGCATTTCTGTATTTTATTGTTAGCCCATAGTTTGTGTCGATGTCGACCCCTCGTCACTACTTCTTCGAGGTTAGACTAGATACTTACTGGGTACATGTTATTTATGCACTCACGCTACACTTCTGCACTAATCGAGCAGAATTTGAGGCAGGTGCATCTGGCGGTCATATCGGCGCACACCCCCATTATCCCGAGGCCTAGTGGTGAGCTGCTTCCTAAGCCGTTCTGCAGCACCTAGAGTCTCTCTTTTGTATCTATTATTTTGTCTACTTTATTTCAGACAGTAGAGGTTAGACTAGATATTTACTGAGTACATGTTGTTTATGTACTCACGCTACACTTCTGCATTAATCGTGCACGATCTGAGGCAGGTGCATCTGACGGTTATATCGGCGCACACCCCTATTATCCCGAGGCTTAGTGGTGAGCTGCTTCCTGAGCCGTTCTGCAGCACCTAAAGTCTCTCTTTTTATCTATTTTTCTGTCTACTTTATTTTAGACAGTAGTTAGAGTTTTCTACATTCTACAAGTTGCTCATACACTTGTGACACCAGGTCTTGGTACACATACTAGTAGACTTTATGATTTTTGGAGTATTTATATCACTATGATTGCCACTCAGTTGCCTTTGTTTTATTTACTAAATATTTCTACTCCTTAATATCTTAATAAATAAAATTTAATTACTTGAAAACTTATTAAAAGAAGCAATCACATGGTTAGTTCACTGTTGGCTTGCCTAGCGGCGGCGTTGGGCGCCATCACGGCCTATAGAAGAAATTGAGTCGTGACATATTAATTTTAAAGTTTTAAATATTAGAAAAATAATTAAAGGATTATCCCTAAATATTAAAAAAAATAATTAAATGACTATTCCTAAATATTAGAAAAATTATTAAATGAATAATCCTAAATATATTAGGATAATAACTAAAAGACTATTTTGTATAGTCTAAACTCTAGTTTTAAAAGGGTAAAAAAGGCGAACGATATTTCAGTAAGTATAAGGTTAAAACTAAAATGAGACTAATTAATGTGGTTTATCCTATAGGTTACAGAAATATCCTTTAACGAAATATATCATCTTCTATAAAATGTCGCATAAAGATCCTTCACTTAAAATCTCAAAGTTGGACATAAGAAAACGAAAATTGGAACTTAAAAATTCCCCATAAAGACAATATTAAGTTTCTAAAAATAACGTTAACAAATTGAAGGACTTGATGCATTTTCTACAGAATATCATTTTTAATGTTACCTGCGAAGAAGCCTCTTTCTCTTATTGATTTGGCATCGCATACAGCAGTTGTATATATACAAGAAGAGTAATGGTCATCAAGACACCTAACAAGACCCAAACTATACAAGCCTAAGTATACAAGAACACAAATACAAAATATATCTATCTAATACTCAAACTAGCTAGACTTATCCGTTACACGCCCCAGCAAGTTGAACCGGGTTTGGAAACACACTCAACTTGCTGCATAGTGTTTGAAAACGTGCTTTGCGAAGGGCCTTTGTGAGAACATCAGCCACCTGATCAAATGAGCTAACATACTTAACTGAAAGCTGCTTACGTGAACCTTGTCTCGAACAAAATGAAAGTCAATTTCCATGTGCTTCGTGCGAGAATGCAAAACCGGATCGGCAGTAAAGTAAGTAGCACTGAGGTTATCACTCCGAAGAATAGGGGCAGCCAATCTCACGAAGTAAAAACTGGAGCCAAGTGATTTCAGAAGCTAGCCTCTGCAATGGCTCGGTATTCAGCCTCCGTAGAACGAGAAACTGCTCTTTGTTTTGTGGATGCATGCCCATGAGACCAGGTGGAAGCCAAGGAAAATAGCAAAACCAGTGGTAGATTTGCGATCATGATCTTGGAACCAATGAAACCATAGGATATTAAATCATTAGTTAAGCACTTATTCCACATGAGAGGAGCTTTCTTAAGGCCATATATAGAGCGCTTGAGCAGGCATACATGATCTGGACGAGAAGGATCTACAAACTCAGGCGGTTGAGCCATATAAACTATTTCATCAAGATATCCATGAAGAAATGCATTTGAGATATCCAATTGAGTAATATGCCAGTTATGAGAAACATACAGAGAAAGCAGAACCCTTATTGTAGCAGGCTTAGCCACAGGGCTAAATGTATCAACAAAATCAACACCAGAACATTGATGGTATCTATATACGATCGAAATAGATTTCAGCCTTGGCGTGTCCGGTACGGTTCGAAGGGTGGTATATCGAAGTAAGGTCCCGAAGGGAGCACGAACTAACCTAGAACCCGGGGAGGCCGGTCCATGTTGAGATCGATATCATAATCAAACTCGAATAAGGATCGAACCATGACGCGGGTAGATCTATCGTGCTGATAATCCAAAAACCAACCTACATCGACTTGGAATCAATTCGAGGGCTCGAACCATTATCGGGCTCGAACCAAGATCACAAGTTCGAGCCGAAATCAAGCTCGAACCAAAATCGAGGATTCTAAGTAAGATCGATCTCGCAGACAAAAGCCGTTGTAATCCCACTAGAGGGAATCTTGGCAGAAATTATGAAAAAGCTGATTTATCATGGGTCTCCCACTGAATGTTTATTTTTATTATGCTTGGAGCCAAACCCCTTCACTATAAAAGGGCTTGGTTATCATTTCTGTAGGGGCATCTTTTTTTTGAGATTTACATTATAATGAAAGTATTATTTCCTCTACAAGAAAGAGTGGTTATTCTAGTTTCTTAGATTGATTATATTTGTTAAATCCTAAGGTTCAGTATTCTTGATTGCTTTGTCTAGATTACATTCTCCCCAGTCTATATTCACATTTTATTTATTCTTGCATTTTATATTAAGTTGCACCACATATCTTCGGAGCTGCGTATAAATTCAACTCTATCCATTTTTCGGGTAAACAGTTTGGTGCCCACCGTGGGGCCGGGGATAATAGTGGTCACTCATTTTCGAAAACATCTTCGATTCAGGGTCGACTACGAATAGAAACAGACCGAATGGCTTCACCGACCGATTACGAAGTCGGCCTTCAAGATGAAACAAACAACTTGGCACCACCCGAGGCTCGAATCCAAGCACCCGAGATTCGAGCCGAAATACCACTGGATGTCAATTCACAAATTGCTTTGGAAGCAATCCAGCGTTCCGAACCAGAAAGAAGCATTCAGGGCGGTGCTCGATCCATAGCCCAAGACACCCAAAGCCCAGGAGAAATCGGGGCAAGCTTACGCATGATCTTCGAAATGTTACAAGCCCAACAAGTAGCGATAGCTCAGCTACAGAGCCAAACTCGTGCACATAGCAGGCCGGTTTCCAATCCACTTTGAGAAATCACCCCCAGAACAGAGCCTGCCATAGTGAAATCTAACGAGCAGGAATCGGGGACTACTCCCGGAATTACTAAATTGCTCGAAGAACTCACAAAATGAGTCGAAGCAAATGACAAGAGGGTAGAAACGTACAATGCCAGGGTCGACCAAATCCCAGGGGCTCCACCAATGATAAAAGGGCTTGATTCGAAAAAATTCATACAAAAGCTTTTTCCGTCGAGTGCGGCACCGAAGCCAATCCCCAAAATATTCCGTATGCCCAAAATTCCCAAATATAACGGTACGACCGATCCTAACGAACATGTCACGTCTTACACATGTGCCATAAAAGGCAACGATTTGGAAGACAATGAGATCGAATCCGTGCTGTTAAAAAAGTTCGGGGAGACCCTCTCGAAAGGAGCTATGATTTGGTACCACAATTTACCACCGAATTCCATCGATTCTTTTGCCATGTTAGCGGACTCGTTCGTAAAAGCACATGCTGGTGCCATAAAGGTTGCAACAAGAAAATCAAACCTCTTTAAAGTAAAACAAAGGGGTAACGAGATGCTGAGGGAATTCGTATCCCGATTTCAAATAGAGCATATGGACTTGCCACCGGTCACAGACGATTGGGCCGTACAAGCTTTCACCCAAGGACTGAACGGGCTAAGCTCGACAACGTCACGTCGGCTGAAACAAAATTTGATCGAGTACCCTGCAATAACTTGGGCAGATGTACACAACCGGTACCAATCAAAAATCAGGGTCGAAGACGATCAATTGGGAGTTCCATATGTGCTCGTACGACAGAACCACACAACCACTAAAAATCAAAGGGAAGCCAACAGAGAGCAAAGGTCGAACAGAGCTCGATACCAACCGTACGGCACAGATCGGATGAACAACAGTTCAGCACGTGACACGGTTCGGAACAACCGAAGGATTGATCGGGGGCAAAATTCTCGGGGACTTATGAGCAAGAGCGGCTTCGATAAATATACGGATCCTATAGAAATCCCTCGACTATCGAAGTATAATTTCAACATTGGTACATCCACCATCGTATCAGCCATCGGACGCATCAAAGACACCAGATGGCTTCGACCCATGCAAACCGATCCTGCCCAAAGGAATCCCAATCAAATGTGCGAATATCATGGTACCCATGGTCACAAAACAGAAGATTGCAGGCAACAAAGAGAGGAAGTGTCCCGCTTATTTAATAAAGGGCACCTTCGGGAATTTCTGAGCGATAGGGGGAAGAACCATTTTAGAGACAAGGAATTCGGTAAGCGAAATGAGCCAGAAGAACCGCAACACGTCATTCACATGATCGGCGGCGGCGTCGATGCCCCCTAGGGACCAAAGCTTAAACACGCTAAAATGTCAATTGTGAAGCGATCTCGAACCCAAGATCATGCACCCGCAGGGACTTTATCCTTCAGTGATAAAGATACAGAGGGAATCATCCAACTCTATAACGATGCGCTGGTAATATCCGTACTCATGAATAAAACTAAGATTAAGCGTGTGTTAATTGATCCAGGTAGCTCGGCCAATATCATCAGATCGAGGGTCATAGAACAACTCGGCCTGCAGGACCAGGTCGTACCCGCAACTCTGGTTCTAAACGGATTTAATATGGCATGTGAAACCACTAAAGGCGAGATCACCCTATCAATGAACATAACCGGAACCATCCAGAAAACAAAGTTTCACGTAATCAAAGGTGATATGAGATATAACGCCCTCTTCGGAAGGCCGTGGATCCACAGCATGAGAGCCGTACCCTCGACCCTACACCAGGTCCTCAAATTCCCAACATCGGAAGGTATCAAAATAGTGTACGGGGAACAACCGGCCGCAAAGGAAATGTTCTCCGTCGAAGAAGCAAAATCAATATCCTCACCTTCACCAATGAAAGGATCAGGTTCAAAGTTGAACGCCAAATAGCAATCATAGACATCGGCTTTGACCCGACCAGGTATGCAAAATGTGGAAGAGGACGATGATGATCGATGGGTCCCTCGATCCTTTGTAACCCCCGATGATTTTGATGCCACCAAATCAACAATTGAGGAACTGGAGCAAATCGTACTGATCGAACACCAGCCCGAACAAAAGGTATACCTGGGAATGGGTTTGAGCCCCGAACTCAGGAAGAAACTCATTCAATTTCTTATCAATAACATCAATTGTTTTGCCTAGTCCCATATAGATATAACAGGGATCCTACCGGACATAACGGCGCACCAGCTAAGCGTGAACCCTATGTTCAGACTAGTGAAGCAAAAAAGAAGGCCCCAGTCCGAGGAAAAGCACGCATTCATAAAGGACGAGGTAACCAAACTTCTCAAGATAGGGTCCATTCGGGAAGTAAAATACCCCGAATGGTTAGTCAATGTGGTTGTTGTACCTAAAAAAAGGAAACAAACTTAGAATGTGTGTGGACTATAAGGATTTGAACAAAGCATGCCCCAAAGATTCCTTCCCACTGCCCAACATCGATCGTATGATCGATGCCACGGCCGGCCATGAGATTCTCACCTTTCTCGACGCCTATTCCGGGTATAATCAAATTCAGATGAATCCGGACGATCGGGAAAAGACTTCATTTGTGACCTGATATGGAACATATTGTTATAACGTAATGCCCTTTGGGCTAAAAAATGCAGGAGCTACTTATCAACGCCTAGTAAACCGAATGTTCGAATAACAAATAGGTAAAACGATGGAAGTTTATATTGATGACATGCTAGTTAAGTCCCTGCGCGCAGAGGACCATTTGGCCCATTTGCAGGAAACATTCAAGATTCTGAGGAAATTTAACATGAAGCTCAACCCCGAAAAATATGCTTTTGGGGTCGGTTCGGGCAAGTTCCTCGGCTTCATAGTCTCAAATCGGGGAATTGAAATCAACCCCGACAAAATCAAGGCCATCGAAGACGTCACCATCATGGACAGCGTGAAAGCTGTACAAAGGTTAACGGGGAGAATTGCAGCCTTGGGCCGGTTTATTTCAAGGTCATCGGATCGAAGTCACAAATTTTTCTCCCTACTCAAAAAGAAGAATGACTTCGCCTGGACGCCGGAATGCCAACAAGCGTTACAGGAATTGAAACGATACCTCTCGAGCCCGCCACTACTTCATACTCCGAAAGCTGACGAGCAGCACTACCTGTACTTGGCGGTATCGGAAGTCGCCGTAAGCAGCGTCCTAGTTCGAGAAGAGCAAGGTACGCAATTTCCCGTTTATTACATGAGTCGGACCTTAGGAGAAGCGGAAACTAGATATCCGCACTTAGAAAAATTAGCACTTGCTCTGATAAGCGCATCTAGAAAGTTAAGGCCGTATTTCCAATGTCACCCCATAAGCATATTAACCACCTACCCACTCCGAAATATCCTACATAGGCCCGAACTATCAGGCCGATTGGCCAAATGGGCCATCGAACTCAGTGGGTACGATATCAAATATCAATCCCGCACGGCCATCAAGTCTCAAATTTTGGCAGACTTAGTGGCCGACTTCACGCCAACACTCATACCTGAAGTCGAAAGGGAACACCTTTCCAAATCAGATATATCATCCGGGGTATGGATCCTTTTTACGGATGGTGCTTCGAATATAAAGGGGTCCGGGTTAGGCATAGTTTTAAAACCCCCCACGGGTAACATTATTAGGCAAGCTATTAAAACTATCAGGTTAACTAACAACGAGGCCGAGTATGAAGCCATGATTGCAGGTCTCGAACTAGCTAGAAACTTGGGAGCAGAAGTCATTGAGGCGCACTGTGACTCTTTGCTGGTGGTGAGTCAAGTAAACAAAACCTTCGAAGTCAGAGAAGGTAGGATACAAAGGTATCTGGACAAACTGCTTATCACCTTACACCATTTCAAACAAAGGACCCTACATCATGTCCCCTGAGAACGGAATAATGAGGCCGATGCTCTAGCAAATTTGGGATCATCGGTCGAGGTAGATGATTTGAGCTTGAGGACTCTCGTCCAACTTTCAAGATCGGTAATCGAAGAAGGGCATGCCGAGATAAATTCTACTAGCTTAACCTGGGATTGGAGAAACAAGTATATTGAGTACTTAAAAAACGGAAAGCTCCCTTCAGACCCTAAAGATTCCAGGGCCCTACGGACTAAGTTGCTCGATTTACGTTAGCTGCGGACGGAACACTATATCGAAGAATATTCGATGGACCGATGGCGGTGTGTGTGGGTCCGGGAGATACCAATTATATCCTCCGGGAAGTACACGAGGGCACTTATGGCAATCACTCCGGCGCCGACGCATTAGTCCGAAAAGTGATCAGAGCGGGGTATTATTGGATCGATATGGGAAAAGATGCGAAAGAATTTGTTCGTAAATGTGATAAATGTCAGAGGTTTGCGCCAATGATCCATCAAGCCGGGGAGCAACTTCACTCGGTCCTATCCCCGTGGCCATTCATGAAATGGGGGATGGACATCATTGGCCCTCTGCCGCCGACCCTAGGTAAAGCCAAATTTATTTTATTTATGACTGACTATTTTTCTAAGTGGGTAGAAGCGCAGGCGTTCGAGAAAATAAGAGAGAAAGAAGTCATAGACTTTATTTGGGATCATATCATATGCCGATTCGGGATACCCGTTGAAATAGTATGCGACAATGGGAAACAATTCATTGGCGGCAAAATCACAAAATTCCTCGAAGATCACAAAATAAGAAGGATATTATCAACACCATACCACCCCAGTGGGAACGGTCAAGCCGAATCAACGAACAAGACTATTCTTCAAAACCTGAAGAAGAGATTGAACATCGCGAAAGGAAAATGGAGAGAAATCCTGCCCGAAGTCCTTTGGGCATACCGAACAATGTCAAAATCCAGTACGGGGGCGACCCCGTTCTCCTTAGTATATGGTTCCGAAGCATTGATACCAGTCTAAGTCGGTGAACCCAGTCCCAGATTTCAATTCATGACGGAAGAATCAAATAACAAGGCCATGAACACTAGCCTTGAATTATCGGACGAAGGACGAGAAGCTGCCCTCATCCGACTGGCCGCCCAAAAGCAACGAATCGAAAGGTACTATAATCGAAGAACTAAACTCCGCCATTTCAAGCCCGGGGACTTAGTGTTAAGAAAGGTCACCATCAATACTCTGAATCCAAACAAAGGAAAATTGGGACCAAATTGGGAAGGACCATACCAGGTGCTCGTGAACGTTGGAAAAGGATCATACAGGCTCGGCATCATAAACGGCAAACAACTATCAAGTAATTGGAATGTATCACATCTAAAATGGTACTACTGTTAAGGCACGACCTTTTCGTATTCATCTAACTAACCCATGCAGAAGTTCGAACGAGAGCTGAAGAAGATCTTCCAATCGAGAGCACGCGTTGCACTCTTTTTCCCTTAGACCGGTTTTCTGCCAAATGGATTTTTCGGTAAGGTTTTTAATGAGGCAACCATCGATCGTGCTGCACTTTCAACAATATCCGAGGCCTCTTTCCGACGGACCTCGAATACCAGGGGGCATCAGGGCCCTCAAATACATCGAGTTCAGATACAGGAAAGTTCATCTCACAACAAAAAAAAAAATTGTAAGAGCCAAATGGTCAAAATGAACCATGCTCATATAGATTGGCCCAAACATAAACACATGTGCAATGACTTGAGATTTATTGCTCAACCAGAATTAAGATTCATTCAACAATCAAGCCTACAGGCTACTTATATTCCGAGTTCGAAACATTCACTCGACCATTAAGCCTACGGGCTACTGTTATCTCGAGTTCGAAACATTCACTCGACCATTAAGCCTACGAGCTACAGTTATTTTGAGTTCGAGCAAACGCTCACTCAACCAAATAGCCTACGGGCTACATTAATTCAAGTTCGAGAAAAAGCTCACTTGACCAAATAGCCTACGGGCTTTATTAATTCCAGTTCGAATCATTCACTCGACCAAGCCTACGGGCTATTTTTTATTTCGAGTGCGAGCAAACACTCACTCGACCAAATAGCCTACGGGCTACATTTATTTCGAGTTCGAGCAAATGCTCACTCAACCAAATAGCCTACGGGCTACATTAATTCGAGTTCGAGCAAACGCTCACTCGACCAAATAGCCTACGGGCTACATTAATTCGAGTTCGAATCATTCACTCGACCAAGCCTACGGGCTATTTTTTATTTCGAGTTCGAGCAAATACTCACTCGACCAAATAGCCTACGGGCTACATTAATTCGAGTTCGAGCAAACGCTCACTCGACCAAATAGCCTACGGGCTACATTAATTCGAGTTCGAATCATTCACTCGACCAAGCTTACGGGCTATTTTTTATTTCGAGTTCGAGCAAACACTCACTCGACCAAATAGCCTACGGGCTACATTTATTTCGAGTTCGAGCAAACGCTCACTCAAGCAAATAGCATAGGCTACATTAATTCGAGTTCGAGCAAGTGCTCACTCGACCAAATAGCCTACGAGCTACATTAATTCGAGTTCAAATCATTCACTCGACCAAGCCTACAGGCTATTTTTTATTTCGAGTTCGAGCAAACACTCACTCGACCAAATAGCCTACGGGCTACATTAATTCGAGTTCAAATCATTCACTCGACCAAGCCTACGGGCTATTTTTTGAGTGCGAAACACTCACTCAACCATTAAGCCTACGAGCTACATTAATTCGAGTTCCTATCATTCACTCGACCAAGCCTACGAGTTACATTAATTCGAGTGCGAGCAAGCACTCGATCGTTACGCCCACGGGCTATATTTTCTTCAAAGATCGAATCATTGACAACTAATAAGTCTAAAGGGCTATATTGCCCCAAGTTTGAATAAACGCTCGCTCGGTTGCAGAGACTACGAGGTCCAAGTTTGATTAAGTGGTTTAAAACATTATGGAAATATTCACAAGGCAAATAAAGTCCTCGCAACACAGAAAGCAAAAACAAAAGCGAGTCGGCGAAAGAGAAGATATACAAGCGAGTCGGCGAAAGAGAAGATATGCCTATATATAAATTTATCTGCATGGGTGATTACAACGTAAAAACCAAGAACTAAAAATTTTCAAACGGGAGAAGTCTCTTCTTTATCAGGTTCCCCCCCCCCCCATTTTTGGATCCGTTCTTGCTCCCATCATCGTCGTCATCATCATCGGAAACCAGAGCTTCAGCATCAGCTTCGAGTTCTTTTGCCCTTTTTATCTCTTCCGTGAGATCGAAGCCGCGAGCATGAATCTCCTCGAGAGTTTCCCTTCTGGATCGGTACTTAGCAAGTTCGGCGACCCAATGCGCCCGACCATCGGCGGATTCGGCTGCCTCTCTTTCCTGGACTTGGGCAGCTTTAGCATCGGCCCGATAGATGGCCACGAGCGCATTTGCATAGGCCTTTGCCGTTTCAGCATCGGATTCGGCCTTGGCGAGTACTGAGGCCAACCGAGCCCCAAACTCCTCAATCCTTCTTGCTTGAACCAAGCCTTTTTCCTTCATTTTCTGAAGTTGGGTTTCAGACGACGATAACTGGGCTCGAGCAGTCTCTTTTTCTGCAGCAAAGTGGTCCATACCTTCTTTCCACCGCAAGGATTCCATCTTTATCACATCGACCTCCTCACGAAGCTTCCCTACCATCTCGATTTTTTGCTGCAGCTGTGAGACCGAAATGTTAGCTATCATTCCGGTATCAAACCCATAGGTTTTCAAAAGCATCATTACCTGCTCAGACAAATCATTCTGATCTCGATAAGCTTTGGCCAGCTCAGCTCGGAGGTCTTTTATTTCCTCCTCTCTCTGCCCTAAGGAAAGTCTAAGAGAGTTCCTCTCGTCAGTAGCGCGGTTTAGGTTGGCCGCGTATCGATGCAGCTCATTCTGGGGACGAGAACATTGTTCTCGATGGACTACCGCAACCTACAAAGAAACAAGAAGCGAAGTTAACGAAAAACGAACATAAAGGCAGTACCAACAAAAAGATTTTTAACTCACCTAATTCAAAGCCTGCCGCAAACCGTGAAAAAGATCCGATTCATCACCAGCACCGGCAACGTCCTCGATACGGGTAAACAGGTCACAAAACGGATCCTCTTCTTCGTGAGGCCTGTCTAGATCGAGGGCCCCCAGATCTTGAGCTTCCCTAATCACTCCTGCGGAAAAAGGGGGAAAGGTAGGTGAATCCTCGATCGCCGCTGCCCCAAGTGACTCGCTCGGAGCATTCCCCTCGGCTTGGAGGGGTTCGAGGGGCTCTTCGATTGTAACCCCTGCCGGTTGACTCCGATGAGAGGCGTCTTCGAATCCGATAGTTCGGGGACTCTATCTGAACCTCTCTCTGTTATATCTTCAGTTCGAGGCGGAGCCTCATAGAACATCATCGATCCAGTCGGCGATGAAGCATCGGTGGCTCTCTTCGTTCGGACCGCCAGCGTGGACTCATTGTCCTTTTCTTCTTCTTCTTCTTCTTCTTCATCCCTTAGGCGCAAAACGGATTCTACGGTCAAAGGAATAACATTCTTGTTCGGCTTACGAGCCGTCCTCTTCTTCGGTTTTGGATATTCGGGCAACAAGGCTCTCTTCCTTTTATTTTCCTTCACCGGCTTTGGGACGGAGGTCGAAATATCCTCCTCATTAGACAGAGACCTCAAGACCGCATCTTTACCCAAACCTGCATATGGGAAACATTATAGAAAATATTTTGAGAAATGCCTCATCAGAGTCCAAGAAATGAGCTTACCGTGATTTTTGGCCTCCCACTGACCCCTAGACAAATCATGCCATGAGCGCTCGGCGTATGTGGAAGTCGAAACAAGAGCCCGAACCCAATTCTTGAGGTCGGGAACTGCTCCAGGTATCCAGGGAACCGCTACATCATGAAAAGAGGAGTGTCGATAAGAGAGTAAATGAAAGAACAAAATGAAAGCAACAGCAAGATCACACTTACATTTCATATTCCACTCCCCGGGAAAGGGCATCTTTTCAGAACGAACCTGCTCATCCAACCCTGGTCCCTGTCCTCGTCAATACTCGAGAACAAAGCCTTGGTAGCCCGATTCTGGAGTTTTATTAACCCTCCCCGAAAAAGTCGGGGATGGTACAGCCAGATATGATGATCGAGGGTGAACGACATCCCCTCAATTTTGCTCATGAAATAGCGGATCAGGATAACGACCCCCCACAAAGAAGGATGGACCTGGCCTAAGGTTACCTGGTATTGTCGACAGAAGTCAATAACGACGGAATCGAGGGGACCCAAAGTGAAAGGGTAAGTATATACGTTCAAAAACCCTTTCACGTAAGAAGTGATATCTTCGTCAGGGGTAGGTATTATTACTTATTTTTCACCCCAATTGCAATCCTTCTTCAACAGATCGAGGTGCGTCTCGGTTATCGAACACATGTACCTCGATACCGGCTTACACCGGCCAAGGACCGATGAACCTTTATCAACTTTAAAATCTGAAGTAAGGACGCACGCACCGGGGATACACTCCTCAGGCCGTGGTTCTACCGGTGTCTCATCGGCGACACACTGTGAAGATGAAGCCTTCTCTTTCTGAGGAATGGTTTGCGATGTTTTCGCCATTTTTGATTTCAAAGGTAAGGAGTAGAAGAAAGTGATAGAGATTTGGTAGAATTAAGGAGGGTTTCTTTCGGAAAGAAATCACAGCTTTTTTGGTAAGTTGGAGAGTATAAAAGAAATTGAGAAATTTTAGAAGATAGAAGATGTAAAAATGGTAAAAGATAAAGGTGAGAGTTATTTATAGGTTCAAGCAACGGCGGTTTATTATCAGCAGTGGCCGACCACCGCCTGACATGCATTAAATGCCTTGAAAGATTAAACCGACGGGACAGCTACCATATGCGTCATGGTCGAACCTGATGGAAACGACAAAATATAATCCGATCGAGCTATTGGAAATTGTATCGTTTCTTGCCATATTTCTTTCTGAGAAACGAGGGGACTATCTGTATACGGTCGAAATAAATTTTAGCCTTGGCATGTCCGGTATGGTTCGAAGGGTGGTATATCGAAGTAAGGTCCTGAAGGGAGCACGAACTAACCTAGAACCCGGGGAGGCCGGTCCGTGTTAAGATCGATATCATAATCAAACTCGAACAAGGATCGAACCATGACGCGGGTAGATCTATCGTGCTGATAATCTAAAAACCAACCTACATCGACCTGGAATCTATTCGAGGGCTCGAACCATTATCGGGCTCGAACCAAGATCACAAGTTCGAGCCGAAATCAAGCTCGAACCAAAATTGAGGATTCTAAGCAAGATCGATCTCGCAGACAAAAGCCGTTGTAATCCCACTAGAGGGAATCTTGGCAGAAATTATGGAAAAGTTGATTTATCATGGGTCTCCCACTGAATGTTTATTTTTATTATGCTTGGAGCCAAACCCCTTCACTATAAAAGGACTTGGTTATCATTTCTGTAGGGGCATCTTTTTCTGAGATTTACATTATAATGAAAGTATTATTTCCTCTACAAGAAAGAGTGGTTATTCTAGTTTCTTAGATTGATTATATTTGTTAAATCCTAAGGTTCAGTATTCTTGATTGCTTTGTCTAGATTACATTCTCCCCAGTCTATATTCACATTTTATTTATCCTTGTATTTTGTATTAAGTTGCACCACATATCTTCAGAACTGCGTATAAGTTCAACTCTATCCATTTTTCGGGTAAACAGTATCCTTTGGCAACAAGCCGAATACCATTTGGGTTAATCTTTGTCTTAAAAACCCGCTTACATCTAGTGACATTATGAGATGTGGATGGGGGAACCAGCTGCCACGTTCCATTTTGTATAAGTGCATTGTATTCATCAAGCATTGTTTGACGCTATTTGCTATCCTTCACAGCATGAGTGTAGCTCGTGGTCTCGGATTGGGCAGTTGCTGTAGCAGAGAGGGAGAATGGTTGCTTTGGTTTCAAGGACCCCGTTTGTGTACGTGATACCATTTTGTAAGGTCAAGAGGGAGTTGTGGCAGGAAAAGAAGTATCAGAAGAAGAAGAGCTCATGGAGGAATAATTACCAGACAATGTTGCAGTAGTTGGTGATAACGATACTGTATGAGAGGCATCAGAAGTACGGATGAGCTTGGTGATGTGGTATTGGTTTTTATGGGGAGGGTGGGGGGGAGATGAATCTGATGACATATCCGATGTTGTTTGTGGTAACTGGGTAGGGGGCTGGGATGGGTGGCACGGTTGGAACACATGGAATATGAATAGTGAGAGGTTTGTGTGACTGAACTGGTTGAGGCAGGCGACAACACTTGTCCTTGTACAGTAAAAGGAAAAGTTTTTTCATCAAACACAACATGGCGGGAGACATAAAATTTGGATGTAATAGGATCAAAGCACTTTTATCCCTAATGAATTTTACTATATTCCATAAAACACTAGGTTTAAGGCGGGGAGATAATTTATCTTTTGTATAAGGTCGAAGCCATGGAAACCAACGACATCCAAAAATGTGCAACAAGGAATAATCAGGATCGGTGTGAAACAACACACGTAAAGGAGAGTGATTATTTAATCATAGAGAAGGTAATCTGTTAATAGTATAGACATCAGTATCAAAAGCGTTAGTCCAAAATTTTGATGGGACATTAGCATAATGCAACAAGGCACGACCAGTTTCTACAATATGTCTATATTTTCGTTCACCACAACTATTTTGTTACAGAGTATAAGGATACGAGGAACGTTGAACAATACCATTTGCTCTCAAATAATCGGTTAAAGCTTGAAATTCACCTCCCCAATCTACTTGAAAACATTTAATTAGACGGCCAATAAAACTTTCTACAAGCATACGAAATTGAACAAAGACAGATAAGACTTCCGACTTAAGTCGAAAATAAATTCATGTATATTTGCTGAAATGATCAAAGAAGATAACATAATACCGATAGCCATCATTCGATACATCCGGGGCAGGACCCCAAACATCAGAACATATCAAATCTAAAGGCCCCCTGGCCCTAAAACTAGGCTCACTAAAAGAAATTTTGTGACTCTTACTAATAGCGCAAGTGGTGCACAAACTAGAAACTTTATTGGGGGGAGAAATAAAAGCTCTAGATGACAATGCTTTACGAACCGTAGGAAAAGACGCATGAGCCAAACAAACATGCCAAACACCAAGAGATGCAGCATAAGATGCTGGTGAAGATGACGACTTCAAAACAGGAGAGGGTAAAGCCCATCATTATTCCGCCCTCTATGAAGAGGTTCCTTCGTTGCAAGTCCTTAATCAAAAAACGATTTGGAAAAAAATTCAATTGAAACTTGATTAGACTTAGTAAAAAAACTTAGGCGAAATATATAAACGGCCACTTTAAGTTGTCTTTAACGATCAACTGAACACCTCAACCGAACCTATTTTCAACTTCACATTTCAAGCCTTTAATAAAGTAGGTCAACGAAACATCAGAGACCAACAAACCTCATGCGTGTATCACAATTGCGGATGACATGTCAAATGGACAAATTATTAAATGACATGTGTATTTATTTTAAAAAAAAGATTATGTATTAACTTTCTCTACCCAAAGAACATCTGCCAACCCCAATTATTTGGTCACCGTTGCCGGCCAAGCCCCCTCCATTTTTTTTTTCTTTTTTCTTTCTCAAAACCAAATCAAAAACCGTCCTAACCCACTTAATTGAAGATTTTCACCAGCAAGAACCAATTACCAAATTCAATTGTAATGAAATTGGAAGGTTTTAGATGAATTTTTTTCTCAAATTTGGGGTAAAGGGAGATGAAGGAGGTGATGGTGGTTCTTTGGTGGTGTAATATTGCTGGTGATGATATGCAGGACATCAAAGGTCATTGGTGTTTGTTCTGTGAGTGATTGGTGTTTGGTCTAATGAACAATGGTGAGAAGAATGTGTTACGGTGGATTGGTGTGTGTGATAGAGGTTTATAATTAAATTGAGGCTATGGACATGGCAGTGGAATGAGCTGTCAGATTTGATATATTTAGATTTGTTTAGTGGTGGATTGTGGTTGTGATGGTGATGGAAATTTTGTCCGGGATGTATCTTTTTCTTTATGGGTTTCTACGAAACGAAGAAAAGTAAAAAGATTGAGGTCAACAGTGACTATGAGGTCATTAGATTCGAATTTTTTAACATTACATTTAAATTGTAGAATTTTGATCACTGTCGTCTCTGCAATGATTCCCAATTATTATCATAATAGTTGTTTTAGCAATCAAATACTAACACTCTTCCGAACTAAAAAGAATTTTAGTAAAGTTTTCATAGAAAATAATTGGAGAAGAAAGGTCTGGTGTACATAGAATGGTGGAGGAAAATATTGGAGAAGAAAGAGGTCGGGTCCACATTAAGTTTAGAAAAAAAAAGAAAGATAAAGTTAATTCTAAAGAGTTTCACGCTCCAATCTGAGTGTAACACACAAATTTTGCGATGTCAGCATAAGGAGTTTAAGAGAAATATTTCTACTTAGCAGTAAGTGTCTATTTGGTCATTAGCATTTTTGAGGTGTTCAGTTGGTCGTTGAGGACAACTTAAAGGACCGTTTATGTATTTCGCCAAAAATTTATGGACAATAAATCTTAATTAGTTGAGGGAACATGAATAATATTATCAAGTGCAAATTGTTTATCAAATACGAAAATCGAACCATGACCAACGGGAGAGATAGGAAGTTTAGAATCATTACCCAACATGACTTCCTGAGGACTCTGGTATTCAGAATGGATTGCTAGCTAGATTATCAAGGTCAGACGTTGGTGATGCGTGGTGCCACTATCCATCAACTATTTCTGTGAAGTTTGTGGAGACGCACAAGCTAGGTTTGTTGAAGGCCGGCCAGAGGCATTATTTACATCAATTAGCTTTTGGCGATGGACACACATGTTCAACAAGTTCCCCTCACAGTTGTAACAAATGATCATGGATGTATTTGTGGAAGGTAACGACATTCTAGATTGAGGGGTTTGGAATGAATGTTGTTGTGTGCGGTCGTATGAAGACTGAGAAAACCATTGGGATGAGGAGTGACCTCTACCTCGACCATCTCGACCTCTACCACGACCTCGTGTGGTAGGAAGTGAACTCTGCATATATTGGGCAGATGAAGCAATCATAGTAAGGGTTTCATCCTTCTTTAATTGCCTCTCTTCAGTTAACAACATACCATAGAGACCATCTAAGTTAATATCCTCTTGCCGTGCTTCTAGTGATCTCTTGAATGGACGATACGCTGGACCTAGTCCTGCCAGAACGAATTCGACAAGATCATCCTCACGGACTAGATGTTGCAGAGCAGCAAGCTTATTTGCAGTTCCTTTTGCCTTTTGCACATAGGTTTCAATGTTGTCATTGTCTTGACGTAGTGTATGTAATTGTGCTTTAAGCTCACAAATTTGTGGCTTTGATCCAAAAGCATATGCTGCGACAAGTTTATTCCAAGCCTCATGCGCTATTTCTACCCCAACTAACTGTGGCATAATGCTCTCAGAAACTGACGAGACAATCCAACTTAAAACAAGTTGGTCTTCGCGTACCCAAGCCATGTAGGTATTGATCTTCCGATAGAAATTGTTCTAGGGCTGATTCACTACCATCGATCAATGTGATGGTTAAGACCACAACCGCTCACCATCGGCAGAAATTGAGTTTTCCACAACAAAAAATTAGATGAAGTTAACTTGACTGGCAACTGATGAGCCAAATTTAGTGTTGGGGAAAATGTGATCGGCTAACTAATGGGATTGGTTGCTGAAGTACGTGTTTGTTGAAGTATTGTCATCTCCCATTGCTACTAATATAATGATTCTCTATCTTTTTATTTTTCGGGTTGAAAAGTGAAAATACGAGGAATGAGAAAAAATAGCACTACTAAAAATTCGGTAAAAACCGACCAAAGTTGGTCGGTTTTTCAAAATATTTTTTTTAAATTTTTTTTTACGAAACCGATCGACTTTGATTGGTTTTCTTTGGCGTAAAAATACGAAAAACTATTTTTGAGTCCCGCGAAATTTATATTTCAAGAAACCGACCAACTTTGGTCAGTTTTTCAATTAAAATAAATAAAAATTAATATTAAAAAAACAGACCAAAATTGGTCGGTTAATTCGGCCGGTCATTTTAAAAAACCGACCAACTTTGGTTGGTAATTTTATTTTTTAATAAAACCGACCAACTTTGGTCGGTTATTTTCGTGCGAAAATACAATTAAAGAGTATAAATCAAATAAAAGACAGTTTTAAAATAAAATGCACCAATGGTCTAGCGGTAAAATAGTATCTTGCCATAGTACAGACCCCGGTTCGATTCCTAGATGGTAAATCTTTTGATTATATAATTAAAAAACCAACAAACTTTGGTCGGTTTTCTTTGAAATATTTCTTTTTTGAATTTAATTGACCGACCAACGTTGGTCGGTATGCCTTTTCGACCGTCAAAATATCGTTCACACATAAATGGTCGTATTTTGGTCGGTAATTGGCCATAACCGACCAACTTTGATCGGGTATTTTGGTCGGTGTTTAGCGGATTTCTAGTAGTGTAGGTTGCTAAACACTAGGGCTCTGATGCCATGATGAAGCCTCTTTCTCTTATTGATTTGGCATCACATACAATAGTTGTATATATACAAGATAATTTTGGTCACCAAGACACCTAACAAGACCCAAACTATATAAGCCTAGGTTCAAGAATACAAATACAAATGATATCTATTTAATACTCAAAGTAGAATTATCCGTTACAACCAGGTTATGTTTCTGTAGAACCGTTGCCTTCTATACTAAATGTTGAACACGTCTATCAGTTTGCCTTTGACGCCTTTGATTTTCAGTAGAAAGAATATGGTTCTCTGCTTTTAGCTAATTCCCGAACTGATCACTATTGAGATTACAAGAACACACATCTTTCTCTCTTTGAGTGCATTTCTTCTCTTTATGCCCTAATATACCATAGTATAAACAAACATAAGGTAAATTTCCGTACTTTAACTTTATCCATTTTGTTTCAAATCCTAATATAATCAACATCCCACGAGGTAATGACTTGTCCATATTCATCATCCTTAAACATAAACTGAAAGAAATTGGTCTCGAGTTCGTTGACCATAAAACTAGCCGAATTTCCCCAATACAAGGCCATCGTATTTTTCATACCTACAAAGTTAACCTTTTTATCAGAGATTACCTCACCCAAAAGACTCATTTAACATTTCTTCATGCTTGCTTTGATTCCTTGAGTGTCAAATCACCACAACCTTTTTTTCTTCCTCATTCAAAATGAAATTTGAGACACATTTAAAGATTTCCTCTTCCATTTTTTCAAAATGTAGTGGTGTGGTAGTCATGTTTTGCAGGATACATTTGTTCAAAAAATAAATAAATAAAAAACTTAGATGGATGATGAAGAAAATCTGGATTAAACTAGCAGTTGCTTAAGGAACATGCTGCAGTTTTAATGAAAACGTGGATGAACGTTCAAAATGGAAGTCTTAAAATGTTTGTAGAGACTAGAAAGAAATAAATGTTGAAATAATAAGTGTCACTAATGTCACACAGACAGGTGCGATGTGATGATTGGGATTTATTTATGTACCCTTAATGAGTAGTGTTCGAGCCCTTTAAAAAGCTTCTTGGTAGAGAGCTCCCAATTCCATTAGTGGACCTTTCTAGCACTAATCCAAATTTAATCAAGCTAGACTACGAATACTGAATGATTAAAAAGCAAGTGTAGCTAAATGTAAGATTATAAAATTAACAGTAATGCAATAGAACATGTGTGTATATGGTCGAAACCTATTAGTCAGTCGTACGGACTGGTCGAGATAATAATGCTTCGATCAAAAGGTATCTGCGTAATGTCAGGTCGAGGTCTGAAGTGAGGACGTCATGCTTCGAGCTCTAAGACCGATCAATGATCAGCTCGATATCATTATCAAGCCCATAACCAAATCGAACTACGAGGCGACGCGAAAGTTGTCAAAGATGCATAGACCAACCAACGCCCACTCCGAATATCAAGACTCCGAGTAAGGATCAAGCTCGAGTCAAGGCCGATGGCTCTATCCAATATCGAATTCGAGTTAGTATCGAGCTCACAGACAAGGGCCGTTGCAACCGCACTAAGGGAGAGAATCCTGACAGAAATTAGGGAAAAGACAATTCATCATGGGTTCTCCACTATATATTTTTTATTTTATATAAAGTAGGATCCCTCTACTATAAAGAGGGGGGGAATTATTGTAAGCATGGGGACATTCACACATGGTAGCAAAAGTCTACTTCTCATATTAAAAGATCAACCTCTTGAGCCTGTTTTACTTTATCTCATTCATTCTTCTCGCTCACTATTTTATCTCTCATCCCCAAAGTCTAGAATATAAGCATTTTTGTTTCTCTGTACGATTTGTGTCAAGTTATATCACACATACTTAGAACTACTTATAAATTTAACTCTATCTTATTTTTCGGGTAAACAGTTTGGCGCCCACCGTAGGGCTAAGGATAACAGTGTTTGTTTGATACAAATTTGCAACACACACCAGTTTATGCTCGTCTTTTGAGGGTGTCTCTGACTTCGAATTAACAATGGCAAACACTCTATTAATGGCTTTACCTACCGACAACGAAGCCAGCCTTCAAGACGAAACAAATAACTTGATGCCCAGGGCTGGAAGGCCGCATATCGATGTCATTGAAGCTCGAGTCGAAGTACCTGAAGCTCGAGCCGAAGTACCGCTAGATGTCAACTCGCATATGGCCTTTGAGGAAAACCAACATTCCGAGCCTGAAAATAGCATTCATGGTGGTACTCGATCTGCAGCTTGAGACTCCCATAACGTGGAGGAGAACAGAGTCAGCTTGCGTATGATCTTTGAAATATTACAAGCCCAGCAGGTAGCGATAGCTGAGTTGCAGAGCCAAACCCAGCTACCAAGCAGACCGGAGCCCAGTCCACCTCGAGAAATTGCCCACCGAACGGAGCCAGCCGTAGTAAGGTCAAACGAGCAATAATCGGGGACTACTCCCGAAATTGCTAAAATACTTGAGGATATCACAAAGTGAATCGAAGACAACAATAAGAAAGTAGAAACATATAATTTCAGGGTCGATCAAATCCCAAGGGCTCCGCCCATGATAAAAGGGTTGGATTCCAAGAAATTCATACAAAAGTCTTTTCCCTCGAGTGCAGCCCCAAAACCAATCCCCAAACATTTCTGTACGCCCGAAATCCCCAATTATAATGGTACGATCGATCCCAACGAACACGTCACCTCTTAGACGTGTGCCATCAAGGGTAACGATTTGGAATACGATGAAATCGAATCCGTGTTGTTGAAAATATTTGGAGAGACCCTCTCGAAGGGGGCAATGATTTGGTATCATAACCTGCCACCAAATTCCATCAATTCATTTGCCATGTTAGCGGATTCATTTGTAAAGGCACACGCCGGTGCCATAAAGGTTACAATGAGAAAATCGGACCTTTTCAAAGTGAAACAAAGGGATAATGAAATGATGAGGGTGTTCGTGTCCCGATTTCAAATGGAACGCATGGAATTGCCATTGGTCACAGATGATTGGGCCGTCCAAGCTTTTACTCAAAGGTTGAATGAGCAAAGTTTGATGGCATCATGTCGGCTGAAACAAAAGTTTATCGAGTACCCGACAATAACTTGGGCAGATGTGCACAATCGATATCAATCAAAGATCAGGGTCGAAGACGACCAATTAGGAACTCCTTCCGGATCCGCACATCCAAACAGATCGGCTATTAAAAACCAGAGGGACATAGATAGAGAACCGAGGTCGAACAGAGACCGATATCAACCATACGTCACAGATCGAATAAATAACGGCTCGACACACAATGCCGCCCGGAACAATCGAAGGAGTAATCGAAGACAGAATTCTCGGGAACTGATGAGCAAGAATGGCTTTGACAAATATGACGATCCTAGAGAGGCACCTCGGTTATCAGAGTACAACTTCAGAGTCGATGCATCGAGTATTATCGGCAATCGGAAGAATCAAAGATACTAGGTGGACCAGGCCTATGAAAACCGATCCTTCCCAAAGAAACCCAAATTCTATGTGCAAATATCATGGTACGCATGGCCATAGGACCGAGGACTGCAGACAGTTAAGGGAGGATGTAGCCCGTCTATTCAATGAGGGCCACCTTTGAGAATTCCTCAGTGATCGAGCCAAGAATCACTTTAGAGAAAGGGACTCCAACAGAAAAGACAAACAAGAGGAACCTCAACATATTATTCACATGATCATCGGCGGGGTTGACACTCCACAGAGACCCGCACTCAAACACATTAAGGTATCGTCCACAAGGGAAAAACGAATGCGAGATTATGTGCCCAAAGGCACTTTATCGTTCAAAAACGAAGAAGCAGAAGGCATCTCTCAGCCCCACAACGACTCTCTGGTAATTTCTATCCTATTAAATAAAGTTCAGGTTAAGCGTGTTTTAGTGGATCCAGGTAGCTCTGCAAATATCATCCGATCAAGGGTCGTGGAGAAGCTCGGTCTGCATAATCAAGTCATGCCCACAGCTCGGGTCTTAAACGACTTCAATATGGCCAGCGAAACGACTAAAGGGGAAATTATTTTACTAGTGAACGTCGCTGGAACCATCCAAAACACAAAGTTCCACATAATCGAAGGCGACATGAGACATAATGCCCTACTCGGAAGGCCTTGGATCCACAACATGAGGACAATACCTTCGACTCTCCACCAAATAATGAAATTTCCAACGTCGGACGGCGTGAAAATAGTGTACGGGGAGCATCATACGGCGAAGGAAATATTTGCAGTCGATGAGGTAACACTGATATCAACATTATCAGCCTCAGAAAGATCGAGCATTAAAATATACGAGAGGCCAAATAGCAATCACAGCTACCAGTCTCAACCAAATCGGTGAAGCAGGAAACAGAAGATGACGAGGAAGATTTCCTGACACCCCGAACTTTTATCATCCGCAAGGATTCTGACGCCACCAAATCAACGGTCGAAGAGCTGGAACAGGTTATATTGATCGAACATCTGCCAGAAAGAAAGGTATACCTGGAAACGGATTTGACCCCCAAACTCAGGAAAATACTTATTCAATTTCTTATTGACAATATAGATTGCTTTGCTTGGTCCCATGTAGACATGGCAGGAATCCCACCGTCGATAACAATGCACCGGCTGAGCTTGGACCCTAGGTTCAGACCGGTGAAGCAAAAAAAAAGACCTCAGTCCGAGTTAAAGCACACGTTCGTAAAGGACGAGGTAAGTAAACTTCTTAAAATATGGTCGATTCGGGAAGTAAAATATCCCGAATGGTTAGCTAACGTTGTTGTAGTCCCTAAAAAAGGGAACAAACTCAGAATATGTGTAGACTATAAAGATCTAAACAAAGAATGCCTCAAAGATTCTTTTTCACTGCCTAACATCGATCGGATGATCGATGCTACAGCCGGTCACGAGAACCTTACTTTTCTCGATGCCTATTCCGGGTACAATCAAATCCGAATGAAACTGGAGGACCAAGAAAAAACTTCATTTATCATAAAAAACGCATGAGCTACTTATCCACGCCTAGTGAACAAAATATTCGAAAAACAAATAGGTAAATCGATGGAAGTTTATATTGACGACATGCTAGTCAAGTCCCTGCGCGCAGAGGAACATTTAACTCATTTGCAGGAGACGTTCGAGATTTTAAGGAAATATAATATGAAGCTCAACCCCGAGAAATGTGCTTTCGGGGTTGGCTCGGGCAAATTTCTTGGCTTCATGGTATCAAATCGGGGAATCGAGATCAACCCCGATAAAATCAAGGCTATCGAAGATATCACCATCTTGGATAGTGTGAAAGCGGTGCAAAATCTAACCGGACGGATAGCTACCCTAGGCCGATTCATTTCGAGGTCATCGGATCGAAGCCACATATTCTTCTCTCTACTAAAAAAGAAGAACGATTTCGCTTGGACCCCAGAATTCCAACAAGATTTAGAACAATTGAAGCAATACCTGTCGAGCCCGCCACTGCTTCACACTCCGAAGGCAGATGAAAAACTTTACTTATACTTGGCCATATCGGAAATTGCGGTAAGTGCCGTCCTAGTTCGAGAAGAGCAAGGTACATAATTTCCTATTTATTACGTAAGTCAAACCTTAGGAGAAGCAGAGACTAGATATCCACACTTAGAGAAATTAGCACTTGCACTGATAAGCGCTTCTAGGAAATTAAGACCATACTTTCAATGTCACCCCATATGTGTGTTGACGACTTACCCACTTCGTAATATTTTACACAAGCCCGAACTATCGGGCCGATTGGCCAAATGGGTTGTCGAGCTCAGCGGGTATGATATCAAATATCAACCCCGTACGGCCATCAAGTCTCAAATTTTAGCAGACTTCGTGGCCGATTTCACGCCAGCCCTCGTACCCGAAGTTGAAAAAGAACTCTTGTTAAAATCGGGTACATCATTGGGGGTTTGGACCCTCTTCACAGATGGTGCTTCGAATGTGAAAGGGTCCGGGCTTGGCATCGTGTTGAAACCCCCCACGGGTGGCATCATTAGACTGTCTATCAAAACTTCTAGGTTGACCAACAATGAGGCCGAGTACGAGGCCATGATTGTAGGTCTCGAGCTGGCCAAAAGCCTGGGAGCAGAAATGATTGAAGCTAAATGTGACTCTTTACTGGTAGTAAACCACGTAAACAAATCCTTTGAGGTTCGGGAAGGCAGAATGCAGAGGTATTTGGACAAATTATAGGTAACTTTGCACCGTTTTAAGGAATGGACTTTGCAACATGTGCCTCGAGAACGAAATGGTGAGGCCGATGCACTCGCAAATTTAGGGCCATCGGTCGAGGAAGATGAGATCAATTCGGGGACTGTCGTTCAGCTCTCGAGGTCTGTAATCGAGAAGGGGCACGCCGAGATAAACTACACAAGCTTAACCTGAGATTGGAGAAATAAGTATATTGAATATTTAGGAAACAGAAAACTCCCATCGAACCCTAAAGAGTCAAGGGCCCTACGAACCAAAGTTGTTCGATTCACGTTGGCTGAAGATGGAACATTGTACAGAAGGACGTTCGATGGACCATTGGCAGTATGCCTGGGACCAGGAGGCACCGATTATGTTTTACGAGAGGTCCATGAAGGCACTTGTGGGAACCACTCTGACGCTGAATCACTGATTCACAAAATCATCAGAGCAGGATATTACTGGGATAACATGGAAAGGGACACTAAGGAGTTTGTTCGAAGATGTGATATATGTCAAAGGTTTGCACCGATGATCCATCAACCCGGGGAACAACTTCATTCAGTCTTATCCCCATGGCCATTCATAAAATGGGGGATGGATATCGTCGCCCCCTATCATCGGCCCCAGGTAAAGCTAAATTCATTTTATTTATGACTAACTATTTCTCTAAATGGGTTGAAGCACAAGCGTTCGAGAAAGTAAGAGAAAAAGAGGTTATAGATTTCATCTAGGATCACATCGTGTGTCGATTCGGGATACCCACAAAAATAACATGCAATAATGGTAAGCAATTTATCGATAGTAAAGTAACAAAATTTTTCGAAGATCATAAAATAAAAAGGATATTATCGACACTGTATCAACCCAGTGGGAACGGACAAGCTGAATCAACAAACAAGACTATCATCCAAAACTTGAAGAAAAGGTTGAACGAAGCCAAAGGGAAATGGAGAGAAATTCTGCCCAAAGTCCTATGGGCATATCGAACAACATCGAAGTCCAGTACAGGAGCAACTCCATTTTCCTTAGTGTACGGCTCTGAAGCCTTAATTCCAGTTGAAGTCGGAGAACCCAGCGCAAGGTTTCGACATACATCGGTGGAATCAAACCATGAGGCAATGAACACTAGCCTCGAATTATTAGATGAAAAACAAGAAGCGACACTCGTTTGAATGGCTGCACAAAAATAACGAATCGAAAGGTACTATAATAAAAGAACCAACCTCTGCCACTTCAGGATCGGGAACTTAGTCCTAAGGAAGGTCACCATAAATACTCGAGATCCTATTGAAGGGAAGCTCGGCCCAAATTGGGAAGGACCCTCTAAGGTCCTCGATATAGTCGGAAAGGGATCTTATAAACTCAGAACAATGGATGGTAAACCATTATCGAACAATTGGAACATATCACTCCTCAAACGATATTATTGTTAAGGTATGATTCTCTCTGTCCTTTCGCCCATATATACATATTCGAAGCTAAACCATTGCAGGAGTTCGATCAAAGACGTCGAGACCTCAGGTTTTAAAGTATGCGTTGCACTCTTTTTCCCCTTAGATCGGCTTTTATCCCAAATGGGGTTTTTTCCGACGAGGTTTTTAATGAGAAAACAACCATGTTCTACTTGAGGGCAATTCAACAGTATCCAAGGCTTCTTCATAATCAACCTCGAATACTGGGGGACCCTACCATCGAGAATAAACCAAGTTTGGTACAAGAAAGTTTCTTCATATTAAATTCATGTCAGACAGGGTCTCGATAGAGAAAAGTGTAAGGGCCAAATGGTCAAAACGAACCATGCCCACGTAGTTTTGCTCGAGCCCTGGCACAAGATACAAACGTATGTATAAAGACTTATAAAGGAAAACTTCTTCTTTTCAGATGTGTCATACTTCGAAAAGATCTTTCTACTTCATGATTCAAACAGGCTCAAGGGCCGACCACTATCGAAAGAATTTTTGAAACAAGCGACCATAAAGCCTACGGGCTACAATACTTCGAGTTCGAGTTCGAACAATCACTCACTCAACTATCAAGCCTAAGGGCTATCCTATATCGAGTTTGAGAAAACCACTCACTCGACCACAAAAGCCTACAGCTACAATACTTCGAGTTCGAGTTCGAACAATCACTCACTCGACTATCAAGCCTAAGGGCTATCCTACATCGAGTTCGAGCAAACCACTCACTCGACCACAAAATCCTACGGGCTACAATACTTCGAGTTCGAGTTCAAACAATTGCTCACTCAACTATCAAGCCTAAGGGCTATCCTACATCGAGTTCGAGCAAACCACTGACTCGACCATAAAGCCTACGGGCTACAATACTTTGAGTTTGAGTTCAAACAATCACTCACTCGACTATCAAACCTAAGGGCCATCTTACTACGAGTTTGAGCAATCACTCACTCGACCATAAAAAGCCTACGGGCTACAATACTTCGAGTTTGAGTTCGAGCAATCACTCACTCAATTATTAAGCCTAAGGGCTATCTTACTTCAACCTCAAATAATAACCCACTCAATTTTTAAGCTTAAGGACCAACACATCGAGAGTTTGAGGTTTTGTTCTCAATTAAATTAGACCAAAAGGGTTCCATTATTCCAAAGTTCAAGATAACTCAACTCAAAGAACCGCCATAAAACTAGGTTGCAATAACAAAATCTTCACAAAAGCAAAAGCACGTTTTAACATAAAACTTAGAAGGCATTCAAAAGAAGCACTATTATTGACAAAAAGGGTTATGTACAAGAGACTGGTCAAAACTTCGCAAAAGGGAAACTAATTCCTAACTACCGCCAGTGTCAATATCTCCTTCGGGAGCTGCTTCCCCTTCAGGCTCCTCATCGGACCCGCCCCGACTGCCTTCTTCATCATCATCTTCGTCGTCGAAGGAGATAAGCTGCCTCGCTTCAGCTTCGAGTGCCTTAGCTCGGGCAATCTCCTCGGAAAGTTCAAAACCTCGAGTGTGGACTTCCTCGAGAGTTTCCCTCCGGGATTGGCACTTTACCAAGTCAGTAACCTGTTTCTCTCGATCATAAACCTTTTTGCTTGACGCCTCAAAGTTGAACATCGGCCAATAATAGTTTGGCCAAGATAGTTTCTTTTTCTGTAGCCAGGCGGTCCATAGTCTCCTTCCACCGATCACACTCGGCCTTGATCTGATCGACTTCTCCCCGAAGCAACCCGATCTTTTCAACCTTTTGTTGCAGCTGAGATAACGAAGTGTAAACTTCCACAGTTGGGTCGAATCCATACTCTAACATAACGATGCTCACCTGTTTATCTAGCTCGGCCTCTTCTTCACGAGCCTTGGCCAAATCTGCTTGGAGGACTTTTATAATCTCGTCCTTTTGGCCAGAAAGAAGCTTAAGAGCATCTCTCTCCTCCAAGACCTTTTGAAGATCGGCCTCACACTGCTGAGATCGGCTCAAAACTTGCCAAGGGCCTACACAAAAGGGGAAAGAAAAGCAAGTCAGGTTTAGAAAAGAATAAAGAAACCAAGCGTAGTAAAATCATTACCCGAGATATGAAATGTTGGGCCACTTCTAGAATAATAGAAGCGTCACTAATATCGTAGGCATCAATTACTCGAGTAAAGCAATCCCGAAAAGGATCCCCTACACTTCACCCTCCGCCCATATTAGGGGTCTTCAATTCTCGAGCTTCCCTTAACGCCTCCTCAAAAAAGGTCGGAAGAGAAGGCAAATGACCCATTGTCATAGTCCCGAGCGAATCGCTCGGGACGCTCTGATCGATCCTCGGGGTATCAAAACCGGCCTCGTCCGGTGTAGCCGCCATCGGCTCAGAAGGTGTGGCGACCTCGATGTCTTTCGCAGATCGGACCACCAGTTCCAAAGCATCATCATCATCTTATTTTTCTTCTTCTTCTTCTTCTTCTTCTTCATCTCTCAGTCATTGGACCGAGTCCATCGCAAGAGCGACTACCGTTTTCCTCACCCTTCGAGTTTGTGGCTTAGGGTCCTCGAACTGAGAAGCAGCTTTTTGCTTTTTATCTTTCCCCAGTTTCGGAACAAGGGACTTGGTTCCTTCCTCACCACTCGAAGGCCTCAAAATGGCATCCTTGGTCACGCCTGCATGAAAGGAAGTCAGTAACGAATGGAGCATAAAAATGTTTCAAAAAACATGAAAAGGGACCCTTACCGTGATTCTTGGCCTCCCATCTACCTTTTTCCAAGTCACGCCAGGCGCGTTCGGCATAAGAGTAAGTCGAGGCTAACTTTCGAACCCAATCCTCGAGGTGAGGAACCGCTTGAGGCATCCAAGAGACAGCTGCACATCGGAGGGGGATATCAGATGGAATCGGAGAAAGATACGAAAAACAAAGTTAAAAAATCACTTACGGTTGAAATTCTACTCCTTGGGGAACGACATCTTCTCTTCTGGAATAAGGTCACGGGTCCTCACCCGAATAAAGCGGCTCATCCAACCCCGATCCTTATCTTCATCGATGCTCGACATTAAAGCTTTCGTTGCCTGGCGGTGGAGCCTGATTAGTCCTCGAAAGATTTGAGGCCGATACAATCGCATGAGGTGATTTAGAGTAAAATCCAGCCCCCCGACCTTGTTGGAGAAGAAGTGTAGTATGATTACTATGCGCCATAGAGAAGGGTGAATTTGGCCGAGAGTGACCTGATATCTTTTGCAAAAATCAATAATCACTGGGTCGACAGGACCCAACGTGAAGGGGTAAGTATAAACACTTAAAAAACTCTCGTGGGGAAGCGGCTCCGCCGGCGCCTTGTCACCGGACGGCCAGGAAGAGGAAGCTTTCTCCTTCTGCGGTACGGTTTTTGAAGTTTTTGCCATTGGTGTAAGTAAAAGAGGGGCGAAGGAAGATAAAAGGAAGATGGTTCCAAACTTTGATGAAGATGGCTCTACAGGCGGCGAAATAGAGACGAAAAGAGTAAGAAAATTTGGGGGTTTGATTAGAGTAACATATAAAGTTTGATTTAGGAACGGGCTATTTATGGGCTGAACTGAGGCGGTTCAATCTCAGGTAATGGTAGACATCGACTGACATGCATTGAATGCCTCGGTAAGCTGAACCGACGGGACAGCTACCACGTGCATCATGGTCAGACTCAATACAGACGTCATTATACATCTAATCATACCGTTGGGAAATTTTATCGTTTCTCGTCATATCCTTCCCGAGAAACGAGGGGACTATCTGTATACGGTCAAAACCTATTAGTCAATCGTACGGACTGGTCGAGATGATAATGCTTCGATCAAAGGGTATTTGTGTAATGTCAGGTCGAGGTCTGAAGTGAGGACGTCATGCTTCGAGCTCTAAGACAGATCAATGATCAGCTCGATATCATTATCGAGCCCATAACCAAATCGAACTACGAGGCGACGCAAAAGTTGTCAAAGATGCATAGACCAACCAACGCCCACTCCGAATATCAAGACTCCGAGTAACGATCAAGCTCGAGTCAAGGCCGATGGCTCGATCCAATATCGAGTTCGAGTCAGTATCGAGCTCACAGACAAGGGCCGTTGCAACCGCACTAAGGGAGAGAATCCTGGCAGAAATTAGGGAAAAGACAATTCATCATGGGTTCTCCACTATATATTTTTTATTTTATATAAAGTAGGATCCCTCTACTATAAAGAGGGGGGGAATTATTGTAAGCATGGGGACATTCACACATGGTAGCAAAAGTCTACTTCTCATATTGAAAGATCAACCTCTTGAGCCTGTTTTACTTTATCTCATTCATTCTTCTCGCTCACTATTTTATCTCTCATCCCCAAAGTCTAGAATATACGCATTTTTGTTTCTCTGTATGATTTGTGTCAAGTTATATCACACATCCTTAGAACTACTTATAAATTTAACTATATCCGATTTTTCGGGTAAACAATGTGATAACTCCAATTTTAAATACACAAGCAACACGAATTGAATTTTGAGCTAAAATAGTGAGGAACATATGGACCACATGAATAACAATCGTTTCTAAAAATAACGACTCCATGGAAAGGAAAAAATAAATCTACAGATATTGTGAAATCACTGAATGGTAGTGATAACCTCTTAAACCTGGCACCATTATTCCCAGATTAGCATATGCATATATAAAGTCTATATAAGCAACTTGATATACCCCTTAAATAAGTTTTTTAAATACCAATATTTCAAATATTAAAGTTCAATATTTGCATAATGTTATAAAAATAATTATATTGTGGATGTTCATTTATTACTCCGCTATAGATAATCTTCGTGAAGAAGATTATCCATTTAGTACTCTGTTGAAGTTTATCTACAAGCAGTTAATGCGGGCAGGTTGCAAGCAGCTCAATAAAATAATTTTTGCAGCAGCTTCTTATTAAACAGGCAGGTTACAAGCAGCTCATGCAGACAGCTTACAAGCAGCTAAATAAAAGCCTTGCAGCTGCTTCTTTTCTTCTATAAATAGAAGAGTTTTCAGTTCATTATGTACATAAGTTTAAAGTTTGAATAATATATCAGTTTCTCTCTATACTTGTCTTTACTTTACAGTTTTTATTTTATAATACGTTATCAGCACGAGACTCTGCCATTTCGAGAAAATACTTTGAAAGTATCAGAGGTACGAACTTTCTTTTTCTAAATAATGTAAAATCTTTCTAAACTTGAGTTTGTAGCCCTGGATATATCGGGAAAAAGCTACAAGTCTTGGGTGCTTGATGCCGAAATTCATCTTGATGTGATGAGTCTGGCAGACACCATCAAAGATAAAAATCAGGCATCAAACCAAGACCGTGCCAAAGCAAAGATATTCCTACGCCATCACCTTAATGACGGCCTGAAAATGAAATATCTTACTGTTAAAGATCCAGTCATACTGTGGAATAATTTGAAAGATAGATATGACCACCTGAAGATGGTCGTTCTTCCACAGGCACGTTATGATTGGACTCATCTAAGGCTACAAGATTTTAAATTTATCAGTGAGTATAATTCTGCTATGTTCAGAATTATTTCCCAATTGAAACTATGTGGTGATAATATTACTAATCATGATATGTTGGAGAAAACTTTCACCATTTTTTATGCCTCGAATATGCTCCTGCAGCAGCAATATCGAGAGATGGGATTTAAAAAGTATTCTGAACTTATCTCACATCTTCTTGTAGCCGAGCAACATAATGGGCTATTAATGAAAAACCATGAAAGCCTACCTACTGGTTCTTGTCCATTCCCTGAAGTGAATGAGACGAACTTCCACCAAGCTAAGAGTGGAAGAGGACGTGGCCCCAGTCGTGGTCATGGCCATGGTCGGGGAGGAAACTCTAATCGTGGTAATAATAATGCCCCAAAGAACCCTCCTCACCACCAGCAGTGGAAAAGGAAGGAACAAAAGCATGAAGCGGTGCAAGAAGCAAAGCCAAAAAATGCATGCTATAGATGTGGAGGAAAAGGGCACTGGTCACGTACATGTCGTAAGCCAAAGTACCTGGTTGAGCTGTATCAAGCTTCCCTGAAGAAGACAGAGAAAAATGCTGAAGCAAATTTTATTTCTGAAGATAATTTAGACTTCAAGCATTTAGATGTAGCTGATTATTTTGCACTCCCAGAAGGAGAAACAAGTCATGTGATCGGTAGTGAATCTGTAGAAATATAAATATTTTAATTTTTGTTGTTTGTAGTAGATAGTATGGTTATGTAATTGTTGTACATAAATAGAAGTTATGCTTTGATAATAATGTTTACTATCATATTTATTTTGTTTATGTCATTTTGAAGAATATGGATAATCCTCAAATTATGTTTGGATCAAAGACCAATCATGAAGATATTTGTGTAATTGATAGTGGAACAACTCATGCCATATTCAAAGATCAGAAATACTTTTCTTATTTGCATAAGGAAAAAGCAAATGTTTCTACAATTTCTGGTAATATAAGTTTGATTGAAGGCTCCGGAAGAGCTATTGTATTTCTGTCTAAGGGAACAAAACTTATTATAGACAATGCATTATTCTCCTCCAAGTCCCGAAGAAACTTGTTGAGTTTTATAGATATCCGCCGAAATGGGTATCATGTTGAGACAATAGATGAAATGAACGTGGAATATCTTTGTATTACAAAGAATATTTCTGGCCAGAAATGCATTGTAGAAAAGTTACCAACTTTATCTTCTGGCTTATACTATTAAAAGATTAGTACAGTTGAAGCACACTCTATCGTAAACCAGAAGTTTACTGATTCAAATACTTTTGTGCTTTGGCATGGCCGTTTGGGCCATCCTGGATCAATAATGATGACACGAATTACTGAAAATTCAAGTGGGCATCTATTAAAGAACCTGAAGATTCTTACAAATGATAAATTTTCTTGTGATGCTTGTTATCAAGGCAAAATGATCACTAAACCATAACCAATGAAGGTTGGCATTGAGTTCCCTACCTTTTTAGAACGTATACATGGGGATATATGTGGACCTATTCACCCACCAAGTGGGCTATTTAGATATTTTATGGTCCTAATAGATGCATCTTCAAGATGGTCTCATGTTTGCTTACTATCATCTCGCAACCTGGCGTTTGCAAAGTTATTAGCCCAAATAATTCGATTAAGGGCACAATTCCCAAATTATCCTATAAAGGCTATTCGCCTTGATAATGCTGGAGAATTCTCATCTCAAGCTTTTGATAATTACTGTCTATCAATTGGAATAAAAGTTGAACATCCTGTAGCTTATGTTCATACTGAAAATGGCCTTGCAGAGTCATTTATGAAATGGCTGCAATTGATAGCAAGACCACTACTTATGAAAACAAAATTGTCCACTACTGTTTGGGGCCATGCTATCTTGCACGTAGCATCACTTATCCGTCTCAGACCAACACATTATAATAAATATTCTCCATCACAATTAATTTTTGGTCATGAACCAAATATTACCCATCTACGAATTTTTGGATGTGCTGTATATGTGCCAGTAGCACCACCACAGCGTAGTAAGATGGCCCCCCAAAGAAGGTTAGGAATATATATTGGGTTTGAATCACCCTCTATTATTCGCTATCTTGAACCATTGACGGGAGATTTATTTACTGGTCGATTTGCAGATTGTCGATTTGATGAAACAAATTTCCCACAATTAGGGGGAGAGAAAAAGGAAATCAAAAGAGAAATTGTGTGAAAAGTTTCATCATTATCTCATTTTGATCCACGTACCCCTCTATGTAATCAGGAGGTCCAGAAGATCATCCATCTACAAAATATAGCAAATCAAATGCCAGACGCATTTACTGATTTGAAAAGTATAACTAAATCACATATCCATGCAGAGAATGTGCCTATACGAATTGATGTCCCAACAGGACCATCTACTAGCATAAGAACTAGTGAACCTAAAGCACGTCTGAAGCGTGGTAGGCCTTTGGGTTCTAAGGATCAAAATCCTAGAAAAAGAAAATCGACAAATGATCAAAATGATATTATGAAGGGATCTCCTGAAGAGACCCAAGATCTGATTAGTTCTGAGATTCTTAAAGAAATCAATGAACCCGAGACTCAAGTGAGTGAGGAACTTTTAATAAGTTCTATTGATGATGGGATTAATTTAAATTGATCTGAAATAGTGGTGGATAATATTTTTGCATATAATGTTGCACTTAACATTATGCAAGATAGTGAGGATTGTGAACCCCGATCTGTCGAAGAATGTCAACAAAGATCTGATTGGCCAAAATGGCAAGGGAAATTCAATCAGAATTGAACGCACTTGCTAAAAGAGAGGTCTTTGGACCAGTAGTCCAAACACCTGTTGATGTAAAACCAGTTGGTCATAAATGGGTTTTTGTGCGAAAAAGGAATGACCAAAATGAAATTGAAAGATACAAGGCTCACCTTGTCGCACAAGGATTCTCACAACGACCTGAAGTCGATTATAAAAGAAATATATTCACTAGTTATGGATGCCATAACATTTCGATATCTCATCAGTTTAGCCTTACGTGAAAGACTTGAAATACATATGATAGATGTGGTTACAGCTTATCTGTACGGGTCACTTGATAATGAGATTTACATGAAAATCCCTGAAGGATTTAAAATGCCTGAAGCATATTCGAAATCTCGGGAAATGTATTCAATCAGATTACAAAGATCTTTGTACGGTTTAAAGCAATCTGGGCGCATGTGGTATAATCGCCTTAGTGAATATTTACTGAAAGAGGGTTGCATAAATGATGTTATTTGTCCATATATTTTTATAAAGAAATGACATCAGAATTTGTTATGCTTGCTGTTTATGTTGATGACATAAATCTTGTTGGAACTCCAGAAGAGCTCCAAAAGGCAATTGAATATCTTAAGAAAGAATTTGAGATGAAAGATCTTGGAAAAACAAAACTTTGTCTTGGATTGCAAATTGAACATTTAGCAAACGGGATCTTTATGCATCAATTTGCCTATACATAAAGGGTCTTAAAACGCTTTTACATGGACAAAGCGCACCCATTGAGTACACCAATGGTTGTTCGATCACTTGAAGTGAATAAGGACCCGTTCCGACCTCCAGAAGAGGATGAGAAACTCCTTGGTCCTGAAATACCCTATCTCAGTGCAATTAGTGCACTTATGTATCTTGCTAATGCTACAAGGCCTGACATAGTATTTTCTGTTAATTTACTAGCAAGATATAACTCTTCTCTTACTCGGAGACATTGGAATGAGATTAAGCATATTTTGTGATATTTAAAGGGAACTCTTGATATGGGTTTGTTTTATACTAACAAAGGTAGTGCAGATCTTGTTGGTTATGCAGATGCAGGTTATTTATCTGATCCCCATAAAGCTCGATCTCAAACCGGGTACATGTTTACATGTGGAGGTATTGTCATATCATGGCGCTCCACAAAGCAGTCAATTGTTGCTACTTCTTCAAATCATGCTGAGATAATAGCTATTCATGAAGCAAGTAGGGAATGTGTATGGTTGAGATCAGTGATTCATTTTATTCAAGAAAAATATGGTTTGGAGTGTGATAAAAGATCCACAATTTTATACGAAGACATGCATGCATAGCCCAATTGAAGGGAGGATTTATAAAAGGAGATAGAACGAAGCACATTTCACCAAAATTATTCTACACACACGATCTTCAGAAAAATGGCGACATTGATGTGTAGCAAATCCGTTCAAGTGACAATCCGGTAGATTTATTCACTAAATCTTTGCCAACTTCAACTTTTGAGGAGATGGTATACAAGATTGGAATGCGGAGACTCAAATATTTGAAACAAGGTTTTCATCAAGGGGAGTAAAATATGCGATGTGCTCTTTTTTCCTTACTAAGGTTTTTTCCCACAGGGTTTTCCTTATAAGATTTTTAATGAGGCAACTAGAAATGCGTATTACTAAATATGTGTACTCTTTTTTCTTCACTAGGATTTTTTCCACAGGGTTTTTTCTAGTAAGGTTTTAACGAGGCACAATACCTTTTAATGAACATCCAAGGGGGACTGTTATAAAAATAATTATATTGTGGATGTTCATTTATTACTCCGCTATAGATAATCTTCCTAAAGAAGATTATCCATTTAGTACTCTGTTGAAGTTTATCTACAAGCAGCTGATGCAGGCAGGTTGCAAGCAACTCAATGAAATGATTTGCAGCAGCTTCTTATTAAACAGGCAGGTTGCAAGCACCTCATGGAGACAACTTACAAGCAGCTAAAGAAAAGCCTTGCAGCTGCTTCCTGAAAAGCCTCGCAGCTGCTTCCTTTCTTCTATAAATAGAGGAGTTTTCAGCTCATTATGTACATAAGTTTGAAGTTTGAATAATATATCAGTTTCTCTCTATACTTGTCTTTACTTTACAGTTTTTATTTTATAACACATAAGCATATATAAAGTCTATACAAGTAACTCGAAATACTCCTTAAATAAGTTTTTCAAATACCAATATTTCAAATACTAAAGTTCAGTATTTGACAAATTATTATTTGCAAAACCTAATTTCAACATTTTAAATGGAAATATTATTTTTGAAAGTTAAATATTTGTACGTAAGGGAAGATTAAAGATTTTATAAGTGCAAGTTATAATACACCTTCATATCACAAAAAAGGTAACTTAAATTTGCCTTAAAATATAAAATAAAAAACTTGTTTTGGAACTTTATTTTCCTTTTTTTTTTTTGCATTTGTTTTCAACCAAACACACCAAAAAAAATAGTTGATCGGAAAAGGGGTGAAAAATAATTACCAAAAGTTTTAGTAGTAACTTTAAGAGGGAAAAGTGCCGCGCAAGTTTGAGTATTCGACGTCCGAATTCCTCGTCTGTAATCTAGGGGTTTGAGCGTATGATGCAACTGATATAAGTATATGGTTTTGACTATCCTTCGCTTCAAAATAGTTTACTCATCTGTAGCTGAAAAAGCAGCCAGAAGAATCGTCGAGCCACGTAACTGATCACGGTTCGTCATTCACTCTTTATAATTGCGAGATCACGAACTATTTCGGCTTAATCCATAATTTTACACTTCTTTATTGTTAAATGATCAACTTACTTCTTTTTAGATAATTGTCTCACGTAATTAATACTGTCCATCAAAGGTTAAGCAAATGAAAAAGACATGTTTTTATATTAACGCTACACCCTTAGGTGCATTAAATGATCAATTGTTTTTAATAAATGTTCACTTTTAACTTGGATTGATCTTTTATAGATCTAGTTTTTTTTGTTTGCATTATCAAGCACCAAACAAGTGGGATACGGTGTAACGATTCGACCTGTCGTTTTGAGTATTTGCACTTTGTTCGGTAGTTTGAGGGCATGAGTAGCTCTGTATGATGAATTATGACTTATGTGAATCGTCGGTTTTGGTTTTCAGGTTATTCGCAATCGATTTGAAAGAATGAATTTCATGATTTAAGCTTTAAGTTGGAAGAGTTGACCAAGTTTGACTTTTGTGATTTTGACCCCGGAACAGAGTTTTGATGGTTCAGTTAGGTCGGGATGGTGATTTTGGACTTGGGCGTATGTCTGGATTTGCTTTTGGATATTTCTAGAAGGATTCGGCGCTAATCAGCGAAAGTTGAAAATTTGAAGGTTTGAAAAGTTCATAAGTTTGACCGGGAGTTGACTTTGATGATATCGGGTTCGGATTGTGGTTTCGATAATTTGAATAGCTTCGTTATGTCATTTCGGACTTGTGTGCAAAATTTGGGTTCATTCCGGGCTGATTTGATATGTTTCAGTGCGAGTTTTGGAAGTTGAAAGTTCATTCTAGTTCAAATTGAGATGCGATTAGTCGTTTCAATGTTGTTATGTGTGATTTGAGCCCTCGAGTAGGTCCATATTATGTTATGGGACTTGTTGGTATATTCGTACGGGGTCCCGAGGGGCTCGGGTGAGTTTCGGACGAGGCTCAGACCAATTCGCCGCATGTTGCATTTGGCTAAGGTTGCTGGTTCTGGTGTGGCTGTATGTACAGACAATTGGTCGCAGATGCGGGGTCTTCTTCGCAGAAGCGAGGTGAGACCTGGGCAAGGAAGATCGCAGAAGCGGAAATTGGGGCGCATCTGCGACCCGCAAAAGTGATGGTCTTGGGCGCAGGAGCGAGCTTGAGCGCAGAAGTGCGTTTGGCTTTGCACCTGCGGTTACGCAGAAGCGGATGGAGATCTGCATGCGCGAGGGGTCAGCTGGCTAGTGGAGTCCGCAGAAGCGGAGTTTGTGTCACAGAAGCGATGTTGCAGAAGCGGCTCATGTGTTCGCAAAAACGGAAATGGTTGGGCAGAAGCCTTTAAATCGAGGGTTTGGTCGTTTTAATCATATTTTTAGATTAGAGGCTCGGATTGAGACGATTTGTGAAGCAATCTTTACCATATGGATTGGGGTAAGTGTTTTCTACTTAGTTTTGATCTTATTTCATGAATCTATCTTCATTTTTGGCAATTGGTTGATGCATTTAAAGAGGAAATTGGGGGGGTTTTGTCTAAAACTTCATAAAGCGCATTTTCGAGTTTTGATCATCAATTTGGAAATCAGATTTGAGTGAAACTAGTATGGTTGGACTCGTAATTGAATGAGTTGTTAGATTTTATAAGTTTAGTCGAGTTCCGAGGCGCGGACCCGGGTTGGACTTTTGGGTTGATTTTGGGCTTTTGATTAAAGACTCGACCTTTATCAATTAAGTTTGTTTTCTTTGGCATTAATTGATGTATTGAGTTGCTTTTGGCTAGTTTCGAGCCGGTCGGAGGTCGGTACACACAGGATGGCACTTTTGGAGCATCGCTTGGCTTGCTCGGTATTGGATTTGCCTTGTTCAAGGTAAGTAACACTTCTAAACTTGATGCCGAGGGTATGAAACCCCAAATTACGTGTTATGTGTTTGGTATTGAGGTGACACACATACTAGGTGACGGGCGTGTGGGTGTGCACCGTGTGAATTATGACTCTGTTATTTCGGTGGTACTATGTAGTTACCTGATCTTACATGTAACCATGAAATCTCTACGTACTAGAGCGATTGAGCTGTGATCCATGTTAGAAACCATGTCTAGGCTACATGCTTATTATGTTGGGGGCCACTGAGGTCATTTTTGTGGTTGAGTTATTTGCTTATATTGCAATTTCATACTCAGTCATGTTCATTCATTTCATATCATACCTTAGTCTCTATTGCTATATATTGACACATTATATCATCATTTTTGGGCTAGTTTTATGGCACTGTGAGCCCGAGAGACTAGAGAGATTAATGACTGAGTGAGGCCGATGGCCTGATTGTGAGTAATATTATGGGATCAGGCTATACGCCGCAACATATTATATTGATTTATGCCTGGATCTAGCTTATTATGGCGCTTGGGCTGAAGGAGCCCCTCCAGAGTCTGTACACACCCCAGTGAGCGCAGTTGATTATATTAAGGGATGGATATTCCCTAAGCATGGATCTTGCCTGAAGTATTTATATTTGGGGATGGATCTTCCCCGGGGTGGATTGGCCTTATACAGTACTAAGTGACTGACTGTCAGTTGATATATATATATATATATATTTGGGATGGATCTTCCCTGGGCTGAAATGGCCATATACAATACTGAGTGACTGAGCGTATCAAGTGATTGAGCATGATGAGTGGAAAGTGTGAGACAGTGAGGTCGAGTACTCTGGGAGTGTGAGTACAGGAGTTCATCACTAAGATACTTTGCATTTGACATGCATACTTGAGATACATGCATAGAGATGCATTTCTTTCTACCACTCTGATTTTGGTATCATTCATGATTTCACCTGCATATTGACATGTAGGCATAGAGATCTATTTTCCCCATGCCATTTGATAATGAAACATCTTATCTGTTGTTGAAAGGTTTTTGGGAAAAATCACAGTTTTCAAACTTACTCATAAATTTTGTGATTTCGATAAAGGATTTGGGTTTTCACTTATATACTTGAAAAGCAGGCCTATTTTTCTGGAACTGTGAACGAGTTGAGCATTTTATGTCTGATCTACTTCTTTTATTACTTTCATTATGTTGTTATGAACTGTTGTTGGCTATTGGTGTTATACCCCGACCTGTGTTCCAGCTCGTCACTACTTTCAACCTAAGGTTAGGTTTGTTACTTGTTGTGTACATGAGGTCGGTTGTACTCATACTACACTTCTGCACTTTGCGTACAGATATTGGATGATGATGTTACTGTGATCGACAGGTGCTCGATTAGAAGATGTACCTGCATCCCAGTTGTAGCTGCCTCTTTTTCGTGGTAGACTTAGATTTATAAAAATCTGTTTATGTACATTTCGAACAGATAATGTATTTATTTCATACCAGCTTTGTAAATGCTAATCTTAGAAGCTCATGATTTGTATTACTAGTCCTTGGAGAAATTCTTGTATAAAAGCAGTTGTATTTTCATTCCTTTTCTTAATAAATATCATTTAAATTGGATAGTTGTTATTGGGCTTACCTGACGGGTTGGGTTGGGTTAGGTGCCATCATGACTAGGAGGATTTTGGGTCGTGACAAGTTGGTATCAGAGCTCTAGGTTCATAGGTTCTACGAGTCATGAGCAAGTGTCTAGTAGAGTCTTGCAGATCGGTATGATAACGTCCATACCTATCTTCGAGAGGCTACATGGCATTTAGGATAAACTTCCCATCTTTCTTTCCTTATCGTGCGACATTGATTCAGCTTGAAAAAAAACTCTTTGAATTCCATCCACGCATTCATGTGCGCATGTGAGCGCTTGGTATCAGTTGTGCATCGCCGACTTGTGATTCCATAGATGAGGTGCGGGATGTGATTTCTGGGTGCTGATGATGGGCCAGTCTGGAGGACTTGAGGCCGAGTTATAACTGTAGCTTAAGCACGGGGATTTCGGTTGTATGAGCACGTGCTTTTGGACTTATATGTCCGGTAGCATCCCTATGAGTGGAATTTGTGACTCGATGAGTGGCTGGATGGCTATATGATGAGTACGAAGTGAATGCAGGATGTGTCCAGATGGTTTGATTGTAACGAGAATAGTTTGCTTGAGATGTAAAAAGGACTACGAGGTTCTAGATTGTTGTCTTGATGTGACGTATAGTCTCGAGTTATGAGTGTGTTGAAAGATCTTCCATGAAGTATAATTGTGGAACAAAGTGGATTTTCATGTCTTGTTGTGAGTTCAGACTCAGGAAGATTAAGTAATGGCGTAGTAATCGTGACCGCAAAAGGGTATAGCAAGATGTCATTTTGAGGCTAACCAGGTGGGTTATCTCCTGCGGAGTAATCTACGGAGGTGTGATCCTTATAATGTTGTATAGAGAGTTTCTTCTCTACCAGCGGGGTATATGTATTGAGATTTGAATTTGAATTTGGTTTAAAAAGTTGACCTGACCATTACGTGGATGTATGCGAGCTTGGTAGATGATTTGAGGTACCATATTGCTTGTGTTATGTGAGCTTATGAAGGATTTAGTTGAATCTCCCTGCGGTATTATGGCACTAATAGAGTATGGGTATGGTGAGTTATCAGATGTTCTATTCTATGGAATTGAGTTAAGTGGGGGAGTCTGCCATCGACACTTCGATTGCATGTTTATGTGTTGTGTCAGTTTCAGTTTGAGGTATATTGTGAATCAGTTATGACTTGCAGAGGCTGGCTTCGAGGATGACTTGAGTAATGGAATTTCTGAATACAGATTATATTGCACTTTATGGGTATATGGAAATCATGAAAATTATTGAGTTGTTATGTGTGAAGGATGTAGTGTGCATAGAGTATGAATTTGACCGGTTGTGTTAAGGCAAGGTTACTTCCTTGGGTGTTGTTGTGCTAATGGGGCACATGTCGTTTGGCCCGTTTGGGCGGCACATTCGAGATTTGAGCAAAATAAATAACTCTCAAGAAAGTTCTAATGGATTCAAGATTTTCATGTAGCAATTGTGAATTTTTTCGGATTAGCATATGGCTAGGATCTGAGATTTACATTGGATGGTGTCGGGACTCGCGGTATTTCTATGTCATTATGAATTTTACATTTCGGTATCAGGAAGGTGGAGAAAAACAGCTTTAGGTTCACAGAATGTCTCTTCAAAATGGGTATCTCGGTTGTGGTACTTTTGGGGTGCTTAAGAGGGAATACAACGACTTAAGGGCCTTGGGCGGTGTCGTTTTATGCTAGGATCTCTTGTGGTGAACTTTGGTTGAGTATCGTGGTATTCTAACAAGGAAAAGTGTCATCTTGAGTGTATTTCGGAAGGAACTCGAGAAAATGGGACAACTTGGTAGTAGGTTGGATCAGTACGATAATAGATATGATCGGTTCTTTGGGTACTTATGATGTGGTGAGGCTCTACAGGTGTATCAGTGTCAATACTCTTGGGTTTGGCAACTTGTGTGGCTTGGTTGAGTTGAGAGACTCAGTTTTGATGGTTTGGTTATGGGCAAATGGGTTTCGAAGAGTTTTTCGATGGTTTCTACCACAGTTTGAGATGGATATTTTCTACCGGCGTGAGGAGCATGTTGCGTATCGTGACTTTCTTCTGGATAAGATCAAATGGAAGGTTCCTGGCTAATTGAGTATGTAGTTTTCTTGTGACTCAGGGTTGATTATGATATTCTCGTACTTTTCATATTCGTGATAGATGCGGTATGTTGTGTGGGATTAAGATTTGTGTGTGCAAGGTCACGGTTTAATTTTGAAAGGAAGGGCATGGATTCTTAAACAACATGGGCAGTTTCAGATATTTAGATGAATGTTATAACTACTTAGTAATTCATGAGAAGTGTGCACATTTCAGAAGGCACACTGTATGTTGACTTACGGATGCTTCATTAGTACTGTGGTACTCGTCTGGTTGCTTAACTGTTGATATTAGGATTTTTGTTATGTGGCACGAAAGAATTATAGAAGTATTCCTCGTGGGATGATCGTGTATGAGAGATGTGTTAAACATTCGGGCGATGGAGTTGCGATCCGATATGGTAATTCATGTGTTCTATGGATTTGGAAATCATGAGTTCTCAGAACCAGATTATTTTGTGGTTGTAGACGGTGAAGATGTGTCCAAAGCTAGCCAGATGATAGTATATGTTATGGTTAGGTCATTGTGGACTTTCGGGGGATTATTTATCTATTTTTCGATGACCAGAGTTGATTTGGGGCCCACTGGTAGGCCCAACGAGGATGTGTATTCTATACCAGGTCGGATTGGTCGACTTCGTACTCCTATTGTTGGGGGATGTGCCATTCGGTTAGAGTGGGGTTTATTCGTGCTCTGATATGATCTATGTGTTACTCCTCTACGCTATGAGGGGTTGTGATTTGTTGGTTATAAGCACACATGGTGCGGTTCTGTTTGGGTCTTGTAGCCAGATTTGAGCGAGATGGTTATTAGGGTGTCAAATGGTTGATTGCGCCTTGGTTATGTTCTCTCCAGACTGTGGTATAGTGTGTTATTTTCTTCTCCATGGTTCGGTCATGCACCTTGGGTACTTTATGTCAAATTGCGCGTGGTTGTTGATTTTGTGCATTGTGGCTTGAGGTATTTCATGTGGACTAGTGTTAGGATGAGGTCACGTATTGCAGCAGAGTTATGTTGAGATATGATCCTTTATGATTGATTCATGTGTCTTGATTCTACTATGTATGATGGTCTCATAGCATTGCGGTTGTGGTGGTACTTGTTGAGCTTGCGAAACAGTTTTCTCATTTGAATCATTTTTCATTTTTGGGTGCATTGAGATATTGCGTATTGGTGCACGGATTGCACGGTTTGCGACTCTAGGTTGTGTTGGTGTTGGTGTTGCATGTCAATAAAATGGTTGTGTTTTACGAGATGAGGTCATTGGACCTAGAATGTGTACTATCAGACTTGATTGCAGTATGTATGGAGGAATAATATCGGAGGTCAACTTAGAGTTTAGACTACGGTTCCTGTCGGACGAGAGTGGGCTCCAGGACCAGTTTATTTGATAAGTGGTTATGCGTTTCTGTGTGTTTCTTCCATCATTAGCAGTGTATGTAGGTTTTAGAACGGGGTTTTATTTTATACGAAATTTCTACCGGTACCGGGTTTTCTTCGAGCGGTTATTGTGGTCGAAAATTATTGCTATGAGTATTTGAGTTATGTGGTATATTATGTGATTGCATCTTGGGCTATGGTTATGGCTTGATACAGCTTGTTCAGGCTTATACATTGTGTGAATGCGAGATTCGGGTCTTGTAGGGAATTTCGGATATTGAAAATTGGGTTCCAAGGTTTATGGGCTAAGGATGGATTAATGATCTTCAGTTATGTTGCGTTGTCGGGCCTATATGGAATAGGGTGACGTGGGATCACCCCCGGGTATGTGCATGGTAAGGTTACACAGCGATTTTATGGTTTTGGAACGACTCTTGGCACGTTCGAGGATGAACATATATTTAAGTGGGGGAGGACGTAACGACCTGGCCGGTCGTTTTGAGCATTTGCACTTAGCTCGGTAGTTTGAAGGCATGAGTAGCTCCGTATGATGTATTATGACTTATGTGAATCGTTGGTTTTGGTTTTCAGGTTATTCGAAATCGATTTGGAAGAATGAATTTCATGATTTAAGCTTTAAGTTGGAAGAGTTGACCAAGTTTGACTTTTATGAATTTGACCCCGGAATAGAGTTTTGATGGTTCCGTTAGGTCCAGATGGTGATTTTGGACTTGGGCGTATGTCCGAATTTGCATTTGGATATTTCAAGAAGGATTCGGCGCTAATCGGCGAAAGTTGAAAATTTGAAGGTTTAAAAAGTTTATAAGTTTGACTGGGAGTTGACTTTGATGATATCGGGTTCGGATTGTGGTTTCGGGAATTTGAATAGCTTCGTTATGTCATTTGGGACTTGTGTGCAAAATTTGATTTCATTCCGGGTTTATTTGATATGTTTCGGCGCGAGTTTTAGAAGTTGAAAGTTCAAAGTTCATTCTAGTTCGAATAGAGATGTGATTCGTCGTTTTGATATTGTTATGTATGTTTTGAGGCCTCGAATAGGCCTGTATTATATTATTAGACTTGTTGGTATATTCGGACGGGGTCCCAAGGGGCTCGGGTGAGTTTCGGACGAGGTTCAGACCAATTCGTCGCATGTTGCATTTGGCTAAGGCTGCTGGTTCTGGTTTGGCCGCATCTGCGGACAATTGGTCGCAGAAGTGATGTTGGAGATGCGGCGTCTTTTCGCAGAAGCGAGGTGATACCTGGGCAATAAAGATCACAGAAGCGGAAATTGGGGCGCATCTGCGGCCCCGCAGAAGTGATGGTCTTGGGCGCAGGAGCGAGCTTGAGCGTAAATGCGCGTTTGGCTTCGCACCTGCAGTTGCGCAAAAGCGGATGGAGATCTGCAGGTGTGAGGGATAAGCTGGCTAGTGGAGTCCACAGAAGCGGAGCTTGTGTCGCAGAAGCGACACCGCAGAAGCGGCTCATGTGTCTGCAAAAGCGGAAATGGCTAGGCAAAAGCCTTTAAATCGAGGGTTTGGTCGTTTTGTTCATATTTTGAGATTGGAGGCTCGGATTGAGACGATGTTTGAAGCAATTTTCACCATATGGATTGGGGTAAGAGTTTTCTACTTGGTTTTGATCTTATTTCATGAATCTATCTTCATTTTTGGCAATTGGTTGATGAATTTAAAGAGAAAATTAGGGGGTTTTGTCTAAAACTTCATAAAGCGAATTTTCGAGTTTTGAACATCAATTTGGAATCGGATTTGAGTGAAACTAGTATGACTGGAATCGTAATTGAATGGATTGTCAGATTTTATAAGTTTCATCTAGTTCCGAGATGCAAGCCCGGGTTGGACTTTTGGGTTGATTTTGGACTTTTGATTAAAGATTCTACCTTTATCAATTAAGTTTGTTTCCTTTGGCATTAATTAATGTATTGAGTTGCTTTTGGCTAGTTTCGAGCCGTTCAGAGGTTGGTACATGCGGGATGGCATTTTTAGAGGATCGTTTGGCTTGCTCGGTATTGGATTTGGCTTGTTCAAGGTAAGTAACACTTCTAAACTTGGTGCTGAGGATATGAAATCCCGAATTACGTGTTATGTGTTTGGTGTTGAGGTGACGCACACGCTAGGTGACGGGCGTATGGGCATGCACCGTGTGAATTGTGACTCTATTATTTCGGTGGTACTGTGTAGTTATCTGATCTTATATGTAACCATGAAATCTCTACGTACTAGAGCTATTGAGCTGTGATCCATGTTAGAAACCATATCTAGGCTGCATGCTTATTATGTTGGGGCCCACTGAGGTCATTTTTGCTGGTGAGTTATTTGCTTACATTGAAATTTCATACTCAGTCATGTTTATTCATTTCATATCATATCTTAGTCTCTGTTGCTATATATTGACACATCATATCATCATTTTTGGGTTAGTTTCATGGTATTGTGAGCTCGGGAGATTGGAGAGATTGATGACTGAGTGAGGCCGAGGACCTGATTGTGAGTTATATTATGGGACCGGGTTGCACACCGCAACATGTTATATTGATTTATGCCTGGATCTGACTAATTATGGTGCTTGGGTTGAAGGAGTCCCTCCGGAGTTTGTACACACCCCCAGTGAGCGCAGTTGATTATATTGAGGGATGAATCTTCCCTGTGCATGGATCTTGTCTGAAGCATTTATATTTGGAGATGGATCTTCCCCGGGCTAGATTAGCCTTATACAGTACTGAGTGATTGACTCTCAGTTGATATATATATATATATATATATATATATATATATATATATATATATATATTTGGGATGGATCTTCCCTGAGCTGAATTGGCCATATACAGTACTAAGTGACTGAGCCTGTCGAGTGATTGAGCATGATGGGTGGAAAGTGCGAGACGGTGAGGTCGAGTACTCTAGGAGTGTGAGTATATGAGTCCATCACTGAGATACATTGCATTTGACATGCATATTTGAGATACATGCATAGAGATGCATTTCTTTCTGCCACTCCGGTTTTGGTGTCATTCATTATTTCACCTGCATATTGACATGTAGGCATAGAGATGTATTTTTCTCATGCCATTTGATAATGAAACATCTTATTTGTTGTTGAAAATCTTTTGAAAAAAATTACAGTTTTCAAACTTACTCATAAATTTGGTGATTTCGGTAAAGGATTTGGGTTTTCACTGATATACTTGAACACAGGCCTATTTTTCTGGAACTGTGAACAATTTGAGCATTTTATCTCTGAGCTACTTCTTTTATTACTTCAATTATGTTATTATGAACTGTTGTTGACTATTGGTGTTGGACCCCGACCTGTGTTCCAGCTCGTTACTACTTTCAACATAAAGTTAGATTTGTTACTTATTGAGTACATGGGGCCGGTTGTACTCATACTACACTTCTGTACCTTGCGTGCAAATGTTTGATGCTGATGTTACTGTGCTCGACGGGAGCTGGATTTGAAGACGTACCTGCGTCTCGGTTGTAGCTGCCTCTTGTTGTTCGTGGTAGCCTTAGATTTATAAAAATCTATTTATATACATTTCGAACAGATAATGTATTTATTTCATACCAGCTTTGTAAATTCTAATCTTAGAAGCTCATGATTTGTACTAAGCAGTCTTTGGAGAAATTCTTGAATAAAAGCAATTGTATTTTCATTCTTTTTCTTAATAAATCTCATTTAAATTGGATAATTGTTAATGTGCTTATCTGACGGGTTGGGTTATCGATTTTGGTGTTATCTGCGTTTTAATCATTTTTGTTGAGTTACTCTGTTGATTATCGCAAATATCTTCTTTTAGTTCCCAAGTGAAATTTTTTTTTCAATTATTTTTTCATAATATCTTTTATTTCTTATGTTTTGCTATTGTCTTATATGAGTCATTTCTTGATTTGTATCTTATTCTTGTTGTTTTTGGATTTCTCATCTAATAGATGCTTCATTGTTCTCAATTTTCGCTCTGTTATTTGCAAAATCATTAAACACTTCATTTCTGAATAAGGTAAATAGGAATGGTATGATTCGAATGCACAATAGTAATCCCTTGAAAAACAGAATATTTAACATTGTCCTTGGTAGAGAACTCCTAGAACGGCATGTGTTTTTTTGTTGAAAAAGGAGTTGAAGATGCATATATTGCTATAGTTTTAATAGCAGTCCGTAGTGCTTTTAAATTGCTTTGATTATTCCTATTTTCCCTGTCCAATGTAAAGGATAAGATGCAAATAATATGTTTTGCATATAATCGGGAATTGAGCCGTGGAAACAACCTCTTGCAAAAATACAGGGTAAAACTGTGTACGATAAACCTTTGTGGTCTGGCCCTTCCCCGGACCCCGCGCATAGCGGGAGCTTAGTGCACCGGGCTGACCTTTAGGGGAATTGATCAAGAACAAAAGATAGGGGTGCAAATGAAAAACGAGTGATTCATTAGGGAACAAATTGTCAACAAAAAAGAAGAATATAAGGTATAAAGTGGGAAAAAAGATAGTACTAATATAAGTTAGGGGGTGCAAAATGCAAAGAGCTCCTAAATGAAGTCCTTGGATTTTGCAAACTATAATATACAAGGTGTTCGTCTATTCAATTAACGCTATTCGGTTGTATATGGTTTTACTTGACTAGTTGACTTGCCAAAAAGGGGAAATAAATTGAAGTATTTTGGTAAATATCGATAGTACAGTGCATGTCTTATGGTAAGACAACTATTAATTGCTTCTGTATCTTGATTGATCATGGATTATGATGACTGCTTGAAATGCTGATTGGTGTAATATCATTGTACTGAACATCTGTTATTTATGGGAGAATGGTGTACTAAGCTATGATAGGTTTAGACTAGTGAATATCATACAATCTTTTACTATGACTGTCCTTTTATGCATTGCCTGGTTTGACTGGTTGAGAGCTAAAAAGAGATAAGAAAGTACCCAAATACTTGCATTTAGGTGCCTAAAGGTTTGACATATTTTATCTATTGCAACTTTTTCTCCCAACATTTGTTGATGTGTAGCATGTAAAATTGCTTTCAAGCTTCAATGCAATGTACATTTAATTTTCTTGTAACTAGCCGCTTCTGTCCTTTATTTAATTCTTGAAATTGAAATTTTTGTTCTGCATAATTTAGATGGGCGGTTGCAGCCAAGATCCAGCTGAAGATGTATGGTCAATGCCAAATTGGCCTCTACATGTAGAAAAAATATTTGTTGATTCATTGGTTGAGGAAATGAAATACCAACTGGATGTGATCCCAACTAGTTTCAATGATCACACATGGAATAAAAGTGTCAGTGATTTCAATCAATGCAGCGGTTTGAATTTTGACAAGGCAGAGTTGAAGAAACATGTGTCTATTTTGCGAAAACGCTATCGGATTGTGAAACCACTTTACAAACATGGTGGATTTGGTTTGGATAATCGGAGAAAGATGGTTGACGTTGATGATCGCGTGTGGGCTGAGTACATTGAGGTTTTGCCTTTTAAGTTCCATTTTATCACTGCTTCATCCAATATTTTATATCAGTTTCCTAGTGAAATAATCTTTTTGTAGGTACATCCTCAGTTAATACCGTACACACTGAAATTTTAACAATCCTAAATTCAAAACGAATTTATTAGGAGTTTATTAGAGTTACTTGTTGGCTACTCCATCCAAACCATAATTCATGCCTATAAATAAGGCTACATATGCCCTTCAAAGACGGTCTCAGCAATTCCATAAACTTTCGAAATATGCACAAAAAGATCAAATATGTCTTGCTCAAAGTCCTACGTTCGAGAAATATGCCGCTAACACCCTCGAATCATGTAGAACAAATCAGAGGGAAGAATCAAAGGATAAACAGAGTTGTAACCCGCAATGTTTATCAATAAAATCTTTTTTTCTTTATTGTTGTTTGTGATTGCAGTTTTATTTTTCTCTGAATTTATTGCAAACAAATACCATATAGAAAAGCTACTGGGGAATTTGCTGTTTCTTCTACTGGATACAGGCTCCACAACACCAATCCTGGAACAGACACAAGCAACTCAGGTGACAATAGTGTTGGTCCTGATAATTCAAAAGAAGGCAACACTGAATGATGATGATCCATATTCAACAGCTAATTCTGTTGTGGCTCTGAACAACAAGCCAGGAGTTAATTGGGAGTCTATATAAAGCTGCTGTGGACTTGTCAGAAAATCCAATCTGGAGGAAAACTTTTGTGACAATGAAACTGGAGAAAAGTTTGGGCTGGTTGAAGGCCATGATTCCTAGAAAGACATGAATTTAACAGGCTTTTCTCTTGTTTGAGTAGGTGGAGCGCTGGGGTTTTTGTATCTTATTGTGGCGGGCATTATAACTTATAAGTTGGGTGATCTTTGGTCCTTTTAGTTTTAGCTAGAAGAAATAGAAAAGAGTGCAAGTTCTATGCTCTAACGGTTAGTCAAAGGCATTATATGCTCTGTATTTATGCATTACTTACTATCCAGCATTCATTTATAATCGGTTTCTGCATTGCAGTTATTTCAACAACTTTTGACACCCATTTGAGATTTATGGTTGTTTGGAATAATCTTACAAGGTTTGAACACGTGAACTAGGATAACAAACTGTTTAACTCAAAGACATCCCTGATATAGCTCACTGGTTTTTGAGCTTGGCCAGAGTACTGTGTAGCTCAAATATATATTGGCTAGCAGTCGACCGATTGAACTGGTGAAATAGAATAATTCAATATTATAGAGTTAAAAAATGGTTTTATATACAATGCTTACTTCTTGTGGCACTCTATAACTATCTAGAGTAGAGTTAATTGTATAACGTGTCTCTCCTAAGTCATAAGAATGGTCATGACGTGACAACCTCGATGAATGATCGATCATTAAAAACTAGATGTTGTAGTCGTTGCTGCAATATTAAATCGAAATCATCTCTGCTATTCACAACGCTAAGCTAAACATAGCGATTTTCAACTCCAAATGCAGCATCTTTTCGACCAATGATATTTGCTGCCCGCATCACATTATATTGTAGCAGTCCTTATCTTCTTTCGCTTCACATTTTAACCACGCAAAAGCTGCAAAAAAAGATGAAAAAATGGGTAAGTTGGATTTAGTTTGTAGTGAACTTATTGATTGACTTGACAAAATAGGCGGTAGAGAATTTAAATTGTCTGGTGGCCTAACTTGTTTTGAAAATACACAATATTGCGAGGGGAGTTACGTTGTTCCATTGAGAAGCGTTTTGACGTGGACAAGATTTCAGTTAGCTTTTCCTATCGAGGTTTGCAAATCGGAACATTTCTCTTCTATCACACCGTTTAAGAGCTTTAAAGCTCTCAACTGAGTTTCACCCGGAACACCATAAGTGTTTAAATCTATGTATTCCACCATTCTTTCATAGACAGCTTCGTCTTTGACTCAGAGGCGGAGCCAAACATTTGAAGCTTATGGGTTCGGGATTCTAATTATTTTTAAGTTACTGAGTTTTATATTAATAATTTGTACATGTTTTAATGAATTTCATCAAACAAATATAGAGTTTGAACCAAAGCTACTGGGTTGGGTCGAACCCATAACTCGCTCTCTAGCTCCGCCCCAGCTTTGACTATGGCCCATCTCTCTCTATATATATATATAAGAGGAAAATTAGAGCCATTAATTACTATATGAAAACAAATCATTATTAGAACATAAACATGAGTGATATAATTAGTTATGTTGTTACCCAAATCTGCTACCGGCATGACCAGTGAGCTTACAAAGTGTAAATAACATGAGGTCTTCATTTAAAGGGGCCGGAATTGTCGTGTAATGTGGACAACAGTAAGCTAAATCATAAACATGCCTTGCCAATTTGCATGGAAGGATTCAGGATTTTGAATTCGTGGGTGCTTAACTTTTCTTGACGTACAATTACTACCAATCACATAATATAAGTGTATAACTATTTGAATATGACGGTCAAAAAAGTTAATAAAAGCTCGTATTAATATTATAAACGCGTGTAACAAAATATGCAATTGGCGAGAATTTTTTTAACTTTAGAGGAACTATTTGTTTTTAGAAGGGTCGAACTTTGGAGTTTCTTTCTTTTTTTGTTATAGAGAATTACTAGGTAAAATACAAAAGGAGAAATTTTATAAAAAAGGGGGAAGATAAAATAAAATTCAAGGAAAAAGTAGTCTGGAATGGAAATAAATAAAGTAGTAGTATTGAATAAAAAATGAGCTACTGGATAAAAATTTAAAAAGGAGACGTAAATGGGGTAAAGTAATAAAGTAAAATTGAGCCTGGTATGAGTGAGTTTCCAACTCCCACCCCCTCACACTACCAAAGCACCCATCAACCTTTTTGTTTACTTGGTGCTTCCTGATTTAATATATCAAACGCCTCAAATTTTCTATACAGCTAATACAGACCATATGGTAAGGTTTAACACCTAAATTTAATATGTAGATCCGCTCATGTCTTTTGGTGTGTATCTGGATTGTTTGGAGAAGTTACAAACTCAATGAATTTCCCACATTTCTTGCTTGTTTTGTTTTCCATGCGGATGTATCGCCAAAAGCTCCGTTTGTGATTTGTAAACAGGGTAGTAAGAAGCCGAAGAAACAACTTTGCTAAGTAATCTTGAAGATAAATAGGATTATGAAAGAGCGTAAATCGCTGCATTAAGAAGCTGAGTTGAGCCAGGACCAAATAGGCAAATACTCCCTCTATATATATATATATATATATATATATATATATATATATATATATATATATTGGATGTGTTTGCATTTCCTACTTGTGGATTTCATTAATTCTCCAACTGCTTAGAGATGAGAGAACTATCCTCAAATTCGCATATCCCTTACTATGCCACCTGGTAAACATCATTTTGCTTCCAGAATGGCTCTAAAAACATTGGATTCCCACTGCAAAAAAGTAAAATAAAATAAAATAGAAATTAAGAGTGAGCAACTGTAAATCATTTGTGCCATTTAATTATGACTAACTGTACGTATTGCACCCCAATTTAAACGGGTTTTAGTAGAAGTGCAACATATTGGTGATTCCTAAGTAACGTAGGAGTCGTCACCCTACAGTATGTAGTCTTAATTTCTGGTGAAGTTGGTGACATTGGGATCAAGTGCTGTAGAATCACTACAAAAAAAAAAGTTAAATTTGCGGAGGTTTTATTTACATATTGCGGCGGTCAGAAACCTCCGCAATATGTTGTTACGGCAGTTTCCAAAACCCCCGCAATAATGTTCGCCGCAATCAATTTGCGGTTTTTTTTTGGGAGAACGCCGTTATCATATAACGGCGGGTATTTAACGTCGGTCTAACCTCCGCAATTCGATAATTTGACTTTGTAAGAACACACGTATAAAAAAATTAGCGACAGTCAAAACTCCTATAATATTTTTATTTAACCCCCGCAAATTTTAACACAATATTATTATACATTAAATTGCGGCAGTTATAACCTTCACTATTCATTAATTTTTTTTTTTTTGGCAATTGTTATACCCATAACTGATCCGATTTCAATTATGGTAATATAATGAAGCATCATCAGATTATATAAATTGCTTACTAGAATCAAATAACATCAATATATTAATAAACCATAAAATACATTAAAGTAAATTATCATTAGTCTCAAAGACTTTTTTTAAACACAACTACTCCATCCATTAAACACAAAACATCAGTATTATAGTTAGTTTTAAAACCAACTTTAAACAGAATATCTACTGCAACTATAATGGACAAAAGATCTACTATGACCATTCAATCGAGAATGATACATTTGCAAGCAACTTCAATGGTTGTCGTTAGGATTATTTCCACCAGATGATCTTCTTACATCCATGGGTGAAATGGATCCGCTAGCCGCATCACTTAGCTAAAAAATAAAAATAAAATATAATTAACGAAAAGTACCTCAACAATATCATAATTAATAGTCACTTAGCTTCAGTCAAGTATCAGTAACTTTTATGATCCGAATACGTAGTACATTAATGACCAAAGCCATCATTGACTCTTTATCAAACTCTCTCAGCTTCTTCCAATATCCCATAATTCATTAATTTTCCACTGGCCCAAATTAAATCAAAACTTGAAATGAGTTTGCAGAAGTTCAGGAAATGGCTAAAGAGATTTGACACAGACAGAGATGGGAAGATAAGCAAAGAAAAAGTCCGAGACGCCGTCCGAGCCAACGGTGGCTGGTTCAGCAGGCTAAAAGGCAGCCACGGTATAAAAATTACAGACGCTAATGGCGATGGATTTATTGATGAGAATGAATTCAGAAACCTTACTGAATTTGCACAGAGGAATTTAGGTGTTAGAATTATCTAAGAAAAATATATGAGCTTCCAGCTCTAATATGGAATACAATACTAATATAATATTGTATGTAGGTACAGAAATACTTAGATATACTAAATCATTCTTATTTATATGCTATTTTGCTATTTCTTCCTTCCTATATATTGTAGATATACATGCATTCCTTCTCATGTTCTATATGTATGCAAATTATGGTTTGTTGTATGCTCCATATATCTATCCTAGCTCAAAATCATCAATTGTAGAAGAAGAAGCTCAAAACTTTAAATCAAAACCTCACAAAAACTTAATATTTGGAGAGAGCAGCAGCTAAGCACAAGCTGAAAGTGAAAAAAAAAAGCACACTGACAACAAAATGAGAATGCATGTGTAGATATAGGAGTGAAGAAAGTGAGAAAAAGAGTCAAACACCACATAACACAAAAGTTTTCTTCTTTCTCAATTCAGAGTCACATTTGGACTGATCAATCACACTTTCAAAATTAAATGAGAAAGTTATGAACTTTTCTTACCGTTGAATGAGGAGGAGAAACAAAGATCCCTGCAAATTCTTCAGGTATCCTCCCTTCTTTTATTATCATATATGCCTTAAAAGCATTCATCATTTAGGTGTTAACATTCATCATTTTTCTGTAGTTCTCTTGGCTTTGATTGCGAGCATTCAACATTTGATTGTACTTCTCTTGGTATTGGGAAGAACATGAACCGTTATTATAACTTGAAGCATTCAAATCACTATAACGAGGTCTTGTTTGTCTAAAAGCTCTGCCAGGAACAACTCTTAATCCCAAGTACTTTACCCTTCCAGAGTGTTCTTTTCCCAGCACCTTACCAACGATATCATTTGGCGAAATTTCAGACTCATCCACGGTGCTTTGGCTCAATGCTAGTTTAATTTTTTTCCTAAATACATTACACACCAAAAGTCAGTGTCCTACCTTCAATCAGTGATTGATAAGTTATTAAAAAAGAAAAACAAGAGAAGAATATCTTTTTCTTTTATATCAATTACAACAGCAAATTTATCATACTTACCAGCTTCTCATGACTAAACTCTTAAATTAGCAACATATAAGATGTTTACTGAAAATTTTAACTCACTTCAGTAGAGTGGAGGCAAACTTATCAACAAGGAAGAGGCCCAACTCAGGTTCTATTTTACTAAATCACATGCTTATATGTTCATAACATCACATGTTGAGCTTTTCGGAAGAAAATCACTAGTACAAAAATAATAGAAGACCCAAAATTTAAGAGCAATAAGAAAATAAAATACTGAAGAAAATAAAGAAAAAAGATAAAGAAGAACAAGGGGTCCATAAATTGGCTGCATTGGCCGAATGTCCCATTCCAATTGGAAAAGGAAAACAAAAATGGCCAGCTTTCTTGGGTCGGTTAGTCCTTGGAAAAATCTGCATCCAATGAGCTATATTGCCCATCCAGTTTGTTAGTAGTCAGTTCTGAAGGGCAGACATCATTTTGTTTCTTCATCAAAACATAGCAAGTGAACTACTTGGTAAAGTACCTATCTACCTGGAACCTACATAAATATCTTGTTTCTTCCCCAGATGGCAATCAGATTTTGGTTCGTTGGTTCAATAATAAGCTATGGATCCGACTAACACCAGCAACTCATCATTTATTCACTCAATCCTGGTAACCATTTCATCTTAAAATATAAAGAATATATCACATAATAACATCATCGAGGCTATTATTTGACGAAATTTCCTTTCTTCACCCAAATATTCAGATGTGGATAAAACGTGGATTAATACTGAAAGCACCGTACCCGAGCATGAACAGCTTTCATGTCAAAATCAATTGGAAAGGTTTACTTTCTTATCATTTCTGACTTTCGTAGAGGAATCCAAGCACCGTACCCGCATATTGCTTGTTACAACATATTTTATAACCAATCACTGATTACTACGTACTAAATGATTGCAAATTTGATGGAAGAAATTAAAAACTTACACATATCTCTTTGGCCGCCTCATTAACATATGATCCATTTTCATTCCTATGTGTAGCGAGATAAAGCTGTCCTCGTCCAGGCTTTTGTCCAGTCTCAGCCATCTATAAATGAAAAAGTTAAAGTCGCATTAACTTAACTAACTAAGAATAGTTGCTAGTTTAATTAAAGTATTCAAAATGAATCAATACCATTTCAGCCCTTCTTCTGGAGTTAGGTTTGGAGCCACCGATATGTGAAACAATTTGTTTTTTCCGAATTTCAGCATTTCTTTTACAAGTTTCCGTACAAAAAGATACCATGAATTACACATACTTGCCTATTATATACTTGTAAAACCATAAGATCTTTTTAACAAAAGAACAAAGGCACAAATGGTGCCAAGAGCTCTTTTATTTAACAAAATCATAATAGCTCTTTTGTTTGTAGAACAACTTCCATTTTAGTTAGATACATCCTCTTTTTACAGAATAATAATAGGTACGAAGCAACCTCTTATGGAACCTTTGAAGGTTCAACCTCTTATACAAATAAATATATAATTACACAAACTAATTGAAGTATTGAAATAAATACATGTGTCTTTTCTTTAAAGCAGTAATCAACATAAGAAATTTATTGATCCCGTGGAATTCTCAGTGGAACGCTATCGAATACCAAAAACCACTTCAATAATAAAAAGGATCTTGCAAATACCAACTATCGAATACATAATGCTTACAGGAAAAAGAAGGAAATATACAAACTAAACTATCAAAGATAAACAACAAATTAATTACAAAAGGCTCCCCATTGGGTAGTCAGTAACCTGGGATAGGATGAATAAGAGGTGATCGAGAAATCACTAAGGTGACTAGAGTTTAGGCTACTATATGATACTTCCTATCAAAATTAACATATTTGCATAACAAACAGCTCTACATATGCGACTAAGATAGCAATTCAAAAGAAACTACAACCACTTGAAATCAACACAGGCCTAAATGCAGTAGTTACTGCACTTCAAATAGGTAATGTAAATTTTAGAACATATAATACCTAATGCAAAAGGATAAAGAGGACTTACATCTCGATTTCAACAAAGAGTGTTATATACTTCTTCAAAATACACCGATTCTACCAAATTTCTGCTACTTTCTGCTGAGAATCGAAAAACATCAAGATGAAAGAAAGAGAAAAAAATCAGTAAAGGAAAAACATAAATTAATAGAGAAAATAAACTTAAAAGCCACATGCATGAAGAAAGAAAGACAAAAAAGTAAAATCAAAAAATGAAAGAGCAAAATCAAAGCAAAATCGAACAGGAATTTGTATGAAAGAGCGAAATCAAATAAACTTACATCTAATTAAAGGTTTTGTGTTAGAGTGGGCTGCTCATTTTCATCCCTTGTCTGGTAGGTCTGTTAAGGATTTGGTTAGAGTGGGTGAGGGTTTCTGAAAATGAAGCGAGAGGGAGAGAGAAGGGTAGTTGAAAATGAGAAAGGGGTTTGGGAAAAAAAGACGGAAAGGATTAAAAAAATGAGGGAAACATGGGGTTAGTGGGGGCTATTTTTTTTTAAGGGTTGAGGAGGTTACCCACCGCCGTAAATATAATATATTTGTGGGGGTAAATAGACCCCCATAATTTGATATAGATTGCGGAGATTATAGTAACCGTCACAATAAAACCTCCGTAAATTTAGCATATTTTTGTAGTGAATTTAATTACATGTCTGCATCAACGGAACAATTGGGTATAAAGAGTGAGCAATCAGGGCCATGCATTGCACTCACAAATATGTCTGCCATTTTGAGTGACTAAAACATCCAAATAAGCCCTTCCAGAGCCTGAACAACTAACATAGGCAATATTTTCTACTGTCGCAGTTGCTTCTCCCCTCCATCTTAGCTTCTGATTAGTACAGCTGATGGAAATGATTAACTCGAGGCAGATGGGATTGAAAATATTAGTTTGAGTGCCTTTATGGATTACTAAAGAACTTGGTTCATTACCTTACTCCTTAAGCGTAAGCAAATATAAACAGTAAAGTAGACACAACAATTTTTACATGAAAAATTATCCGGCTGAAAATGTGCAAAAACCACGACCTCGCAGGATCTTAGCTTCAACTTCACTAGAACAATAAGCCAAATATATCGATTACAAATCTGTAACTCAATACTCTCCAGTTCTCCTACTTCAACTATTTGACTTACAAGTTACTCTAACTTGCAAAATCAAACACTCACTCCAACTCACTAATTGTATATAACACTTTGATTACAACTCGATTTCCTAAAACACATTTACTAGACTGACTCAAGAAGAACACACCACTATACTCGACTTGAGTATATAAAATACAATTCTTCAGACTCCGAGATCTTTTAGAAGTCCTATGCGTAGTCAGCTTCTCGTTTGATAGGACTCCTACTGTTCCAAATCCTCCACAATTCCTGGGACTCTTTTCTCTCGCTTATGCAAACATATCTTATTGGGTAACACCCTTAACATGTTTAGCAATCCTCTTCCAACAAACGCGGACTTGGGTAACTTTGAGATAAATTTACTGTCTTGCAAGAACGTGCAATCATCAACCTTGAGGAGCTGGTTCTTAGAGCAGTTAAGCAGTGGCGTTGAGGACCTGGTTCTTAGAGTATTTCTTCTAAACCAACTTTGTTAATTGTCACGACCCAAAAACTATCTAGTCGTGATGGCACCTGACCCAACCCGCTAGGTAAGTCAAGTAACAGTCAACATAACTCAAATGAGAATAATAAGAGTAAATGAGTAAAATAACTGAATTTCTACACAATTTTCAACGATTGGTAGTACAAATTATGAGCTTCTGCCTTACACCGCAATATCAGCTCCAAGATCTGCACGCAAGGTGCAAAAGTGTAGTATGAGTACAACCGACCCCATGTACTCAATAAGTATCCTAACTAACCTCGGCGAGGTAATAGTAGTAAGAATTATAAATGATACTCACCAGTCACCTGTACAAGTGCTTAAATCCAATAGGTATAGAAACGATATATGATTAAATCAAGAAAATATAGGTAAAACCACCTTGGTGCTCACAATCCCTTATTTTAAAGTGTTTTACTCAGTCAACAGTCCAATATTTAAGGAAGGTATGCAAATAAATCCGGTAAACAGTCAATGAAATTGCAAGTAAAGGATGTAATGCAATAACTAAATATCAGTCTGTTGCGGTGCGCAACCTAATCCAACTAACAATAAGCCAATAAGGCTTGTTATGGCATGTCACCCGGTTCAAATAACAACAACCAGCTCTCTAAGATGTCACATCAACCAGAAACCCGTTGGTTTCTTACAATCTGCATGTACACCATCAAAAGAGAAACATGAGAGGGTAACCCTAGGGAGATGGATCCTTCTCCACATGCAAGCATGGCCAATTCAACGTGCTACCAGCCTGGTGTGGTCACATGATCTATATCATAATCCGCCCAGCGTGGTCACAGGATCAATGAGATGGATCTGCCCAGCATGGTCACATGTTATATCACAATCCACCCGGTGTGGTCACAAACATATCATCACAATCCGTCCGGTGTGGTCACAGGCATAAAAACACATTCCGCCCGGCGTGGTCACATGCATAACAACACAATCTGCCCGGTGTGGTCACAGGCATAGCAAAACAATTCGCCCGACGTGGTCACAGGTATAACAACACAATTCACCCGACATGGTCACAGACATCCAGTCCAATCATATCACACAGGAGAAAATAAACAAGAATACATATATGTGATGAATGAATAACAAATCTCATGCTCTTGGACTGGTATAAATGACATGCTAAAGTGCAGGCATGTGAAAAGTGTGCTATCATAGATCAAATTAGCAATTTCATCACAAAATAGCATTTATCAAGTTCATTCAGGGATTAACGTATATGTAGCCTTAAACATGGCTCAAATAGTTAAAATAATATTACAAATATGAGAAATATCATAGCTTAAAGCTTAACAGTCAATTCTAGGCTTATGACTAAACACAACCCGAGCATGGATAAATACCCCCGGTGTTAGCACATGGCTCAAATCCCATACATGTGCGTACCCATAGCACGTAGCTATCATAAATAATTCAGGAAACCAATGCCTCAATCAAGTTTAGATAAGATACTTACCTCAAATATGCCAAAACAAATACCGAGCAAGCCAAACAACACTCTAGAAATGCCATCCCACGTGAATCAACCTCTGAACGGCTCGAGACTATCCAAAAGCAACTCAAATACATCAAATAATACTAAAGAAAATAAACCCAAACGATAAAGGTTGAATCTTTACTCAATTACTCAAGTCAACCAAAAGTTAAACCCAAGATCGCACCTTGGAAGCCGACCAAACTTACAAATTCCGACAACCCATTCGAATATGAGTCCAACCATACTAATTTCACTCAAATTCGACTCTGAATCAATGTTCAAAACTTAAAATTTCACTTTAGGAAAGTTTAGACAAAACCGTCCCAATTTCTCTTTTAGAATCACCATTTAAATACAAAATCAAAGATGGAATCATGTGAAATAATCAAAACCGAGTCAAAAATACTTATCTCAATCCAAATCCGACTTCAAATCGACCTCTAAATCTATAAATTTCATCCCCTTAAATTTGGGGGGGGGGGGGGGAGGGGAGAACTCACAAATCTCTAATCAAAACATAGATTAATTCATAAATGAACTATTATAATAATGTTAAAATACAAAATTTGAGGTTAGAAATCATGAAAAAACAAGAAGAATTCCGCGAAAATCACCTCAAACAGAGCTCTAGAATTGAAGATATGCTCAAAATACTAAATAAACGCAGTCTGATTTTTAATACACATGGAATTTCGCTTCTGCGCCCAAAAATCCACACATGCATTCTGCCAGCTATAATTTCCGCATTTGCGGACCATTTTTCACACTTGCAGGGTCGCAGATGCGAACCCAACTTTGCATCTGCGAAGCAACAACACCAGCTTTCTTCCCCAACACTAAAATGGGCAGAACTCCCTCATACGATATTGAAATTCGATGATTCTTTTTGCTATGGCTCTGAAATTATGATATGGATCTAATGCTTCAATAAAAACAGAATTTAGAGCTCATTTGATTAATGTGGTACCATTTATGCTTGAAGAAACGACGTCAAAACATAAAAAACGAGCGCAACACAACGCAAACCAATCTGAAACTCACCCGAGCCCCTCGGGACACCGTCCGAACATACCAATAAGTCCCAAAACATAATACAGATCTTATTGAGACCTCAAATCCCATATAACAACATAAAAACCATGAATCACACCTCAAATCAAAATTAATGAACTTTTGAACTTTCAACTTCCAAAACTCGTGTCGAACCATATCCAATCAACTCGGAATAATCTCAAATTTTGCACACAAGTTCTAAATAACATAAATAACCTATTCCAACTCCCAGAACAACAATCTAAACTCGATATCATCAAAGTCAACTCCCGGTCACTTTTATGAACTTTTCAAATCTTCAAATTTTTAACTTTCGCAAAATAGTGTCGGACCCTTCTAGAAACCTCCAAACGCAAATTCGGGAATACACTTAAGTCCAAAATCACCATTCAGAGCTAAACAAACCATCAAAACTTCGATCCGAGGTCAAATACTCAAAAGACAAACTTGGTCAACTCTTCCAACTTAATGCTTCTAAAATGAGAATTATGCTTCCAAATCAATTCTGAATCACCCGAAAACCAAAACAGATGATACACGCAAGTCATAGTACAACATATGGATCTACTCAAGATTTCAAACAGCTGAACGAAATTCAAATGCTCAAAATAACCGGTTGGGTTATTACATTAATCATCAAAACGTCAATACTCAACAAATTCTCTTTTTATGACGATGACAAAATTTGTGCATGTTTAAACTTTGTAATCTCCTCATATCACCACACAATGACCAGAGCAAGAATAACAAGCAGATAAACAGACACATCAACACCAACCCCAAACTCTATCAGGCACATCAACACCAACCCCCAATTTTATCTTCCCCCTTTTGGCATCATCGAAAAAAATATGTTAGACAGACTAAGAATAGATAATGAAAGATTCATGGCCATTTAGGCTACAACACAAGCTCAAGAATTATCAAAGCAAATAAACTAAGCTGACGATATAACCATGTGTGAAGCAGTAAAACATCAGAAGAGAATTCATTTAGTAGTTCCAAATTAATCCCAGGGCCTTGTCTTAAAATATTAGAGCAAAATAAACTAAACATCCTGCAACCTACTCAGAACTAGAACAATAGAACAAGAACTAAAGCACCACTGGGTTAACAAAATAAGTTGAAGCCATGAGGTGAAGGACTGGGGTCAAGGGTGAGAGGAAGAGGGGTTCAAGGCTTTCACCAGGGTGGCAATCTATTGGGCATGAGCCTCTCTGTCCCTTCTGAGCTCCTCCCTAAGCTGCCTGGTATCTTTTTTCAACTCACCATTGTCTTTTCTAAGCTTGGCATTCTCCTCAAAAGCTAACTCCAACATTTTAGTGAGTTCTGATGCCTTGCTGCTACCAGGTAGAATAGCATAACTTGTTGGTCCCCTAGCCTTGATCTCCTCATATCTACACTGCTTGAGGGTAAAAGCATCCAAAACATCATTGTGGTTTCCGAACTTAAGCTTAGGCAAGGCAATATTGAGTTTATCAAACAACGTAGTTAACATGAAGCCATAAGGCATAGCATGCTTAGGCTTGGAAGTGTCTGCAGCCCTTGCCATGTGCTAAATCATCAAGCTAGGGAGATTGATAGTTTTACTAGTATCAAATAGTTCCATCACAGCCATGTACAACAGGGTAGCCTCGTGTCTCTTCTCAGATCTCTACCATATGCAGGAGTTCACAAAGTGAAACAGCAACTTGTGAAAGGGAGTCATATCAGTCTTGTATACCTTATGGGGAGCATCTAACTCAAACTTCTGAGAGAACTTCCTTGTGACCACAATTCTTGTGTCCATATCATTGTCTATGACTGGACATTTTTTCTTCAAGTAATTGTCAAAACTTAATGAGGGAATATTTAGTAGCATCCCAATCTCTTTAGCATCAAACTCAATCTTAAACCCCCTTACTGAACTCTTGGCCACTTTGCCATTAAATTGGAAGTTTTCATAGAACTCCACCACAGCAGGTACATATAAATAAAGGGAATGCCTTAAAAAACATGTGTCCCCATCCATGTAGCTCAAGTTTTTCAACTAATTGACCCATACCTTTCTTATCACCGATTGTAAGAATCTTCCCTTTCAGCACTTTCATGTTAATATAACCTTCTTAGATGTGGTAGCTGCCCTGGTAGGTTTAACGGCCTTCCTCTTTTGTGTTGATGTCTTTTCATGCAGAGTAGAGTCAGACTCATCCTCTTTATCCAACTCAAGTACAACTTCAACAACTAGTACTTGCTTTCTTTGCTTCTTGGCACCTCTGGACTCCTTAATAATCTGTTCATCAACAACCTTTCTTTTACTCATTGTGAAAGGAGTCCTAATAGGAGGAGCCACTTCTATTCTTGCAGGGACAACTGACTTTGTTGCTTTCACAGGGGCCTTCTTACTCTTCTTCCCTACTGTAGACAAGGGTAAATCATCCTCATCACTGCTGACCTCCTCATCTCCAGTGAAAGGAGTTAACAAAGGCCCAGTTTCTTCAGCTCGTTTCTCTCCACTCTCTTCTTCTAAAGGGTATATGACAGTGTTCCCAATAGCCATAGAGCCTCCAGATTCCCCACTTTCATTCTCTTCCTCACTCTCTCATTCAATACTCTCACTTACACTTCCCTTTTCTTCTTCCTCACCTTCACTCTCAGAGTCACCTTCTTCCTCTCTCTCTCTCTTTTTCTTCCTCTCTATAGTCCCCCACTTGTTCATCTAACTTATCTTTTGCCTCACTTTCTTTTTCCTCTCCAGATTCCTCATCAGTATAACTCTTTTTCTCATAAATATCATGAGCCATGTCATGAGCCTGATTATCCTCTCCTCCCTTTTCCTCACCTTCATCATCACCCACATCCTTAGTCCAGCTGAAAGAGAGACCATCAAAAGCCTCTTTATTCACTAGTTCTTTCTCACCTTCCCCCTCAACCATAGGTATAACCTTTTTGGTATCTACCCTTTTCTCCTAAGTTGCAGTGTCTGTTTCTGCAGTAGGTTCCTCCATATGTGGTTTGTAACTTAAGGGTGGGACAATATCTAAGGGTGCAACTTCAATAGCAGAAACCAGAACAACTAATTTTGATGGAGGTAATTTTACATGATCTGTAGTAGTTGACACTGCCCCCTGAGCCATAGCTTCCTTAACCACTGTGTCCTCCTTAGAAGCAACATCAATCACCACCTTGTCAATCTTAGCACATTTTCTTGACGTAGACTTGATCTTAGTGGGCTTAGAAGTGTTTTTCGAAGCAGACATAGGTGCATGGGAAGGTAATTTTGGGACTGAAGGTCGAGTAGAGGTGGGAATAGTGGGTACAACAGGAACATGGGATGATGTTGCGGGTATAGTAGAGGGTAAAGGTGGAGAAGGAACAGGTATGGGTGGAGGTTCACTTGTTAAATTTGCGCTTTTATTTGATTTGAGCTTCATGTTCTTGGGTTTGGCTTCAATCTTGGATGAAGATTTTCGGCTTGATTTAGGCATGGTGATGAGAGAATGAAATTGATGAAGGAATGAGAGAATTGTTTCTTGATTCTTACTTAGGGTTTGGGAGGAATAATGAGGTCTAAGAAACAGATCACACAGGAGCTTTTAAAGAGGATAATCCTAATTTGACTGGAAGGAAGAGAGAAACTGAATTTGAGTTCTAACAGGATTCTAATAACGGTTACTTTTGACTATTAAACTTTTAAGAGTAATTAAACTATAATTTCTCTAGGATTCCCCCTTAATATTAGACTAGACGACAAATAGGAGTGATTCTAACATGATTAAAGACTCTGAGTATAGCAGTAATTTCAGATATTAAGCCCCAATGAATTAAGACAAGATGACACGTACTTGAGTCAAAGAACCAACTCCTTACTCATTTCTGCAATAAAACTTCAGCACAATAGATTAGTATCATAAGTCATAGTTATCAGCTAGACTTTTCTGGGCGAGTGTCTATGCTCAAGACAAGCACGAGACTGAATCAAACACATTGTACTCAATTATCTACATCTAATTATTAAGTTTTCTAGCCAATCATTGGGGTTCAACCTAGTTGGAAGTATTAGTTAGACCCAGTTCTAGTGTGTTCCTTTCAAAGTAATTCCAACTCAGAGCTTTAGTGAAAATATCATAAATGTGGTCTTCAATTTTATAGAAAGTTAATAGCGATATTTCCCTTTTCAACATTGTCTTTGAGAAAGTAATGTCTAATGTTAATTTCTTGTTTGTCTTGTGCTGGAAGGGATTTTTGGCAATATTTATGGCACCAGTATTATCACAGAAAAAAGGAACACAATCAACCAAAATACCATAGTCCCTTAGCTATTGTCGTATCCACAGCAACAGAGCATAGCAAGATGCTGCTTCCACATACTTTGCTTCAGCTGTAGACAAAGCCACTGAGTTCTACTTCTTTGTTCCCCAAGACACCAAGCAAGAACCAAGAAAGTGTGTTGTTTCTGAAGTGCTTTTCCTGTCTATATGAAAACTTGCATAGTCAGCATCAGCATAACCAACTAAATCAAAACTGTAACCTCTAGGATACCACAGACACAGATTAGGAGTCACTTTAACATATCTTAGTATCCTTTTGACAACCTTCAGATGAGACTCTTTTGGATTTTCCTAAAATCTTGCACACAATCTCACACTGAATATAATATCTGGCCTGCTTGTTGTGAGATACAACAGTGACCTAATCATTCCTTTATATAGCTTATGTTCGACACTTTTTCCTTCTTCATCAAGGTCTAACTTTGTTGACAATGGCAATAGGATTGTCTATGGACTTAGAAAAGTCCATGTTAAATTTCTTCAGCAGTTCCTTGATGTATATTTGTTGATGCAGCATGGTTCCAGTAGGTGTTTGCTTGATTTGCAACCCCAAGAAGAAATTCAATTCACCTATCATGCTCATTTCAAATTCATTCCCCTTCATCTCAACAAATTCCTTGCACATTGCTTCACTAGTAGCCCTATAGATAATACCATCCACATATACTTGTACAATCAGAAGATTTTTCCTTTTACTATTCAGAAATAGTATGTTGTACACCTTTCCTCTTACAAAGTTATTGATTAAGACGAATTTTGAGAGCCTTTCATACAAAGCTCTTAGAGCTTGTTTCAGTTCATACAAGTCTTTGTCTAATGTGAACACATAGTCAAGGAATTCTTCACTCTTAAACCCAGGAGGTTGTTTAACAAACACTTCCTCCTTCAGGTAACCATTCAAAAATGCACTCTTTACATCGATATGATACATGGTGAACTCCATGTGTGTAGCAAAATCTATTATCATTCTTATAGTTTCCATTCTGGATACAAGTGAACTGTTTCATCATAGTCAATGCCTTCTTCTTGATTGTATCCCTGAACCACGAGTCCGGCTTTGTTCCTTGTGATATTTTCTTGCTCATCCAGCTTGTTTCTGAACACCCATCTGGTACCTATGACAGTTCTGTTCTTTGGTCTTTGCACCAAGTGCTAGACCTTGCTTCTCTCAAATTAATTTAGCTCTTCTTTCATGGCTATAATCCAATCTGGATCCTTTAGAGCCTCCTTTAATTTAGCTTTTTCTAGATTTTGTTGCAATACTTTATTCGTACATTCAGCATCACAATGATTATCTCTAACCTCTTTTAGTTCAATTTCAAGCTTATCTTGCAGATCACTTATTTTTCTTTTACCATGTATATCAGTTGACTTTTCATTTTTAGAAGTGAACTCAAGAACCTGGTTCTTAAGGTATTTGACCTGTCCTTCAAGATTAACTTCTCGGATTTAAGTTCTTTAATGTGAAGTTTAATACATGAAAGATTGTTTATTAACTGATCATTTCCAGCAGTCATCTTGTCCATCTCACTCATCATGGTCACAATTATGGCCATCAGCTATTTTTAGACATAACATGAATATTTTCTTTCAAGTTAGAGATACTTACCTGATTTATTTCATCTTGAGTCTCTGAATCACTCATGGCCATCATCCCAATCACTTCTTCTTATATTTGACTTTCTTCAATTGCCACTAGCGCCACTTCAAGGTTTTCATCTCCAAAATCAGCCTCCAAGGTCTTCTATATATCATGAGAAGAAATGCAAGAGGACACCTTGTAGAGAACATTTTTAGGCAAACTTCTGTAGAGCAGGTCCTTTGCTTTAGCATTTTTTTGGATTACCTGACTATCTTCATCATCATAATCCTCTTTTCTCTTTTTACCTTTGTTTCCTTCACTATCTACTTTGGTGGGGATGATTGGTCCATGACAGTTGGGCAGAAGCATATAATATCGAGAGTTTATTCATGTGGTCATATTTTGAGTTGGAGAGCTCGGATTTGGGCAATTTTGGAGGCGATTTTTACCACATGGATTGGGGTAAGTGCTCTATACTCGGTTTTCATTATATTTCATGAATCCATATTCATTTTTGGCATTTGATTGATGATTTCAAAGTGCAATTTCGGGGTTTTTGTCAAAAATTTTATAAAGTGAATTTTTGAGTTTTGAACATTAATTCGGAGTCAGATTTGAGTAAAGCTAGTATGGTTAGACTCGTAATTTAATGGGTTATCAGATTTTGTGAGTTTCATCAATTTTTGAGGTGCGGGCCCGGGTTTGACTTTTTGGTTGACTTTGGAATTTTGATTAAAGATTTCACCTTTATCGATTGAGTTTGTTTCCTTTGGCATTATTTGATGTTCTTGAATTGCTTTTGGCTAGTTTCGAGTCGATCAGAGGTCAGTACGCATGAGATGAAATTTTTGGAATATTATTTGGCTTGCTCGATATTGGATTCGGCTTGTTCAAGGTAAGTAGCACTTCTAAACTTGGTGCTGAGGGTATGAACCCCTAAATATACGTGGTATTTGTTTGGTGTTGAGGTGACACACATGCTAGGTGATGGGCGTGTGGGCGTGCACCATGTGAATTATGACTCAGTTTGTTCTGTGGTGATGTGTAGTTGCCTAATCTTATTTTTATCCATGAAATTTTTATATGCTAGAGTAATTGAGATGTGATCCATGTTAGAAATCAGGTTTAGGCTATATGCATATTTTGTTGGGACCCACTGAGGTCATTTTTGCTGTTGAGTTATTAGCATAAAATGCATTTATATATTTAGACATATTCATTCATTTGCATATCATATCTTAGTCTTTGTTATCATTTGTTGACACATCATGTTATCATTGTTTGGGCTCATTGGCATGAGATTTGTGAGCCCGAGAGACTGAAGAGATTGATGACTAAGTTGGGGCTTGATGGCCGGATTGTGAGTGATATTGATGTGATCGGGCTGCACGCCACAACAGATTTTATTGATTCATGATGGGATCGGGTTGCACGCCACAATAGGCCATATTGGCTTTATATTAGCGCTTGGGCAGGATCCGCACCTCCGGAGTCTGACACACCAACAATGAGCACAGGTACCATACAGTGCTGAGTGACTGAGTGTGCTGAGTGATTGAGTGGGAGTGCGAGATAATGCGATTAAGTACTCTGAGCGTGTGAGTAGATGAGTTCATCACTATGACACATTGTATTTGACATGTATACTTGACATACATGCATAGAGATGCATTTCCTCATGCTACACGATTTTGTGACATTCATGACTTCACATGCACATTGACATGTAGGCATAGATATGTACACGGTTCTTTTAGTTCTTATGATGTGATGAGGCTTTACAAGTGTTTTATGGTAATACTCCTGGGTTTGGCAACCTGCGTGACTTGGTTGAGTTAGAGTAATTTAGTTCTAATGGCTTGGTTATGTGCAAATGGGTTTCGTAGAGTTCTCGATGATTTCTACCACGACTTGGGATAGATATTTTCTATAACATGGGGAGTTCGTGGTGCATTGCGATTTTCTCCTGGATGAGATCAAGTGGAAGATTTCTAGCTATTTGAGTATGTATTCTTCTTGTGATTCAGAGTTGGTAATGGGGTTCTCGTGGTTTCATATGATGGCCTGATAGAGGCGGTGCATCATGTGAGATTGAGATTTGCATGTGCAAGTATACGATTCAGTTTCAAAAAGGAGGTCATGAGTTCTAGATTGCATAAACAGTTTCAGATATTCAGAAGAATGCTGGCACTATCTTGTATCCCCTGAGAAGACTACGCATTTCAAAAGGGCGCACTGTGTTTTGACTTATGGATGCTTCATCGGTATTGCAGTACTCGCCTGGTTGAATGACTACCGATGTTTAGATTTTGCAATGTGGCATGGAAAAATTATAGAAGTGTTTCTCATAGGGATGATTATGTATGAGAGATGTGTTAGTCATTCGAGTGGGGGAATTGGGATCGGCTATGGTGATTCATGTGTTCTATGGATTTAGAGACAGGGAGTTATCAGAAGCATATTGTTTCAGGGTTGCGGACTGTGAAGATATGGCCAGAGTTAGCTAGATGGTAATATGTGCTATGTTTAGGTCATTGTGGACTTTTGGAGGATCATTTATCCATTTGGGGATGACCGAAGTTGATTTGGGGACCCATTAGTAGGCCCAATGAGGATGTGTATTCTACATCGGGTCGGATTTGTTGACTCAACACCGTTATTACTGAAAGGTGTGTCATTCGATTAGAGTTGAGCTTGTTTGTATTCTGATATGTTCTATATGTTACTCTTATATTCTACTAGGGGTTGTGATTTTTTGGCTATATGCACACCCGATGCGTTTATGTTTGGGTCTTGTAGCGAAATTCGAGTGAGATAGTTATTGGGGTGTTGAAAGGTTGATTGCGCCTTGGTTATGGTCTTTTCAGGTTGTGGTATATTGTATTATTCGCTTCTCCATGATTATGGTCATGCACTTCGTGTACTTGATATCGAATTGCGTGTGGTTATTGATTTTGAGCATTGTGGCTTGAGGTATTTCATATGATCGGTGTTTGGATGGGGTCACACATTGCAGCGAAATTATGTTGAGATATGATCTTTTTAGTTAGATTTGTGTGTTTCGGTTCTACTATTTGTGATAGGTTCGTAACATTGCATTTGTGGTGGCACTTGTTGAGCTTGTAGGACGGTTCTCCCATTTGAGCCATTTTTCATGTTTGAGTATATTTGAATTGTTGCTTATTAGTGCACAGATTACACGGTTGTGGATTTAGGTTGTAATGGTGTGTTATGTCAATAGAATAGTTGTGTTTGATGAGATAAGGTCATTGGACCTAGAATGGATACTATCGGATTTGATTACGGTGGGTTTGGAAGAATAATATCGGAAGTCAGCTTAGGATTTGGCTTTGGCTCTTGTCGGATGAGAGAGAGAGAGAGAGAGAGAGAGAGAGAGAGAGCCCCTTGACTTGTTGATTTGATGACTGGTTATGAGTTCCTACGTGCTTCTTTCATCATCGGCAGTGTACGAAGGTTTCAAACGAGGTTTTATTTGATATGAAGTTTACTACCGGTATCGAGTTTATTTTGAGCAACTATTGTGATCAGGAATTATTTCTATGAGTATGCAAATTGTGTGGTATATCATGTGATTATATATTGGGTTATAGTTATGGCTTGATACAACTTGTTCAGACTTATACAATGAGTAGATTCAAGAATCAGGTCAAATAATGAGTTTCAGATTTTGGGGATTTAGGTTTTACGATTTATGGACTAAGGTTGAAGTAAGGATCCTCTGTTTGGTAGTGTTGTCGAGCTTATATGGATTGATGTGGGATCACCCATGGTTATGTGTATGGTGAGGGTATATGGCGATTTGATGGCTTTGTAACGACTCTTGGCACGTTCGAGGACGAACGTATGTTTAAGTGGGGAAGAATGTAACGACCTGACTGGTCATTTTGAGCTTTAGCATTCCATTCGGTGGTTTGAGAATTTGATAGGCTTCATATTATGTATTATGACTTGCGTGTATGGTTGATTTCGATTTTCGAGCAGTTCGGGATTGATTTTGGGAAGAATGATTCTCGTTTTAGAAGCTTGAAGATGGAAGAGTTGACCAATGTTTGACTTTTGGGTAAACGGACTCGGAATCGGGTTTTAATTATTCCAATAAGTTTGTATGATGATTTTGGACATATCCACAAAGTTTGGTTTAAGTTCGTTGAGTTTTGGATAAGTATGGTTTGTGTGGTGATTGTTTTCGGTTTCGACGTCGATAAGGGTTATCATATTGAGCAAACGACCTTTGATTCGTGTTTTGACTAAACCATTATATCCGTATCATAATTTTGGAACCATAGCAACTGGAATCATCAAGTTTCGATGTCGTATGAGGAATTTATGGTCATTTTACTAACAATTGGGTTGCCAGATTTTTCAGATTAATTACGAAATTGCCACTGAATTCGTATTTAAAAATATGCACTATTTCCAAATATTGAAACCAACATATCTCATTCATTATAATGTCAAATGGAGTGATTCAAAAGCCTAACTTGATTGAAAGATCACGAGGAATCCATTGGAGGCATCAAAAGCAAGTTTAGAGATTTTTAGCATAAGAAACGAGGCTGAACAACTGGGCAGAAGCACATAATATTAAGGGTTTGTTTATTTGGTCATATTTTGAGTTGGGGAGCTCGCAAATGGGCAATTGTGGAGGCGATTTTCACCACATTGGATTGGGGTAAGTGCTCTATACTCGGTCTTCATTATACTTCATGAATCCATCTTCGTTTTTGGCATTTGATTGATGATTTCAAAGTAAATTTTGAGGGGTTTTGTCTAAAATTTCATAAAGTGAATTTTTGAGTTTTGAACATCGATTCGGAGTTGGATTTGAGTAAAGCGAATATGGTTAGACTCGTAATTAAATGGGTTGTCAGATTTTGTGAGTTTTGTCGAATTTCGAAGTGCGGGCCCGAGTTTGGCTTTTTGGTTGACTTTGGGCATTTGATTAAAGATTTAACCTTTATCAATTGGGTTTATTTCCTTTAGCATTATTTGATATTCTTATGTTGATTTTGGCTAATTTCGAGCCGTTCGTAGGTCGTTACGTGCGTGATGGCATTGTTGGAGTATTATTTGGCTTGCTCGATATTGGATTCGGCTTGTTCGAGGTAAGTAAGACTTTTAAACTTGGTACTGAGGGTATGAACCCCTGAATATACGTGTTATGTATTTGGTGTTAAGGTGACTCACATGCTAGGTGACAGGCGTGTGGGCGTACACTGTGTGAATTATGACTCAGTTGGTTCTGTGGTACTGTGTAGTTACCTAATCTTATTTTTATCCATGAAATTTCTACGTGCTAGAGTAATTGAGTTGTGATCCATGTTAGAAACTATGTTTAGGCTATATGCTTATTTTGTTGGGACCCACTGAGCTCATTTTTGTTGTTGAGTTATTTACTTAAATTGCATTTACATACTTAGACATATTCATTCATTTACATATCATATCTCAATCTGTGTTATCATTTGTTGTCACATCATGTTATCATTGCTTGGGCTGATTGGCATGAGATTTTTGAGCCCGAGAGACTGGAGAGATTGATGACTAAGTTTGGGCTTGAGGGACGGATTGTGAGTTTGATGACTAAGTTTTGGCTTGAGGACCGGATTGTGAGTGATATTGATGGGATCGGGGTGCACCTCGCAACAGATTTTATTGATTCATGATGGGATCGGGGGGTACGGCGCAGCAGGCCATATTGTCTTTATATATATTATTATTATATAGATCCGGCTACATGCTGCAGTACGCCTTATAGGCTTTATTATTATTAATGAGATTGGGTTGCACGCCGTAGCAGGCCATATTGGATTTATATTAGCGCTTGGGCAGGATCCGCCCCTCCGAAGTCTGACATACCAGTAGTGAGCGCAGGTACCCTACAGTGTAGAGTGATTGAGCGTGATGAGTGGGAGTGCGAGACAATGTGATTAAGTACTCTAAGCATATGAGTACATGAGTTCATCACTGTGATGCTTTGCATTTTACATGTATACTTGACATACAAGCATAGAGATGTATTTCTTCATACTACACAGTTTTGTGACATTCATGACTTCACATGCACATTGACATGTAGGCATAGAGATGTACTTTCTGCATGCTATCTGAGATTGAAATATCTTAGCTGCTGAAAGTTTTTGGAAAAAATCACTCTTTTTTGATTTACTCATATTTTGGTGATTACGGTGAAAAATTTGGGTTTTACTGTTATACCTGAAAAGCATGCCTATTTTCCGTAATTGTGAACGTGCTGAGCATCATATCTTTGAGTTATTTCTTGTACTGGTTTTATTATATTGTTATGAGTTGTTCTTGGTTATTGGTGTTGGACTCTGACCATTGTCCAAGCTCGTCACTACTTTCAACCTAAGGTTAGGTTTGTTACTTATTGAGTACACGGGATCGATTGTACTCATACTACACTGTTGCACCTTGCGTGCAGATTTTGGAGTTGATGTTACTGTGTATGGCGGGAGATGGCATTGAAGATGTACCTACATTTGTTTATAGCTTCCTCTTGTTCTTGGTAGCTTTAGATTTATAAATATGTTTATATACGTTTCTGTGAGACTGAACGAGAGAAATATTTATGTTTTAACAATGATACAATGAGCCCTATATATAATACATGTTATACTTCTACTACATATGGGATTAGGACATATTCTACTCCTACTACATATAGGACTAGGACATTCTACTCCTACTACATATAGGACTAGGATATTCTACTCCTACTACATATGGGACTAGGACTATTTACACATAACTATCTAACACTCTCCCTCAAGCCGGTGCATATAAATCATATGTACCAAGCTTGTTACATATGTAACTAATACGAGGATCGGTGAGGGACTTGGTGAAAATGTCTGCAAGTTCACCATTCGACATACAAGGCAATATTCTACACTACAAAAGAGGTTCTACAAACATCACCAGAAAACAAAAACTTTTCTGGAAGTCACTGTTAACGCCAGGAAAAATAAAAGTTGTTATAATTTGATGTAATTCATATGGGTAGGCTCGTAATCACTGGACGAGTAAGTTGTCCTGAATAAGTTTTGTCAAAAAGTGGTCGGGATGGCTCACACGTGTCGGAACCCTAGTTCTGGCAATGCGTGAGGGACTTTCTGCTGGAGTGATTGACTTGGGTTTTGTCGCCTGAATTTTCTGAACAAGATGTTAGTGTTGGTTTTCGCACAATACTTACCGATGAAGAGATAACACAAATCAATCTTGAGTCATCAACCGGAGAGACGTATGGTGACTGACTTTTCTGTTCAGATAAAACTGGAACTTTTGGGGTTTGGTTGCACCAGGGTTTCAGATCTAATGGTGGTACTGGTATATGAACAGTACCAATGTAGAAGTAATGAACCCTGGGAAGAAAATGAAGTTTCCGGAAAATTGTGCGGCGATGAGATCTTTCTTCCCGGATGTTGCTGGAATGACGCACAACGATTGTTTTCTCATTTCTTCTTATGTGCGCACTGCCCCGCACCATGACTTTTCCATCTCCATAGTTGTCCCGCTAAATTTGGGCTCTGATGCCATGTGAGAATGCACGGGAGAAAAATTTATGTTTTAACAATGATACAATGAGCCCTATATATAATACATGTTATACTCCTACTACATATGGAACTAGGACATATTCTACTCCTAATACATGTAGGACTAGGACATTCTACTCCTACTACATATGGGACTAGGACTATTTACACATAATTATCTTACAGTTTCGATTAGATGATATATTTATTTCATATGAGCTTTGTAAACTCTAAGTCTTAGAAGCTCATGATTTGTGCTATCAGTCCTTGAGGAGTTGTATAAAATTCAGTTATTTCATTTTTTACTCTTACCATTATCATTATATTGTGGTTTATTATTAATTAGCTTACCTAGCGGATTGGATTAGGTACCATCACGACTAGTTTAATTTTGAGTCGTGACAAGATCAAAGTTAGTGGCCTGAAGGAACGTTTCTACACGTGTCTTCCATTCATCATATTGATGTCCATCAAATAGAGGAGTTCTTCTAATGTGCATTCCCAGCTGTACTGGAGGCTCAATCTCCATGTACTGGAGGTTCAATCTCCATTATCTGATATGCATCAATTACATCATAGAGACTTATGTCCTCATCCTCTTTCTCTTCCTCTTTATCACTTCCACTATCCTCATATGCTGCTAGAAAAGCCTGCATCATTGCTTCAGTGAATCCTTTGCCTATGATTTTCCCTTTGTTTGGACCCTTCTTTCTCTGTTTTTCCTGTTTTTCAGCTCTTTCTTTCTTCCACTCAATTTTCCACATTGGGCAGTCTTTGACCATGTGGTCTAGCTTGTTACACTTGTAGCGCCCATCATAAATGACTTTGTCGATCTGCTTAGGCTTACCACTGTTCTCTCTCTTAGATTTATTTTTGGAATTCCTCATGAACTTCTTGAACTTAGCAAACATTGATAGGTCAAGATCATCACTATCAGATTCATCTTTTTCAGATGCCTTAAGAACCAAGGTGTTATCCCTCCTTGGTTCTATCTTTCTATCTCATGAGTCTTTAAGTGTCCAACCAACTCATCAAGGGAGATCTTATCTAGCTCATTTTCTTCCTGAATAGCTGTGAGTTTTGATTCCCATGAAGTTGGAAGAATCCTTAGAACTTTGCTATCCAACTCCTCTGAAGTAAATACCTTCACAAGTGATTTCAATTCATTTGTTATTATAGTAAACCTAGTCATCATCTCTTGGATGGGCTCAGACTCCATGGAGAAGAGCTCATAGTTCCATATAAGCAATTTGATCCTTGATCTCTTCACTTGGTTTATTACTTCATGAGCAGTTTGAAGTGAATACCATATCTCCTTTACATTAAAGCAAGATGATATTTTGTTGTACTCATCAGGACCGAGTCTACAGATAAGGATTTTCTTACCCTTTGCATTCTTCTCCATCAGTTTGAAATCTGCTGCTACAAATTTAGAAGGGTCTTTGGGAATAGTTTTATTTTTGCCCATTTTGTTTAGTAGAAGTTAGTGGACCTTGATTCACTATGGTCCATAGTCCATAGACTTCAGCCATCAGGAAATCTTTCATTCTTGATTTCCGCTAACTGTAATATTTTCCATTAAATAGGGGTGGTCTAGTAGTTGACTATCCTTTATTAATTCCAGGTGGAGCACTCATTTTGCTTCCAAGATCTTTCTAGGGGTTAACCTTTTGTGAGATAACTCGCTCTGATACCAATTGTTAGTTTGATTGCCTTTATGGATTACTAAAGAACTTGGTTTGTTACCTTACTCCTTAAGCATAAGCAAATATAAACAATAAAGTAGACACATCAATGTTTACGTGGAAAATTAGCTGGCTCAAAAGGTACAAAACTCACGACCTACCACATAGGATTTTAGCTTCAACTTCACTCGAACAATGAGCCAAATGTATCGATTACAAATATGTAACTCAATACTCTCCAGTTCTCCTACTTCAACTATTTGACTTACAAGTTACTCTAACTTGAAACATCAAACACTCACTCCAACTCAAGAAGTTGATTATAACTCGATTTCCAACTCAAGAAGTTGATTAAACTCAAGAAGTGTATACAATACTTTGATTACAACTCGATTTTCTAAAACACATTTACTAGACTGACTTAAGAAGAACATACCACTGGTACTCGACTTGAGTATATAAAATGCAGTTCTTTAGTTGATGTATAAAAGGATAATCTCAGTAGTCCCAAAAGATAGTATTTGAATTCCCTAGACTTTGAGATCTTTTAGGAGTCCTATACGTAGCCAACTTATTGTTTGATAGTACTCCTACTGCTCTAAGGACTCCACTGTTCCTGAGACTCTTGTCTCTTGCTTATGCAAATACCCTTATCATGTTTAGGAGTCCTCTTCCAACAAACTCGGACTTTGGTAACTTTTAGATAAGGTTACTGTCTTGCAAGAACGTACAATCATCAACCTTGAGGAGCTAGTTCTTAGAGCAGTTAAGCAGCGACGTTGAGGACATGGTTCTTAGAGCATTTCCTCTGAACAAATTTTATTAATCATCAAAACCTCAATATTCAACAGAAAAGTACTGAAAAGCTCAAGCACACTGCCCACTTCAAGTTCACATACGTATAATCCATATTTCTTTCTTCTGTCTTTGATTAATCTCTATAAGATTAAAGGTACTTGATAACAAAAATGCCTTTTGTTGGACTTGAGATGGAACAAACTGAATATTATGTTATGTTTTATACTAGCCATTAGTCTATTATTTTAATAGTACAATCAAATTAACAAATCAATATACATTTTGGCGACTATGGTTTTCTTTTCTATTTTTAAATACTCCTAGTAGCATTAATTAGAATGTGTGAGTTGAGAACATTTGGCAAGAAGACCTCCTCAACACTTAAATTGGCCAAGTGAACTCCCATTTCCTTTCTCAATTTATTTTAGATTGAAAAATGGTTAAATGAGTGGGTTAAGGTGGATAGGGACTTTTTAATATTTTAAAAATGTGTGGGTCACCTATAAGATTTGAAAAACAATACTTCTCTCTCATTGTTCCGCCTAAATTCTCTCCCATTTCTCTACTCTCTCTGCTCTCTCTTCTCTCTGTCACTCAACCCCCTCGACCAATGTGGTTTCTGGTGGGAAGCGACAAGAATCAAGCTTTGATTTTGGATGGAATCGTCTCTATAAACCCAACAAGCACTGTTTTAAAGCTCAGAACGCGTCAATTTTGGAAAATCCTAAATTCTTCTTTTTTTGTTTCTTACATTTTTTATTTCAATTTTTGTAGAGTGACTCGTTCATGTGTGTGTTCAAGATTGATTAGGTTGTGTATAACCATATCTTGTATGGTGTGGGTGGTTATATTTGCTTCTTGGACTACCTCTGTACTTTGTATTTTAGAATTTTATTGTAACTGGTGACCTAATATTTATTGATAAACCTGTGGTCGATTATTTTCTGGCCATAGATGCTGGAATTGGGCTTATTTTTCTTATTCTGATCATAATGTTGAAATTATTAAATGTGATATTGCAGATTTACATGTAGGTAACATGAGGAAGAAATCAGTTGCTAAGAAGCATATTTCTTTGACAAAGAAGGCAATTGCACAGCCTTCAAAGCATTCAAACAGGAACGGAAATGCAGAAAAAGAATCATCGCCAAGTAAAGAAAATGCTGAGCCTTCAAAAACTACTACTAGGAAACAAAATATAAATATTTTTAAAGCTTTTCCTAGTAAAGAAAATGCTGAGATTGCTAAGCATGATAGGAGGAAAAAGAACAAAGAGCCATCAAAGTCGATTGGTAAAAAAAGAATAAGATCAATGTCTAGATTAGTAGACGAGGACATATCTGTTAGTAAAAAACTTTGTTTCAAGGAGGTTAGAATTAGAGAGTGTTGATGAGGAGGAAGAAGAAGACTTGGACATAAATGCAGCACAAACTCAAATGGATGAACAGGTTTCCAAAAAAATAATTGTCGAAGATGAAAAGGACAGTGATGATGAAGCTTTAGGTGGGGAGGATGATGAAAATGGTGATATTGTTGCTTAGGGGGTTGATAAAAATGATGAAGAAGAAAAAGAAGATGATGTAGCAGAAGAAGAAGAAGATGATGATGAACAACTTGAAGATGGTGAAGATGGTCTGGAAAGTGAAACACATGTAGCAGTTGAAGGTGACTAGGTTGCTCTATCAATTCCTGTATTTGTAGGGGCGATTGACGCATTTAAATACAAATTCAGGACATTTCTAAGAAAGCATAGACGTTTCCCGGCCAAGATTAGTGTGAGGTATAGGATCAATGTATTCCATGAGTTCAAGGATAAACGTAGAACAATTAAATTGATGGAAAAGTTTAATAGTAGTTGTTTTGGACAGTTTGCAAAACTTTCAGAGCACTGGACATAGTTCAATGGACAACTTTTCGTACCCTGTTAATTCGCCGAATTTATTGCGTGAAGAAGCGCAAGTTATATTTTTTAGTTGGATACAAGCATGTTCACTTTGGATTGAATGAGTTTTCTATGATGACTGGATTGACCTGTGGTGCCAAACCTAGTAAAGAAGAAATGAAGAAAGTGATGGATGATGGTGAAGCATTCTACGACAAAATTTTTCGGTCTAGTAGGAAGGGGGTGAATGCAGAGCTGCTTTTAAAACAGTTGAAGTCCAAGAGGTTTGACACAGTCAAGAGGTTTAAGATTGCATTGGTGTGGTTTGTCCATTCAGTCTTTCTCACTAGGGATAACATAGCGCGTGTCAATAAGAAGTGGATTCGTATGACTAACAATCTGGAAGTTTTCATGAAATATCCATAGGGCAAGGAGTGTTTTGAGATTACAATTGAGTACTTGAAGGAAATGTTTCCAATGTACAAATTATATGTGAGCAAGAGGAAGGAAAACAAAATCTCTGGTAAAAAGTCCAAATCGATTAGTTATGCCCTGTACGACTTCCCATGGGCATTCATGGTAAGTATTAAAAATATTTCTCAAAATTTCTTTGCAGTTGAATACTATTATTTTTTTTTACTGCAAATAAAAATTAATACTTTTTGGTTCAGGAAAAAATGTAGGCATGGGCGTACGAAGCAATTCCACTATTTGGTCATAGTGCTGAGAAATCAAAGGTCTACCGATACTGCTGCCAAGGATGTTGAGATGGCACATCAAGAAAGTGACATCTGACCCTAATTGGGATCCCTTTAAGAAGAGAGTTGATGACCCTGGTGTGGTAAGATAGGGAGTGTAATAACACTCCACCAGTAGATTAGAATCAACCAAAGTAGGAGATTATCATAGACCTCGTGTCTATTTTTTTGTATTGCTTGTCTATTGACTTCTATATATGTTATATTTTAGGAGGTGCACCCTTACCTTATTCCTACCCTATGTGAGATGGATTTGGACTACATGAAGAATTTAGTACCGTACGACGATGAGGTAGCGGATCCTATAATCAACTAGCTAGCGGTTGATTTGGAATTGGTGATTGCCATTAAAAAGGAACTCGGTGCAGTGTGCTTAGAGACCAATGATGAAGTTGACATTGTTGATGATGACCCTTTGGGTAGGAGTATTCATGGTTCAATACTAGTTGGTGGTTTTTCTGATATTGGTAAAGGAGGACCATGTAGGATGTGCAATGCTCAGCCAAGTGATACAGATGTGCATGAAGAGTTGAAGGTTGTGAATAAGAAATTGGATAAGGTGTTGAAGATCCTTAGGGAGATGCAAAATCAGAATGAGAGCCCTTCTAAAGTAGGTGAGTCACCTTGATACAGGGTTACAATATTGCAAAGAAGATTGAAGAATGCTCCAATTTCTGCAAGAAAGATGAGGAAGCTGAAACAGATCAAGAAGAAGAAACCAAAGGTAGACTACTCAAACCCATTTCGGAGGAAGATAAGAAACCATTACGTGAATGGTTTGACTGGCAGCTATGGTTGGAGATATTTTGAGTAGTTATGCAGATATGTTGTACTGTGTGTGGCAAATTGATAACAAGTATTTTGTGCCTATTGTTTTCACTTGGTAGAGGGTTTGATTCGAATTTATGATAGCAATGTAAGTTTGTATGATGATAGTAAACTAAAAGAATGGGTACAACCCCTCGCACTTATGATGCCTAGGATTTTGTTGAAAACTGGCCAGTTTACAAACTTAGGCCAAGATGTGCTTACGAAGAAATGGTCCTGGGAGCGTATTATGGATGTGTCATCCATTTAGCAAAGGTAAATTAAATGTATCATCCATTATGTTTTACTCATTCTTCTATTTTATTTAATAACTAATTGTGTCTTTGATTGTTATAATGAAAGCAGTGGAGCATATGCGATGAAGTTTATTGACTTCCTCCTAACTGATACACTACTGGATCAGCTTAATGACAAGCGTATGGAGTTGTTCAGGGAAACATTTGCAGTTGATATCTTCAGGGTAAGGATTGACCCTTCTTAGTTTTGTAATTATAATTTAAATTTGTGTTGGTCATGTGACAAAAATTCATTTTGGGTGAAGTTGTAGTAATTTGTGATATTTGCATCTACCTCTATGTAATGAAACTACCTTTTTGAACAATTTTAACTATTGATTCTGTAATTTTTATTTCCTTAGAACTTTCTTATTGATTACAATAGGAAGCTAAAGGTTGGGTAATAGACAATTTGTCTAGTAATAAACTAGCTACTTGGTTACGTAGTAGACACAAGGTCCATCAATAAACTAGATACTTGGTTGCATAATAGACTCTAAGTCGCATCTAATAACTTCATCAAATATAGCATTGCATCAGACAGCTATAGGTTGTGTAATAGACATTGGTGTATTGATGGAAAAAAGATATGACACATGAAACATCAATAAGCTGACGAGGTATGACGCGTAGAGCGTCGATATAGCGACAAGTGGCACTCTTAATTAACTGAATTAAGAATGCAAGGAAGGTGCTAGAGAAAACACCCACGGGGTAGCATAAGAGAAAAGAACCGGGTCTGACAGTTGTCAAAGGAGAAATAGGAACGAAATGAATGAAGGCTGCAAAGAAGGGAAGATACAGAAACCATAAGTAAATAAGGAAGGAGAATCAGAGTAGTTATAAGGAATCTTTAGTCATAAATATGCCAGTTACGATTATCTATGGTAATGGGCAATCAAAATAATTAATGCCCTTAATTAGTCCAAATTAAGCATGAGAACCGTTATGATTATACACTCATATATAAGGATAACAATTTCATTTGTAAGGACAAGTTACCATTATTACTGAAATACATACTATAATTCTTTGTTTTACCCTTCAAGTTTTCAGCCTTAATTTTAGGGAGTGACTCTTAGTTCATTCCTTATTTTTCTTTGCTAGCCATCTTCATTATTTTTTTTATTTCTCCTAAGGTTATTGGGAAAGTGAGGTAAATCTTTGTTATCAGTAACCTGTTTTCTTCTAAATATTGATTTTGATCGAGAAATCTATTTTTGGTTAAACAAATTGGTTCTGTTACCGAGAATCTGATAATCTTTTCACTTTTTAAATTCTATTTTTTGACAACCAACTATGTCAACTATTAATGAAAATGACTAGTTGAACCAACAATATGGAACTCCACCACTCCCCTCTCCAACGGGATCCCCTCAGCAATCCCGTGGAGGTTCACCTGAAAGGTCTAAATTATGCGCTGATAATCAATAAGGGGACGAACAAACTGTAGATCAAGACGCTCTAATGCAATTGATTGCAGAACACGTGAATAGTGCTCTACAATCTTTTGTTAGAGGATTGCCCAATGTGCCACAAACTCCTCCACCGGTCAATAAAGCAACCTTAGGAAACCCACGCTCAGGGCTTGACAATTCTGGAAGTGGAGGAATTCCTAACGAATCTCGTGATGGAGGGTCAGGTACACCAAATAATTCTAATTTACAAAATTTAGTACTAACTTTGCAGAAACAATTGAAGGATCAAAATGATTGCATAGAGAAAATACCCGGCGTACTATCCGTGATTAAAGGGGTGGACATTGACAAGTATTTACAAAAACCTTGGAAGCCAAGTGTAGCCCCCTTGCCAATTCCTAAAAACTTTAAAATGCCTGATATTCCAAAATATAATGGAACAACTGACCCTCGAGATCACGTAACTGCATTTACAACGGGCATGAAATTCAACGATTTAACCAAGCAAGAAATCGAATCAGTTTTGGTTAAAACATTTGGTGAAACACTCACGAAAGGAGCGTTAACATGGTATTCTCTTTTACCTGAAAACTCTATTGATTATTTTGCCGAGCTTATAGATTTATTTATAAAAGCACATTCGGGAGCTTAGAAAGTTGAAAAAAGATACAAGACATCTTTAAGGTAGAACAATGGAATACAAAAATTACTTAGACAATTCATAGATAGATTCCAGCGGGAGAGGATGATTTTACCTCTGGTACCTGATAACTGGGAAGCTATGGCATTCGCGAGCAATTTAAACGAGAAAAGTTCAGAATCCACGAGAAGTCTAAAGGATAGTTTTTGATAATTTCCAGCAACAACTTGGAACGATGTGTACAATAAGTACAATACAAAGTTGTGGATAGAGGAAGATACGGTCGCACATTCAAGAGCCGATGAAAGAGTAGGATCGAGACATTCAGAATCAGAAAAAGGACCGGAAAAAATAGGTATGAGCCTTACATGGGGCCTGCATGGCGAGAGTCTCGATCTAAACAAGAGAACGGACAATTTGACTCAAGACCAAGGCAAAAAGATACGGATTCTTCATCTAGGTTCAGAAAAGAACGGGATGCACGAGGCAACGATTCCAATACACACGCAAGGATAGGAGACTATAACTTTAATGTCAGCACTTCTTAGTTAGTAGCTGTTTTAAGAGGTATATGAGATAAGGTGTGGTGGACTAAAGAAATGAGATCAGATCCAAGAAAAAGAAATCCAGATTTTTGGTGTGAGTTTCACAATGATCATGGCAATAGAACAACAGATTCTAGACTTCTGCAGGGAGAAGTCAAGCATTTGTTGAAGCAATGTTATCTTACTGATCTGTTCAGTGAGAAAAGGGAGACAATCATATATGAAGAACAGACAGAAGCCCCCGAAACCTCTATTACCAAAAAGAACAATCAATGTAATAACCGGGGGAGATGAGGTCAATGGTGTAACATATACAGCTGCAAAGAAAACGTCAAAAGTCACGATAACTCAAGACTTGATGATTCTTCACAACGATGCACTGGTAATATCTTTACTTGTACATGATACTAACGTAAATCGAGTTTTTATTGATCTAGGTAGTTTAGTAAACATCATTGTACTAAGGGTGGTGAACGAAATGCAAGCTAATGACAAGGTGATACCAAAGGCACGGTTCTTGTCCGTGTTTGATAATTTAAGAATCATCATAAAAGGGGAAGTTATGCTCACCACGTTCGCAGAAGAGTTGTCAAGGATACAAATTTCCAGGTGATAGACGCGAACATGGCATATAATATAATTCTGGGAAGACCGTGGATTCACGATATGGATGTCGTCCCATCCACACTGCATCAAGTTATCAAATTTCCTTCACAGTGGGGAATCCGTCAAATCCGTAGAGATCAGCAAGCTTCAAGAAGTATCAATTCGGTAGTGATTACAAGCACAGTAACCAATGATGCAAACGCGAAATAGCAACTACAGAAATCGGTTGAGGTTATTAGTGCAAAGACCTCAACTGAAGGCATACCAGGACAGACTGATGTTGATTTGTGACCCGATGTTATACAAGAGCCAGAAGAAAATGAAAATAATAAGACAACTATTGAAGAACTCGAAGCTATAATTCTATTTGCATACTGGCCAGCCAGAAAAGTTTATGTCGGAGCAAATTTAAGCCCAAAAATGAAAGGTAAGTTAATTGAATTCTTACAAGCTAACATAGATTGCTTTGCTTGGTCACATTCAGATATGGCAGGTATACTACCGGAGGTGATGACCCACAAGCTTAATGATGACCCATCATACACACCTGTCAAGAAGAAGAAGAAAAAGCAAGCATCCTTCAAAAATCAAGTAATCCAAGATGAGGTACAAAAGCTTTTAAAAATTGGGTTGATACGAGAGGTAAAATACCCTAACTGGTTAGCTAATACCGTGGTAGTTCCTAAAAAGAATGAAAAATAGCGAGTTTGTGTAGATTATACTGGTTTAAATAAGGCTTGTCCTTAAGATTCATTTCTTTTGCCGCATATAGATCAACTAATTAATTCTACCGCAGGACATGAGCTTGAGTTTTTTAGATGCATATTCAGGATAAAACCAACTAAAGATGGACCCTCTAGATGAAGAAAAAACTTCGTTTATCACAGACAGGGGGACTTACTGTTATAAAGTCATGCCATTTGGTTTAAAAAATACTGGAGCAACGTATCAAAGATTGGTGACTAAACTGTTTCAAGAACATTTGGAAAAAACTATGGAAGTCTACATTGACGATATGCTAGTCAAGTCAGCACAGGCGGGAGATCATTTTCAATACTTGTCAAACACTTTCGAGATTCTCTGCAAATATAATATGAATCTAAATCCAGAAAAATGCACTTTTAGAGTGGCTTCAGGTAAGTTTTTAGGCTTTCATGTTTCTAACAGCGGTATTGAAGTGAATCATGCACAGATCAAAGATATCGAGGAAATACCAGATATACTCATGAGCAAAAAAGAATTATAGAGATTAACAAGCAGGAAAGCAGCCCTGGGAAGGTTTATATCAAAATCGTCAGAAAAGAGTTTTAAATTTTTTCAGTATTGAAAAAGCAGAATAAGTATGGTGAGTGACAACAAGCCCTCAAGGACCTAAAATCATATCTGTCAAATTCGCCTTTGCTAGCCAAACCAAAAGACGATGAAAGGCTTCTCATTTATCTTGTTGTGTCAGAAGTGGCGGTAAGTGCGGTGTTGGTCCGAGGTAATAAAGGTAAGCAATTCCCAATTTATTATGTTAGTAAATCTTTGCTAGATGCTGAGATACGGTATCACCATTTGGAAAAGCTTGCTTTAGCGTTAATTATGACATCGAGGAAGTTAAGACCTTATTTATAATGTCATCCTATTTCTGTAATAACTACTTTCTCCCTGAGGAATATACTACATAAACAGGAACTATCAGGTAGACTAGCTAAATGGGCAATAGAACTCAGTGAGTATGATATTATATATCAACCTAGAACTACAATAAAATCGTAGGTTTTAGCTGATATTTAGCATAATTTAGCACGAATTTAGTTCTTGAAGCAGTAAAGGAACTACAAGTATTTACCGGAGCTAATCTGGGGACTTGGACTCTATTTACCGATTGTTCTTCAAACATTAAAGGATCGGGTTTAGGAATTGTTCTAATTTCACCTTCAGGGGAAGTCATAAGACAAGCAATAAAATGTTATCCAATCACTAACAATGAGGCAGAATACGAAGATGTGATTGCAGACCTGGAACTGGCACGAGAACTTGGTATAGAGTAGATTGTGATCAAAATTGACTCGCAGTTGGTGGTTAACCAGATGCAGGGGACTTACATGGCAAGAGAAACACAAATACAACAATACCTGGAAAAGGTACGAGAATTGCTTAGAATATTTCAGACATGGAAGGTTGTGCATATACCCTGGGAAGAGAATGCAGAAGCAGATGAGTTGGCAAATCTCACGTTTGTCGCGGATGTAACAAATGCAAAAAATGCCATCATGATACATTTGTTTCATTCGTCACTTGACCAAGACAAGAGTGAGGTAAATTTTAATAATCTAACTTGGGATTGGAGAAACGGATTTGTGAACTTTTTGCAGTATGACATCTTGCTTGAGGATAAGAATAAGTCACAATTTCTTCGACAAAAAGCCGCTTGGTATTGCTTAATTAGTGGAAATTTATATCGAAAGATATTTGGCAGACCTTTAGCACAGTGCCTCGGTTCATCGCAAACGAAGTATGTGATGAGTGAAGTACATGAGGGGCACTGCGGCAATCACGACGGGGAAAGATCATTGGTAAATACATTAATAAAAGCAGGATATTATTGGCCAAAAATAGAAGAAGAAGCGGAGAACATTGTAGCCAGGTGCGATAAATGTAAACGATATGCCAATAACATGCACCGCCCGACAGAACTGTTACATTCAGTTATTTCACCATGGACCTTCATGAAATGGGCATGGATATTGTAGGCATGTTGCCTCAAGCTAAAGGAAATGTACGGTTTCTATTAGTTTTAACAGATTATTTTTCAAAATGGGTAGAAGCAGGTTCTTTTAAACAGGTGCGAGAAAAAGAAGTCAGGGACTTTATTTGGCAAAATATTATATGTCGATTTGGGGTTCCAAAAGAAATCGTGTGTGACAATGGCCCGCAATTCATAGGCATGAAAATCACAGAATTATTTTAAAATTGACAGATTAAATGGATTACATCCGCACCTTACCACCCTGTGGCCAACGGACAAGCTGAATCGACAAATAAATTTATTATCAATAACTTGAAGAAGAGATTAGAAGAATCAAAAGGCAAATGGCCAGAAGTATTACCGGGGGTGTTATGGTCTTAGCGAACGACAGCAAAAACAAGAACAGGTGAGACTCCATTTTCACTTGTATATGGAGCAAAAGCTTTGATTCCGGTAGAGATAGGTGAACCAAGTACGAGATACACACATGCTACTAAGGAAGCAAATAAGAAAGAGATACGAGTAAATTTGGATCTATTAGAAGAAAGGAGAGAAGCAACATTAATTTGAATGGTGGCTCAAAAACAAATGATTGAACGATATTATAACATGAAAGCTAATTTGAGATACTTCAAGATTGGGGACTTCGTCCTCAAAAAGGTATTCCGATCGACAAAAGCGGCCAATGCAGTAAAGTTGAGTCCAAATTAGAAAGGCCATTATAGTGTTCGAGGCATTGCTGGAAAGGGAGCATACAAGTTGGAAACCATGGATGGCAAGGTACTACCAACAAACTGGAACGCGGTTCATTTGAAAAATTATTACTTCTAGACGAGGAAAGTACCCATGGTCAGGTATCACGCAGATTCAATTTTATTTTGTTCTTTTGAATTTTACTAATCATTTTAGATGATAAGAAAAAAGCTAGCCCGTACCAAATGATGATATTAAACCCGAAAGGCACGCAAAATACTGAATTATTCCCGGTCTAGGTTGCAACCTTTCTGATAAAAAAAGAGTTATGCAGTCATCATCTAAATAATTATCTCTGAGTCTCGTTCGTATTTTCCTTTTCTGGGAATGGACCAAAAGGAAGGAGTAATCCAGTGTTCGAGAGTTCATACTTCAAAGCTCCAACACTGGGGGGATTATGCATATAGAATGAAGCAAAAGAACTAAAAAGGCATGGTTCAGTTCAGCCTGAATCAAAAACCTTGAAGAAACCTTGAATTTTTCAAAGTAGTGTGAACTCGTGAAAATGATGCAAGATATTCCATATTCCTACGAGTTTTAGGTTAAGGCCAAAATTTAGTCACGGGATAATAGACCCGATTTTGTATTTTAAAATCTGCTACAATGAAAGCAGTTATGAAAGTGTTGTACGAACAGTTATGAAAATGATGTACAAAATTTATTTGAAAGTTCAATACATAAAACTTCCTCAAATTATTTCTTTTTTCATGTCTACTTCATATTTTATATATTTGCACCAATATAAAGATGAGACGACATCTTCATCAGTGTCGTTAACATAAAAGGGCCATCTTTTATAAAAACCCGTGTTTATCAAAGTCATGGATTGTTAAGGCATTTTTAAATGCAAGAAAAAACTCAAATATCAAAAAGGAAAAGAGCATAATATGCGGCAAAAGCAACCGAAATATTTATATATATTAACCTTGAGAAACAAGGGTGCTAATTTGTCATTAAAGCCCAAAATAAAGACAGGGGTAGGCAAAAACAAACCTTCCACAAAAGTTGTTAAAACCAGCATAAGGAAGTTCCAAATAAAAGCTAACCAAAAAAGGGGAAAGGAAAAAGCTAAGGAGCATCATCAACGGGAGAAGAAGGATTAACTTGAGAAGAAAAGGCTTGAACATCAGCCCCGCCAGGAACAAGTCCATCTCCATCACCCTTGGAACCTTCATCTTCAAGTGAGGAAAAGCTTTGACGTTACTGAGTTTTATCAATTACTTCTTTAGCCCTATCAATCTCAGCATTAAGGTCAAAACCTTAATGATTGGCTTCAATTAGAGTCTCGAGGCTAGTGTTCAAGAAATCCCAACTCACATCCAACGATAACTTATCCTCAAGAGCCTCATAATCCTTCTCCCACTGATCAATCTCAGCTCTCAATTCTTCTTTTTCTGCTTTCGAGGCATCATAATTTGTCTTCAAAGGAGCGAGAGAACTTTCCAAGAACTCAATTCTATTTGTAGAGGTACGGAGATCTTCTTGAGCTTGGGTAAGTGTCTGAACCAATTCTCCCGCGTAAACCTCTTTTTGATTGAGGAGTTCTTTCAATTTTCGTATCTCTTTAGTAGCCTTGGAAAGTTGTTCAGCAAAAGAGGATTCCAATATATCATTGTCCTTCCCAACCTGACTGGAAGAGGCTTTTTCAACCACTAACTCGACAGAAACCATCCTCATTTGTTACTCCAAAGCATTCTTCTCTTCTGCAAAACTTCCTTTTCCAGTTGAAGACTTTCGAATTGTTCCTTCCAGTTGTCAGCCTCGATGCGTATTTCCATAACTTGTTGGTCCGTCTGAGAAATCCATTTCATAAGCTCTGTGCCAATCAAATTAATCGACAAAAAAGGTAAAGGAAGAAGAGTTATGAATGAGGAAGAAAGCAGAAAGGAAATATAATTAGACTTGTACCTTCCAAGAAGAATAAACTATGTCATTCATTAAAGTTAGTGAGCTATGGCCTTCTAACTTCTTCTTCTCCACTGGGCCCAGCAGTGGCTTCAACCACACATCATCTTGACCAGATTTTCTCAATAAGTTCCCACCTTTAGGGACCTCAATTACAACTCTTTTCATCTCACTTCTGCTGCTAGAAGGTTCGGCCTCTACATGAGAAGCAGCCATGGGAGTAACAACCGGAGTAACTTGGAGTTAATGGTAGCTGAAACTAGAAGGGAAGCAAGAGGCAATTCTTCAGAAACAGGCCTGAAGGTTTCTTCACCCTCGAAGCCTTGAGCGAACAATCTATCAACAGGACTTGGTGGAGGATTAACAACATCTTCATCAGAAATCACTAAAGGAGCATTCTCTGGCTCATTTATGAGTTTGAAAGGAATTGAACTTGATGGAAGGTCATGAGAGGGAGGAGTTTCATCATCAGAAACCACGCGTCTCCTGACACGTGGCCTTCTCACCAAAGATCCTTCTTATGTTTCCTCTTCATCATCAGAGCCACGGGCTTCGTCAGTTTTTCTTTTGGAGGAAGAAGCATTCAAAATCCGTTCCTAGGTAAGTCTCACGGAAAGCCTGGTTGATGGAACAGACGTGGGTCTAATGTCACGAATAGCAAACCCTAACAAAAAAAGGGAAGGATAATAAATTTTTGTATAAACGAGTAAGAGAATAAGAAGAACCATGAAGGTAAAAAGTACTGTGCGTTTTCATTTTCCAACCAAATTTTTGAGAAAGAAATTTTCAAGATCTTTTGTCCATAGGGGCAGCAGTTAACATCTTTTCTACCCAATCACAGAAGTCGAGAATCTCATCAAAGACTTCCATGGTTGATGAAAAATGGGCATGTGATTACATGAAATTATTCAAGATATATATAAAAAAAAAACTTAAGTGCAAAGTACCATTTTTCTGGGAAAGGCATATTTTCTTCACCCACTAATCCATTAGTGGGGGAAGAAACAAAACGGGTATACCAGACACGGTCTCGAACATCTTCGGGGCTAACCAACACTCTCTTACTTCTAGCCACGAGAGAAAAAACTCCTTCACCAAATAACTTGGGGGAATAAAGATGAAGCAAGTGCCGAAAGGTAAAAGGGACGGAGACTAGATCCGACAAATAACAAAGGCATGCAACAACCCTCCACACAATGGGGCCAATCTGGCCAAGACACATATTGAAGTAACAACAAAACTCAATGATTACTGGATCAATAGGAGGCTTGAACCCTAAAGTAAAAGGGTAGGTATAAATAAAAGAGTAACTGGCATGATAAGAGGTGATTCTCTGGTTGGCACCAGGGACTAAAACTGGGAAATCCAGTTTCCAATGACACTCTCGTCGAACCAAGGAAAGAAGACTGACGGTGATTAAACTCGGGTAAAGTTCAACAGGGTTGAGGGAAGATATAGAAGAAACTTGGCTTCTCATGGTTTCACGGCTAGTTACAAAAGAAAATTCTTGAGAAACAATCTCTGCAACTGTAGATTCACGCACAGGTTCATTTAAATCTTTATTCCTAGAAGAAGATATAAGGGATAGAGGATCCCTAGGTCTAGAAGAAGATGGAATAACAGAACGACTTTGAGAAGAGGAACCACGATTAGATAATGAACCAAGGCTACAAAGTCTACCACCTCTCCTACTTCTAGTAGGGGCAGTAGAAGGAGAAAGTTCATCAACAATCACAACTTTGCGAGGATCTAGCGTTGTCGATGACATGATTATCCAAGGAAATATAGAAGAAAGGATGCAAAAATACAAAGAAGGTGTAATGTAATGGATACTGAAGAAGGAAGACTCTAAGGAATCAAAAATAATGAAGTATTTATAAGAATATACAGTTGTCGTTAAAATTGGTCATTATGAAGTGACATAATGGAACCGTCACTTCGTGACTGACACAGCCAACAGAAAACAAACCCTAAAAGGCGCTGAGAAAATACAAATTCGGAAGAGGGCTGGAAGTCCTGGATCGCAGAAGTGATGGGAAATCCGCATAAGAGGGACCGCAAATACGGTCAAGTGAACCGCAGAAGCGAAAACTGGGCAGAACATAAGGGGATTAAACTTGGTCATTTCGTCATTTTTATTTGGGATTTTTAGAGCTCAGTTCTTGGGCGATTTTGAAGAGTTTTCATCATGTAACACAAGGTAAGTAATTTCCCACTTGTTGTGAGCTAAATGTAAAGTTTATATGTAGATTTAAGGAGGAAAATTTAGGAAAATTATGAAATTTTGGTAGAAAACCTAGAATTGATAATTTTAGATTTTGACCATGATTTTGGAAATGGAATTACGAATAAAGTATATATTTGAGTTAGTAATGTTATGGGTAAGGGTTATCTTTGAAAGAATTTCGGAATCCGGGCACGTGAGCCTGAGGGTTGACTTTATTGACTTTTCGAGCGGAGTTGGGAATTGTTCAAATTGATTAATTATGGGTGTTAGAGTATATTTTGATTGGTTTGCACCTTGTTTGACTAGCTTTGGATTGACGAGCAACGGTTTGAGATGTTAGAGAGGCTTTAAGGCCAATTATGGAACTTCAGAGCGAGGTAAGTCTCTTGTCTAATTTTGTGAGGAGAAAACTACCCCTAGGTGATGTATTTGTTATGTACTGCTTGTTGCGGGGGCTACTTACACACAAGGTGATGAGAGTCAGTATGTATCTAGATTCATGTTATGTCCGAGTAGACTTAGGTTCTCCCCATGCTATAACTGTACTATGTGAGTTGTCTCTTGCCTACTAAATTCCTTTATTTTACATTACGACTTGAGACTAGACTTGCGTAGAGTGATAGACTTGCTATTGTAGAGATTTGACAAGCTTCATTATAAGCCGCGGATTAATTGTACTCTCTTTAGAAATTCTCTCGCGTTATGCGTTCTCGTCGAAAAGTTCTCTTAAAAACTTATAACTCACACGACTATTCGTGAGTGGGGTCGAGGACCCGTGAAAGCTTCTTATTCTAATGGGATCGGCCCGTTCACCTCGGCAGGATAGATACATCTATGGTTCGTGCTGTTTGACCCTCGGCAGTGCGCACATTATGATGGATCGGGTTGTATGCCTCGGTAGGATTATGTACCACACTCTCATGGGAGCGGGCCGTTCGCCTCGGCAATACAATAGATGTATCTATGGTTCGGAAATATTATGATGGATCGGGTCGTACGCCTCGACATTTCTATAAAATACTCTTATGAAATCTTGAGTAATAATTGACAAAAAGGTAGTATATCTGTGATTTTTCCTGATTTGAACTGTGGTGACATATCTGGTGAGGTCCATTATATATACTCTGATTGAGGAAGTGACTACTAGTTGAGAGTTTGAGTTATTGCTGATGGGGGAATTTTACCACATATTTATACTTGTTATTTCGTTTATTCTCCTGACTCACATTTGTTTACTTCTAATGACTCGTATTTTGTTTTTATACACTTATTAATTGTGAGACTAGAGAATTAATTTTATTTATAAATATTGAGTCAAATATTAAGTTAGTGTGAGGAGATTTATTTATAATATATAAGATAGTCTATTAAATAAGTGATTGGTGGGCCTAATTTATAATTAGGTATACTAGTGAGCAACATTAATAATTTTAAATAATAATAGGGATGAAAAATACGGGCCTTAACCTATTGCTGCTAAAATTAGAATTTAGGAATATATATATATATATATATATATATATATATATTAAGGCTCGGTCCATTCAGAAAAGGGCATTAGGGAAAAATACTTGAGAAAATAACACTATATGGCCACTAAAAGATTTTATTAGCCCATATTTTCATTACGGACCGAAATGGCCGGCCCAATTTATTTGCAACTTGTAGCCATTATCTATTTCCAATGAATTTATTTTCCCAAGACAACATTTATTCCTAGCCTTTTTATCTTTCTTTCATTCTATCCAATGCACAGATTTTTCTTCCCATTACTACTTTCATTCCTATCCTCTTTCTTTCTCACCTTCTTTCCCACCTCTTTCTTTCTCTATGTCTTCCTCGTCTTCCTTTTATCTTTCTTTGGTTATTTTTTTTTTATTTTCCTTCCCTTCTCTATCTCCCATTTCAGATCTATATTTTTCTCTTTATTTTTTACTTCACACTTGAAAAACTTGTTTGAGTACCTAGAAAAATCACAAATTTTTTAATTTAATTCTTAAAAAGATTTACTCAATTACAATGCATGATACAAGAGTGGAAGCAAAAGTCGTGGGATTTTCTAGTAAAGCTTCTTCTACTTCTTCTTCGGTCATAATAGTATTTTGTGAGTAAAGATCTTTTACAGTGAGTATCGATGGTGGGTCTGGATTTAATGGGGTAGTTGTATAAAAAGTGTATCCTCTATATTTTAGTGTATCCCTAATGTATCAATAGTGTATATTTATGGCTCTGACTTCTTTGCAGCTACCTTACAAATGTATATATGGTATATAATAAGTGTATATGTACAATTATACAATTTATATACACTGTTTATACAATGTAAATATTGTTGGTGGGTTGTCGCTGTTTTGCGAGTTGTTTTGGAGGTTGGGGATTCATGATTCTTTTGGGATGAATTTATGTGCATTTCCTTGGAAGAAGTAAAGGGTGAAGTGTATTTGTGCAAGTGGTTGTTGTTGCTATCTTCTTCTTCTTCTTCTATGGATTCTAAAGGTCTTTGTATAGAGATGTATAATTAGTGTATTCCATATACAATAAATATATATTTGGTGTATCTTTATGTATAATCCATGTATCTATATACACTTTGAGTTTTTATATATTATACATTGATTTTATATATATATATATATATATATATATATATATATATATATATATATATACTTTATACAATTTCAACTATGAGAAGTTTCTCAGTCTTTGGGTTATTTTTGGTGAGCACAAAAAAGAGATGAAATTGAATATACACTAATACATTGTCTAAATTTTATATATAAAGTGTATCCTATATTTTTTGGTGTACCTCTAATATATCTTTAGTGTATTCTAAGCGTTTTAGAGTATCCAAAGTATATATATTATTCTACGATGTATAAAAAGTGTATATATTATTCTGCAATGCATAAGAAGTGTATATATTATTTTATGATGTATAAAAAGTGTATATATACTTTATACTAGTGTAAAATATGTATATTGTGTATACAACGTATACATCACCTTCTTCTTTTTCTTCTTATATCATGAGTATTTTTGCTTATGCAATGTCATATATTTTTTAGATTAGATCAATAAAAAATTTAGGCTCTTAGTAAAAGATAAAATATTTTATAATTTATGTGAAATAGGAAGAGTTTGAAAGTTGCAGATGTGAAAATACTCAAATTTTACCCAAAAAAAAAAAATCGAAACAAAAAAGGAGATGAAAGTGTTCGAAACTTAAAAAATTAATGATTTTTCGTGTGTCATAACAAACAAACAAAAAATAAATCCTAAAACCTAAAAGGAATTTTTTTTATGGACGTAAAAGGAATTAAAGAAAAAACTAAGGCTCCCAAATGCAAAAGGAAGTTCAAACTGATGTAAATATTTTTTTCAGATACTTTACAAAAAGATTAGGCGGACGCTGTTTGTTTAGTTGCAATTGCTAGCCCTTGTAATTGGTTTTGGGCTATGAATTGTATGGTGTATTTTGTGGCTACCGATTGTCATTAGTTTTTTTCGGATGGCTAGAAGTGATAATTGATTAAATACTTACTGGGTCGGCGTGATTAATTCTCCACTTCATAGGAATTCTTGTAGAGAAGATTTCAAGTGACCAAGTATGTCTATTTTTATTTATTACACACAGTAGTATACAATGAAATTGGAGTAAAGCAATTATATTGATAATGATGATGTAATGATTGATGAATTAAATTAAATATAGGTTTGGGTGTACAATGCTATGGAAAAGTATTTTCTTTGTTGACAAATAGTTTCGGCTTCTAGTATTATAATTTAGGAGACATGTGGTTAAGTAATTATTGACTAATAATGGAAAACTTACTATGATAGATAAGATTCTATAACATGGCATATTAGAGTCAAATACAGTGCACAGAGAATTCATGGATCTATACTTAGTGTTAATTAATTAGTCATATTACGCAATTAGGCTTGGAATCTTTCAACTCACGTATAAATACATATGTATTAAAGAAACATAAAAGTCTAGTTAGAAACCTTTTCAGTTTAATGAGTTTTACATATGTGATTAAGGGATTGGTTGAATCGTTCGCGTGTCAATTATTAGCTAGTTTTTATATAAGAATTATGAGATAACTCTAACAAGCATAATTGACATCGTTGATTAATATTTCGCATAGATTGAGGCAACTGGAGGTCGTTTGATTGGTGTTCTAGAAGTCGCAAGGTTGGAAAAATTCTCGTTAGCAAGGTAAGTGAGACTCTAAATTTTGATGCTTGCTTTTCTAAAATTCGTTTTGAAAGTATGTTTTGTCTGCTCGGTCCATGTGTTGGGACGAGCGTGCGCTAGGTAGAATCTGTGGTCGTTGACCAACCGCAAATATATATTATTTTGTACAAAGCTAAAATTATTTAATAAGTGATTTGTAATATGGTGTGTTGTGGCGTAGCCTTGTGCTATGGTGTTGGGGCGTTAGAAATTATTTTTTCGTTACCGTAATATATTTGGGGCATTGTGTATGCCGCCTTGATAGATTTGGGGTATTGTGTATGCCGCCGTGATTGATTTGGGGCATTGTGTATGCCGCCGTAATATATTTGGGTCATTGTGTATGCCGGCGTGATAGATTTGGGGCTTTGTATATGCCGCCGTGATAGATTTGGGGCATTGTGTATGCTGTCGTGGACTCATCGGGGTGTTTGGTTAATTTCCTGCATTACCATTAATGACAAGTCCTTAGTGTAGATTGTGTTGAGATATATAAAGTGTTGTTGTTGAATAATTATTTGGGGCCTTATAGAGTAATTATATGGTGAAAGAATTTCTGTACATATTATTTATGTGCTCATTGTGTATTTGTATTTTCTAACACTTGTTCCAGAGGTATTTAGAGTGGCGGGTCGAGGATCTTACTGGGTTATATTTACGTATAACTCACTCCTTACCTGCATGTCCATGAAGATACTGTTGTTGAGGATGAGGCTAGTGACTAAGAAGTTCGTTGAGTGGATTCTATTGCTGAGGTGAGCCATTGCATTGTTCGTGAAGGCTTTCATTTCAGCTTTATCTAGTTCGTATTCGTTATTTTCTTTTTCTTTGGGGTTTGCATACCCGTCAGTAAAACTTATATTACTCGGTTAGATGCTCCACGGTCTTAGTATGAAATTTGAGTTAGAGATTTATTATTTGAGTGTTCACTAGATTTTATAAATAGATTATGGTTTTATTTGGATAATAATTTCGTATTTAGTAATTTTTAATACATTTGGACTTATTCGTATTTCTCTCATTGATTATATAAAAGGTTAAGAGTAAAAGAATTGGTTCGTCTGGCGGGTAGTGTGTGCTGGGTGCCAATCACGTCTAAGGGGTAGTTTGGGACGTGACAAAGTTGGTATCAGAGCGTAGTCTTTAAGTCTCGGGTCATGGAGCAGCGTTTACTAGAGTCTTGTTTATGGGTATGTAGGCGCCCATAGTTATGATCTTGAGGCTACTAAGCATTTAGGATGTTTTCCCTTCTTTCATTCCTTGATCGTGCGTTGAGACAACTTGAGTTTGACTTTGGAGTGTTTCTTTCGTAGACGGCTAGGACAAGCACTCATTCATCTGCTGGGCGTGGTATTACCCGAGTTGGTGGTCGAGTTGGGGTTCATCAGACCAGAGCTCAGAGTAGAAGGCAGGATGCCCCTCAGCTTGAAGTTGTAAACATGGGTCAACCCCAAGCTGCTATGCCAGAACAAGTACAAGAACAGGTGGTTCATGATGCTCCACCACCAGTGCCAGTTGTTGTGCCTACTGTTACCCTACTTGCAGATACAATGGTAAGGTTGTTGAATATGTTAGAGGCATTAGTGCCTACTCAAGGTGGACTTCTAGCTCCCTAGGCTACTTCGGAGGCACAAGCGCAAGTTCAACTGAATGTTGCAGCTCCTCAGATGGCCCCTCAGCAGGTTGTTCAACCAGTTACAAACGCGGGACAATCTAAGGATCTTAAGAATTTCATGGATCTTAAGCCACCAGAGTTTGATGCTACACAGGATTCTATTGAGCCCTAGAAGTTCATTGAGCGTTGTGAAAAGATTCTAACTACATTGGGGCTGAAGGAAACTCGTGGGGTGGAGTTTACTACTTTTCTATTTTCAGGATCTGCAGAGTCATGGTAGAATTCAGTTCAGAAAGGTAGGCAAGCAGGGTTGCCACCTATTACTTGGTTAGAGTTTTCAGTTATGTTTATGGATAGATTCATTCCACTAAGCAAACGAGATGACATGAGATGTTAGTTTGAGCAACTCACCAGGGCACTATGACAGTTACAGAGTATGAGGCTAAGTTTACCGAGTTAGCCACGTATGCACACTTTCTGGTTGCAGATGAGCATGAAAAGGTGAGAAGATTTGTGGATGGACTAGAGCATCGTTATCGTGGTCCGGTGGTTAGGGATATTCAAGGTGGTTCCTACGAAGAGGTAGTTGACACTACTCTCTGTTATGAATCCTATCAGGATAGGGACATGGACGAGTGAGAAAGTAAAAGGGCTAGTAGCGCCGGCAAATTTAGTAGAGCTCCGTCTTGGGTAAAGAATGGTTTTAACCGTGGGCAGTCCAGCCTACTCAGCCAGAGTCAGTGGTGCAGTCTTCTGGGAGTACGTTTTCGGTAAGGCAATGTCATCAACAGACACAGGAAAAGGATTATGGTTCGTTTCAATTTGGACAATATCCGAGATGTAATGCAGGTGGTAGGAACCACTATGAACGTTGCTTTGGTATTGCTGGCGCTTGTTTTACTTGTGGTGAAAAAGTACATATCGCTAAATATTGTCCGAATGGTAATTCTAGTAATGGTTAGGCTGCTATACAGCCACAAGGAACTGCTATAGTTACGTAGACTCAGACTCAACCGGCTAGAGTCACTCCACAAGATGAACACATACATAATATACAAGGTGCACAAGGTGTTCAGGAAGCGGGTAGACCGCCGAGATTCTTTCCTATGACTAGACAGGTCGCTGAGGCATCTAAGGTGGTAGCCACATGTATTATTACTGTCCATATGGTATTCGTATGTGTCCCTACCTTTAGCTTTATATTTAGAACGTGTTGAGTCTCTTAATGTGCCATACGTGATGACGAACCCGGTGAGGAGACTATATTCGTGGATAGAGTATATAGAGAAGGTGTGATATTTGTTCAGGGAAAGGACACTATAGTCGCTCTATTAGTGTTGCTGATGTCTGACTTTAATATTATTATGTGTATGGACTGAGTGGTGTCGTGCTATGTGATGCACAATTGCCGGGTAAACAATATTAATTTGTCGTTTCTTATGGTCTTAGAATAACAAGAAAAGATGTTCACGACTGCCATGAGCGAGGAAGTTCTTTATACGAAGGTTTTACGTGAGATGAGTAGAAAGTGTTCAATATATCTAACTATGATTTAAGACACTAGAGTAGACATTTTAACTCTTGGGATAGTGGTAGTTGTTAATAAGTTTCCAAATGAGTTGCACGAGGCGTATGTAGTGTAAATATGAAAACATAAGATGAGCGTAACGATGAAGTATTCATACCTCTCTTTTCTAGGGTATCGGTTCGTTTAACATTCGAGGGCGAATGTTCTTCTTAGTGGGGGAGAATGTAATAACCCGTATTTTTTTTATATACACTTATTAATTGTGAGACTAGAAAATTAATTTTATTTATAAATATTGAGTCAAACATTAAGGACCCGTTTGGCCATAGAATTTGCCAAAATAAACTTGGATTTTATTTGGCAAACACATGTTTGGCCATAGATTTTTTTATATTTTGGTCAAATTCCAAATCCCCAAACCAGCTCAATAGCTGGTTTTGGGCCAAAATATCACTAGTATATTTTTTAAAAATTGCCCCAAACTTTTATATTTTATAAAAGAGCCCACAATTTATTATTTTGTAACGATGTTGCTTCGTCTTCTCAGTCATCTGATAGTGTATCATGTAGTTCATTATAAATATGATAATTTTGTATCAAATTTATTTATGTTCTGGACTATGGTTTGCGATAATATAATAAATATTATTGATAATGATATTGTTGGGTATTTGTGATATTTTTTAGAACTTGTGGATATAAGTCATGTTTCATGTTTTTCCAAACCAAACTTCACCCAAAACAGATGTCCAAACATATTTTCATCTTCAAACCAAACTTCACCCAAATCAGATTTTTCAGAATAAATTTGGGAATCTATGGCCAAACGCTAGCTAAGTTAGTGTGAGGAGATTTATTTATAATTTATAAGATAGTCTATTAAATAAGTGATTAGTGGGCCTAATTTATAATTAGGTATACAAGTGAGCAACATTAATAATTTTAAATAATAATAGGGATGAAAAATACGGGCCTTAACCTATTGCTGCTAAAATTAGGATTTAAGGAATTGGAGTATATATATTTTAAGGCTCGGTCCATTCAGAAAAGGGCATTAGGAAAAAATACTTACTGTGTCGGCGTGATTAATTCTCCACTTCGTAGGAATTCTTGTGGAGAAGATTTCAAGTGACCAGGTATGTCTATTTTTATTTCTTACACACAGTAGTATATAATGAAATTGGAGTAAAGCAATTATATTGATAATGATGATGTAATGATTGAGGAATTAAATTAAATATAGGTTTGGGTGTACAATGCTATGGAAAAGTATTTCCTTTGTTGATAAATAGTTTCGGTTTCTGCTATTATAATTTAGGAGACATGTGGTTAAGTAATTATTGACTAATAATGGAAACTTATTATGATAGACAAGATTCTATAACATGGCATATTGGAGTCAAATAGTGTGCACAGAGAATTCATGGGTCTACACTTAGTGTTAATTAATTAGTCACATTACGTAATTAGACTTGGAATATTTCAACTCACGTATAAATACATATGTATTAAAGATACATAAAAGTCCAGTTAGAAACCTTTTCAGTTTAATGAGTTTTACATATGTCAGGGATTGGTGAATCGTTAGTGTGTCAATTATTAGCTAGCTTTTGTATAGGAATTATGAGATAACTCTGACTAGCTTAATTGACATCGTTGATTAATATTTCTCATACATTGAGGCCATTGGAGGTCGTTTGATTGGTGTTCTAGAAATCGCAAGGTTGGAAAAATTCTTGTTAGCGAGGTAAGTAAGACTCTAAGATTTGATGCTTGCTTTTTCAAAATCAGTTTTGAAAGTATGTTTTATCTGCCATGTCCATGTGTTGGTACGAGCGTGCGCCTGGCAGAATCGGTGGAGTTGACCAGCCGCAAATATATATTATTTTGTACAAAGCTAAAATTATTTAATAAGTGATTTGTGATATGGTGTGTTGTGGTGTAGCCTCGTGCTATGGCGTTGGGGCGTTAGAACTTATTTTTTCGCTGCCATAATATATTTGGGGCATTTTGTATGCCGCCGTGATAGATTTGGGGCATTGTGTATGCCGCCGTGATAGATTTGGGGCATTGTGTATGCCGCCGTGATAGATTTGGGGCATTATGTATGCCACTGTAATATATTTGGGTCATTGTGTATGCCGCCGTGATAGATTTGGGGCATTGTGTATACCGCTGTAATATATTTGGGGCATTGTGTATGCCGCCGTGATAGATTTGGGGCATTGTGTATGCTGTCGTGGACTCGTCGGGGTATTTAGTTATTTTCCTGTACTGCCGTTAATGACAAGTCCTTAGTGTAAATTGTGTTGAGATATATAAAGTGTTGTTCTTGAATAATTGTTTGGGGCCTTATAGAGTAATTATATGGTGAAAGAATTTCCGTGCATATTATTTTTGTGCTCGTTGTGTGTTTATATTTTCTAACACTTGTTCCAGAGTTATTCAGAGTGGCGGGTGGAGGATCATACTGGGTTATATTTACGTATAACTCACTCCTTATTTGCATGTCCATGCAGATACTATTGCTGAGGACAAGGCTAGTGACTAATAAGTTCGTTGAGTGGATTCTATTGCTGAGGTGAGCTGCCGCATTGTTCGTGGAGGCTTTCATTTCAGCTTTATCTAGTTCGTGTTCGTTATTTTCTTTTTCTTTGGGGTTTGCATACCCGTTAGTAAAACTCATATTACTCGGTTAGATGCTCAACGGTCTTAGTATGAAATTTGAGTTAGAGATTTATTATTTAAGTGTTCACTAGATTTTATAAATAGATTATGGTTTTAGTTGGATAATAATTTCGTATTTAGTAATTTTTAATATATTTGGACTTGTTCGTATTTCTCTCAGTGATTATATAAAAGGTGATGAGTAAAAGAATTGGTTCTTCTGGCGGGCGGTGTTCGTTGGGTGTCAGTCATGTCTAAGAGGTAGTTTGGGACGTGACAACTAGTAGGTGTTGATGTCGACCCCTCGTCAATACTTCTCTGGGATTAGGCTAGATACTTACTGGGTACGTGTTGATTTACGTACTCATGCTACACTTCCTGCACTTATTGTGCAGGTACATATGTATCTGGTGGTCTTTGGGAGCAACAACGCGGCTATTGCGGGGACTTTACCATGAGCTGCATTTCCTGTTATGATCCATAGCCTGCAGAGTCTCCATCAGAGTTATTTATAATCTCCTGTCTAATTTGTATTCCAGACAGATGTTGTATTTTATTATATTTCCTAGTTGATACTCATGTACTTGTGACACCGGGTTTTGGGAGTTCCTACAGGTTGTTCATCATTGTAGTTCGTGTAAATGTTATCATTCACCCTGTAAATTATATTTCATACTATTTAATTAATGAAAAGTTTGATTTTAATATTGCTAAAGTGAGTAGGTAAGTTGATAGATCATTGTTGGCTTGCCTGACGGTGGTGTTAGGCGTCATCATGACCTGTAGTGGATTTTGGGTCGTGACAGCTTGGAATCAGAGCCAAGTTCACTTGGGTCTCACGAGTAATGAGCTAGTCTACTAGAGTCTTGCGGATCGGTATGGAGACGTTTGTACTTATCTTCGAGAGGCTACAGGGCTGTTAGGAGCACTTCCCTTCTTGATTTTCTCATCGTGCGGTTTGATTCCATTGAGGCTTGTGCCTTTATTCCTTTCCTACTCATTCTTATACGATGTTGAGCGCTCGTGTCAATTGGGCGTCAAGTAGTTGTATTGATACTACGGACATAGTGCGGGATGGTTTTCCCTACGTGTTCAGGCTATCTATTATCGTCGCCTTGCGGAAGGGTGTTCTGTCATTTCAGTTCAATATTGGTACTTCCTATGGTTTTTAGTCTATGCACAGATTGCTATGATGCTCATGCATTGTTATCCCACAGTGTTGGTGTAATGGTAGGGTGCTTATTTATGTGTCGAGGCAGTGAATTACTTGAAAGGAGGATTTCTCAATGCATGATTAAGAGGTTCAACATTTAATTCCAACATAGGAAAGGAAATCAGACTATGGATGTCCAGGCTTTGGTTGATGGAGTAACGAGACTTGAGATTTTTGAGCGTGGTGGAATTTTCGTTTTGATGCAGTGTCGCCGTCCTTGTTTGAACGCATTACGGTTAGCCGGCGTTATGGTCTTCTTTGATTTTGCTTTCGGGGCAAGGTGTTGTGAAATGGTACGCGAGAAGAGGTTGTCAGAGATAGCAGGGTGTATCTGTTTCAGAATCGAAGGAGTGTTTCTAGTGTTGATGGCTCAAGAAAAGATGATCTTCTAGGAGGTTTAGAGCTGGTAGAAATTTATTAGATCCAGTGCTACAGGTATGGATTTTATTTGAGGCAACATTTGGGCAGCAAAGTATGAGGAAGGACATAGCGGGAGGTGTCTACCAACGGATGAGTTACTAGCAGGTCAAGAAGTGGAGGCCAAGAATTTTCTTAAAGGAGATAGTTTGACCAAAGTGAGAGTGGCAGAGTAGCATATGGATTATGTGGTAGGATAGCCACGTACCTTGAGGAAAATTTGAGCGATTTGGAAGGCATGGTAGGAGTGACTAGGTCCACGGATTATAATTGGAATGGTGGTTACTATACGGAGAAAGATTGAATATGGCAGATAGGAATTGGCTTGAAATAAGGAGGGGTGTGAAGATTTGATTATCGTTATGGATGCAACATAGTTTTGAGTTTGGAAGGTATTGTTGAAATTTCAGTTGATGCTAGCGGGGAAGGAACAGGCTTGTACAACTGGTTTACGAGCATGGGCTCAAGAGAATTTTTTTGATTACGTAGTAGTTGTAACTACTGCAGCGCCGTTGGAAGATATTGGCATGGAATTCCACAGGTGGGTTATCTTCTGTGGGCAAGTTAGCGGTTGCGTGATATTGACGAAGCTTCTGTGAAGAATACTACTTGCTACCCGGTAAGAGGTTGGATATGTGATTGTGACTGATGATTCAGAATGTTCATGAAAAGCTTAACAAAGGACTTCGACAAATTTGGCGTGTTAACGGTACGAGATCATGGTAAATGAGAAGGAGGAATTGTTGTGGGCTCTACATTATGTGATGGTAGCTTAAAGCTAAGTGGGGGAGCCCCATCGTCTATGATTAGATCGCGTGGATGTCAGCTTGTGCAGCTTCTGGTTATCGGTGCATTAGTGGATTATTTTTTACTAAGAAAAGGAAACATTAGGGGTAATTTGAGCAGAGAAATTGATAAATGTGTGCTATATTCTGCCTTATCGATTCATGTGCAGGTTATGGGAAGACTCAGAGTTTATGCTTTGTGGATGTGATGTACAAGGAAAGGGATTCAGCCGGTTGCTTCTTTGAGAGGGTGTTCATGCGCTAGCAGAGCGTTGGAGTTTGGCTATGTTCGAGATCAGGTCAGTGTGTGTGACTCTCAACAACTGTCCTAATGGGTTCAAGAATTAAGGTACAGTGCCTAAGGATTTCAGATCCGTTGTGTAGGTAAGGATCGAGTTTTCGCAATGGATTGCGAACGAAACTTGGAATGATCCATGTCATCATCGAGTATACGGTGCAGTATTGGAGTAAATGAAGAAATAACTTCAGATTAGTGGAGGATCTTTCAGAATGGGTGTACCAAGTGGAAATGTTATTATGCGCATATGGAGGGTATGGGATGGTTCGTGGGTATTGAGACGATGTGGTCTCATGGATTGGGTTACTCAGGATGAGTATTGTTGGGTTTCATTATGTTTTTGATGGAACTATTATTATGTCTAAGGCAAGTCTATAGTAAATTGGAAGAAGCGGGGTCGGTTAGTAATAGTTTGAATCAGCATGATTGTGGCAATGATCAGCTCCTTCGGCGTGTTAAGTTATACACGTGGGTTGTAGTTGTATGTGCGGGCTTGACAGCCACCATAACCTGCATGATTTGGGAAGTATTGGATTCGAATGGTCTTGCTATGTAAATGGATTCCGGAAGAGTCCCGGCGGTTTAGATCACGAATTGAGGTTGGTATTTTCTGCAGTTTGGGAATTCAGTTGCGTCTTCCATGGGTTCTTCGGAAATGAGTTAAGGGAAATGGTTATTCTACTAATAGTTCAAGGGTTATGTTGAATGCGTGTATTAACGCATAGCGACATGATGGGTGCAGTGAGCGGCATGGGAACTTGAAATTGGAAGATCAAGGTTGTTGTTCGGTGTCAATAAGAATGTCACTAGCTCGGATGAGCAGGGAAGAATTCAGATGTTTAGAGTATGCTGGCACTAACTTAGTATCGCCTGAGAATGGTGTTCTATGGAAGAGGAATTGTGTATTGATTTACGGGTTGTGATTTGCCTTACAAAATTAGTACGGTTGGTGGTATGGATGTGGGGACTTTTCTACCTGAGCGGAAGGTCGTGGGGGTGTACCCCACAGGAAGATTTGTATAAGTGTGACATATTAGTCACTCGATTATTAAAGATTGAAACCAAGTACGGGTATTTTTGGTAATATCATTAATGTGAGAGTTTATGCCTGGAAGGCGCTCTACTCCTTTGGTTGTGAACGGTGGGAGTTGTTCCGGATTGGGACGACTTGATTATGCGCACATGTGTTGACATCCCGTGTATCTTGTGGTGTTATATGAGCAGGATGGCTCTCGGGATGCATGTCATTTATCGCACCCTAGTTGTGCTTGAGTTTCATGGCGTATTGCGCTATCCGTCTCCCCAGAGTTGTATTTTTTCACTTGGCGTGCTTGTGGCCGATATTCGGTATTCCATGGGTAGATGCATTATGGCTTGAGGAGTATGTCCTTATTTATTGTTATGAGTGGATCGGGTGTCATGATGCCACGGCTAAGTTATTCGGATCGGGTTGCACGCCACAACGGTATTATGTTTAGATCGGGTTGCACACTGCAACGGTATCATGTTTGGATCGGGTTGCACGCCACAACAGTGTTATGTTGAGTACGGTTCCTTATATCTATCCCTGCATATTTGGTTTCTCATTATCTGAGAAGGGTTCATAACATCTGTTCGACCGTTTTATTCGTTACGCGGGCTGGATAATTCTTTTCCATAGTTCGTTCCACCTTGTGTGTCATAGTCGAGTTGTAGCTTATTGGCGCATTGATGGTGTCATATGAGATCTGGGTCAGCTTTTGAGGTAGCATATTGCCTGAGCAGCTTGTACTATGTGAGACGAGATTATTGGACCTGAAATTAGTGCAATCAGATTTATATAAGGTATATTTAAGAGAAAATATCATTATTCAGTTTAGAATGAGGTAATGGTTTGTGTCAGGAGGAGAAACTCCATGATTTGTTGATTCGGCAGGTGGATATTAGTTTCTACACATCTCCTCCGTTGTGGCAGTATTTTGAGAGCTCGAACAAGACTTATATGCGTCATGAGGCGTATTGCGGGCATCATATTCATGAAATTTCAGCTATTGTGGTCGGAGGATGTTATTATTGGCAACCGACTTATGCGGTGCATGGTGTGATTTCATCATAGGTGCACGATTATGTTTTGGTACAGTGTGTGGTGATTGGTACGGTGTTCGTATGTTAGAATCGGGTCTGGTAGAGAAATTCGGAGGTTGGAATTTGGTTCTAAGGCTTATGGAATAAATAAAAGGGAGGATCTTCAGCCTGACTCGAGCTAATATGTTTAACTAGATTGTAGTGGCATGGGTAGGTGCACGAGGTGTTAAATAGTGATTTTGCACAACTCCAGAACAGTTCCTAACACGTTCGAGGATGAACATATGTTTAAGTGGGAGAGTATGTAACGACCCGACCGGTCGTTTTGAGCTCTAGTGTGATGTTCAGTGGTTTGAGGCCTTGAGTAGTTTCACTTCAAGTATTATGACTTGCACGTGTGGACGGAATTGAATTTCGGGATTGATTAGGAAAGAAAATTTCTAATTTCGTAAGCTTTAAGTTGGAAAAATTGACTAAGGTTTGGTTTTTAAGTAAAAAACCTCGGAATCAGGATTTGAAGATTCCAATAGGTTCTTGTGATGATTTTGTACTTGGGTGTATGTTCAGATTGAGTATCGGATCACCCCGGGAGCATTTCGGCATTTATTATGGAAGGTTGGCATTTTGAAGGCTTAAGAATTTTCTAAGTTTGGTTTGAAGTAGGCTTTGATATTATCGACGTCCGTTTGGGATTCCGAGCCTTAGAATGGGCTCGTATTTTGATTCATGACTTGTACGCAAAGTTTGGCGTCATTCCGAAATGTTTTGGTATGGTTCGGACGCGTTCGTCAAAGTTTGGAAGTTTGAAAAGTTTTAAGAAGGATTTTGGTCGTCGATTCATAGTTTTGATATTGTTTGACATGATTTGAGGCCTCGATCAGGTTCATGTCATGTATTGGGACCGGTTGGTATGATTGGACGGGGTCCCAGGGGCCTCGAGTGAGTTTCGGGCGGGATTCAGATCGATTTGAGCCTTGATGGAGTTGCTGGGAATTTCTGATGTTGGTGAAACCGCTTATTCGGAAGTTTGGTGGTAGGAGCGACATCGTAGAAGCATGGTGAGACTCGCAAAAGCGTCTTGGGCAGCATGGGCCTGAAGTCACAGAAGCGGAGGCAAGCAATGCACCTACGTGACCGCAAAAGCGAGGAAATGGTCGTAGGTTCGGTCTGGGCGAAGCTGGGCAGTGATCATAGGTGCAAAGGGTTGTCCACACCTGTGAGGTCGTAGATGCGGAGAGGTGTCACATGTGCAAAAATAGGAGAGAAAGCCTGGGGGTGCAGGTGCAGAAGTATATCCACAGATGCGAATGCGCATCTGCGCATGCGAGACTGCAGATGCGGAAACGGGCTGGAAGTCTTGAATCGCAGAAGCGATGGGAAATCCGCAGAAACGGGACCGCAAATATGGTCAAGTGATCCGCAGGAGCGAAAACTGGGCAGAACATAAGGGGATCAAACTTGGTCATTTCGTCATTTTCATTTAGGATATTTGGTGCTCGGTTCTTGGGCGATTTTGAGGAGTTTTCATCATGTAACATAAGGTAAGTAATTTCCCACTTGTTGTGAGATAAATGTAAGGTTTATGTGTGGATTTAAGGAAGAAAAGTTAGGAAAATTGTGGGATTTTGGTAGAAAACCTAGAATTGATAATTTTGGATTTTGACCATGATTTTGGAAATGAAATTAAGAAAATAGTATATATTTAAGTTAGTAATGTTATGGGTAAGGGTTATCTTCGAATAATTTTCTGAATCCGGGTACGTGGGTCCGAGGGTTGACTTTATCGACTTTACGAGCGGAGTTGAGAATTGTTCAAATTGATTAATTATGGGTATTAGAGTATATTTTGATTGGTTTGCACCTTGTTTGACTAGCTTTGGATCGACGGGCATCGGTTCGAGATGTTAGAGAGACTTTAGAGCCAGTTATGGAACTTCAGAGCGAGGTAAGTCTCCTGTCTAACTCTGTGAGGGGGAAACTACCCCTAGGTGATGTATTTGTTATATGCTATTTGTTGCGGGGGCTACATACGCACTAGGTAAAGAGAGTCTGTACGTAGCTAGATTCATGTTATGTCTGGGTAGATTTAGGTTCCCGCCATGCTATAACTGTATTATTTGAGTTGTCTCTTGCCTACTAAATTCCTTTATTTTACGTTACGACTTGAGACTGGACTTGATTAGAGTGATAGACTTGCTATTGTAGAGATTTGACGGGCTTCATGATAAGCCGCAGATTAATTGAACTCTCTTTACGAAATTCTCCCGCGTTATGCGTTCTCATCGAAAAGTTCCCTTAAAATCTATAACTCACACGACTATTCATGAGTGGGGTCGAGGACCCGTCAAAACTTCTTATTCTAATGGGATCGGGCCGTTCGCCTCGGCAGGATAGATACATCTATGGTTCGTGCCGTTCGACCCTCAGCAGTGCGCACATTATGATCGATCGGGTCATACGCCTCGACAAGATTATGTACCACACTCTCATGTGAGCGGGTCGTTCGCCTCGGCAATATAATAGATGTATCTATGGTTCAAAAATATTATGATGGATTGGGTCGTATGCCTCGGCATTTCTATAAAATACTATTATGAAATCGTGCGTAATAATTGAAAAGGAGGTAGTATATCTGTGAGTTTTCCTGATTTGAACTATGGCGACCTATCTGGTGAGGTCCATCATATATACTCTGATTGAGGAGGTGACTACTAGCTGAGAGTTTGAGTTATTGCTGAGGGGAGAATATTACCACGTATTTATACTTGTTATTTCGTTTATTCCCCTAACTCACATTTGTTTACTTCTATTATATATGTCTTATTGGACCACTAGTAAGTATTGATGTCGACCCCTCGTCACTACTTCTCTGAGATTAGGCTAGATACTTATTGGGAACGCGTTGATTTACATACTCATGCTACACTTGTTGCACTTATTGTGCAGGTACATATATGTCTGGTGGTCTTTGGGTGCAACGACGCGGCTATTTCTAGGATTTTACCATGAGCTGCATTTCCTGTTACGATCCGCAGTCTGCAAAGTATCCATCAGAGTTATTTATATTCTCCTGTCTAATTTGTATTCCAGACAGATGTTGTATTTTATTATATTTTCTAGTTGATGCTCATGCATTTGTGACACCGGATTTTGGGGGTTCCTACAGGTTGTTCATTGTTGTAGTTCGTGTAAATATTATCATTGACAATGTAAATTCTATTTTATACAATTTAAATTAATGAAAAGTTTGATTTTAATATTGCTAAAGTGAGTAGGTAAGTTGATAGGTCATTGTTGGCTTGCTTGACGGCAGAGTTAGGCGCCATCACGGCCTGTAGCGGATTTTGTGTAATGACCCGACCGGTCGTTTTGAGCCCTAGCGCGTCACTCAGCAGTTTGGGGCCATGAGTAGCTGCACTTCAGGTATTAGAACTTGTACGCTTGGTCAGAATTTAATTTCGGGAAGTTCGGAGTTGATTTGGAAAGAAAATTCTAATTTCGGAAGCTTTAAGTTGGAGAAATTGACTAAAGTGTAATTTTTGAGTAGACGACCTCGGAATCAGGATTTGAAGGTTCCAACAGGTTCGTATGATAATTTTGGACTTAGGCGTATGTCCGGATTGGGTTTTGGATGACCCGGGAGCATTTCAACGCCTATTGTGGAAGTTAGCCTTTTGGAAGAATTTCATCAATTTGGGTTGAAGTGCATTTCAATGTTATCGATGTCCGTTTGGGATTCCGAGTCTGAGAATAGCTCCGTATGGTGATTTTGGTATTGGGAGCATGTCCGAAAGTGGATTAGGAGGTCCGTAGGTCATTTTGTGGTCTTTTGGTGAAAGTTAGAAATTTGAATGTTTTCGAGAAGTTTGACCAAAGGTGGACTTTTTGATATCGGAGTCGAATTCCAATTTCGGAAGTTGGAGTAGGTCCATAATGTCAAATATAACTTGTGTGCAAAATTTGAGGTCAATCGGACATGATTTGATAGGTTTCGGCATCGAATGTTGAAGTTTGAAGTTCTAAAGTTCATTAAGCTTGAATTGGGTTGTGATTCGTGATTTCGATGTTGTTTGATGTGATTTAAAGGCTCGACTAAGTTCGTAACGTGTTTTGGAACTGGTTTGTATAATTGGACGGGGTCCCGGGGGCCTCGGGTGGATTCTAGATGGTTAACGGATTGAATTTGGCCTTATGGAGGTCCTGAGGCTGCTGTCTTCTGGTGTAACCGCACCTGCGAGCTGAGGGCCGCAAGTGCGGAGCCGCAGAAGCAGCCATGAGTTTTGCAAAAGCGGCTTAGGCTGGAGATGGCAGGGACCGCAGATGCGGCCGAGTTTCACAGAAGCGGGACCGCATCTGCGCACGTGGAGCAGCAGAAGCGAAGGCGCAGAAGCAGATGGGGGCCGCAGATGCGGAGCTGAGGGATCTGGAGGAGGACCACAGAAGTGGTAGAGTGGTCGCACCTGCGGAGCCGCAGAAGCGGCTATTGCACTGCAGGTGCGAGGATCGTTGGGCAGTGAGGTTTTATAAAATGGGGTTTTGGCTCATTTTCACTTCATTTCATCCATGGGAGCCGATTTTGGAGCACTTTTGGAGTGTCATATTCATCAACTATAATGGGGTAATTGATTTCTTCACATTGTGAGTTAAATACATAGTTTTTACATGGATTCAAGCATGAAAATTTGTAGAAATTTGGGATTTTTGAAGAAAAACCTAGAAATTAGTATTCTTGAATTTTGATCACGAATTTGGGCATGAAATTGAGAATAAGTTATATATTTGAGTTCGTAATACTATGGGTAGTGTTTGTCTTCGAAAATTTTCGGAATCCGGGCACGTGGGCCCTAGGGTTTCTTTATAGATTTTTCGAGCGGAGTTGGAAATTGTTATAAATTGAATTACTATGAGTATTAGAGTATATTTTCATTGGTTTGCACATTATTTGACTAGTTTTGGAGCGACGGGCATCAGTTCGAGTTGTTGGAGCGGCTTTGGAGCCGGTTATGGAATTGCAGAGCGAGGTAAGTATCCTTTCTAACCTTGTAAGAGGGACTAAACCTCATAGGTGAATTGATTAAATATGTGCTTCTACTTGCGGGGTTTACTTATGCACGAAGTGACGAGAGTCCGTTATGCCTGTGTCCTGGTAGTTTTAGGTTTACATCCTGCCTTGTTGATATTGTTATTTGATTTGTGGTTACTGTTTGCCTTGAAAAGAAGCAAGATTGAGGTTTGCGTATTAATTGTCTTAAGAAGAATTTAAATTGAGGAAATTAAGTTTTCAAAAAGTTTTCACTTGGACTTCGTATTTTCGAAAAGAAATTTAGGAATATTATAATAACTTAATAAATTTATATTTGACCGCATCGCATGTATGATCCGCGAGCGGGGTAAAAGCTTCAAGTCGAATTGACTTTATTTTGAAAAGAATCAAGAAAAGGATTATGTTTACTGATAATTTATATTTGACCGGGTCGCATGTATGATCCGCGAGCGGCGTAATAGATGCATGATTTATTGATAAATTTATATTTGACCGCGTCACATGTATGATACGCGAGCGGGGTAATAGATGCATCTCTGGTTCGTGTTGTTCGACCCTCAGCAGTGAACAATTTATATTTATATGTTGGATCGGGTCGTACGATCTCGGCATGACTTGCGCATGATTGAATTAATTGCTTTGAAAATTATAATAATTGATACAGCTTCATTGTCCTGAGATATAAATCGTTAAATGATGAAAATGAATTTGGAGAAATTTCTTATTAACAAAAGAATTATTTACTTATTTCATGATATTGGGATTACAGCCGTTCTACGTGATCCATGCTTAATTATATCATTGGCATATTAATTATAGCCCATAGTAAGTGTCCGAGTCGACCCCTCGTCATTACCTCTTCGAGGTTAGGCGGAATACTTACTGGGTATGTGTAGATTTACGTACTCATGTTACACTTGCTGCACATTTGTTTGTGCAGGTATACATATGTTTAGAGGCCTTGTGGGCGCAGAGGCATGGTTATTGCGGGGACGTAGATGAGCTGCACTCTCTACTACGATCTGCAGCCAGTAGAGTCTCCTTCAGAGTTACTTATGTATTTTCCTATCTGATTTGTATTCCGGACAGATATTGTATTTCATTTTACTTCCTAGTTGATGCTCATGCACTTGTGACACTGGGTTTTGGGGTGATTATGGGTTGTCCCGTATTGAAATTTATGGAAAACATTATTAGTTATCTTGTAAATTCCATCTGTTATTATTTAATTGAAGGAAAAATATGATTTCAAAATATTAAAAACGAGAACCAAATTGAGTATTTATTGTTGGCTTGCCTAACAGCGGTGTCCGGCACTATCACGACCTTTAATGAATTTTGGGTCGTGACAACATGGTATCAGAGAACTAGGTTCACATAAGTCTCACGAGTTATGAGCGAGTCTAGTAGAGTCTTGCGGATCGGTACGGAGTCGTCTGTACTTATCTTCGAGAGGCTACAAGACTGTTAAGAGCACTTCCCTTCTTGATTCCTCATCGTGCGATTTGATTCCTTTGAGGCTTACGCCTTCATTTCCTTCCTATTCAATCTTATGCGACGTGAAGCGCTTGTTATAAAATTGGAATCGAGGAATTTTAATGGCACTACTGATGTAGAGCAGGATGTTACTCCCTGCATATTCGATTGGGCTAACGTCGTCGCCTTGTGGAAAGATGTTCTGTCATCTCAGCTCAGTCGCTCTATTTCTGTTGGTTTTGGGGCTATGCGCCAATTGCTATGATGATTTGTGCATTGCTATCGCACCGTGTTTGTGTAATGGAAGGATGCTTGTCTATGCATCGAAGCAGTGAATGACTTGGAAGGAGGTTTACTCAGTGCATGACTCAGAGATCCAGTATTTTATTTCCGGCCAAGGAAAGGCAATCGGACTAGGAATGTTTAGATTTGGGTTGATGGAATAACGAGATTTAGTATTTTTGAGCGTGGTAGAATTTTCATCAATAATGTGGTGTCGTCGCCCTTGATTGAATGTGTTAAGTTCGCCGATGTTATGGCCTTCTTCAAATCACCTTTGGGGCAGAGTATTGTTAATGGTGTCGGGGAAGCGGCTATCAGATGTCGCAGTGTGCTGTGGTTCAGAATCAAATCGATAATCCTAATGTTGATGGCTCAAGGAAGATGATCTTCAGGGAGGTTTAGAGTTGGCGATGATCTGTTGGTTCGGGTGCTACAGAGTCGAATTTTGAGTTAAGGCAACAACTGGGCAACGAAGGATGAGGAAGGACATGTGAGAGGTGCCTTGTGATGGTTAAGGTCCTAGGAGGCAAAGTGTAAGGAAACAGAAGTCGAGTAGTCTCTTAAAAGAGAGGGTTTGACCAAAGTGGGAGAGTGGCAGAGTATCATATGGGTTCTGTTGTAGGATGGTTACACGCCTTGAGGAAACTTTAGAGTGATTTGGGATTCATGGTGGACAGTGACTAGGTCTACGGGCTTAATTTGGAATATTGGCTGCTATATTGAGGAAGATTGGGTGTGACAAGAGGGAGTTGCTTGATATGAAGAAGGATACAACATGACTTTGGATTGGAATGTATTATTGCACCTTTAGTTAATGACCATGAAGAGTGAACGGACTTGTACAGCTGGTGAAGGAGTACGGGCTCAGGGTGCTTTATTGATTTCGTAGTAATTGTACTCGGTACAGCGTCGTTGAAAGAGGTCGGCATGGAATTTCCACAGGTTGGATATCTCCTGTGAGCAGGTTAGTGGTTGCGTGGTGTTGATGAAGCTTCAACGAAGAATTTTTACTGGCTATCCGGTAAAGAGGTCCAATATTTAAATGTGGCTAGTGATTCAGAGCGTCCATGAAATGGTTAACAGTAAGATTTCGAGGAATTTGGCAGGTTGATTATGAAAGATCATGTCAATAGGATATAAGGAATCTTGGTGGGTCCTAGGGTTATACAATGGTAGCTTCAAGCTAAGTGGGAGAGCCCCACCGTCTATGATTGGATTGTGTAATTGTCAACTAGTGCGGTTTCTGGTTATCAGTGTATTGATGGGTCGCCATGACTAAGGGAAGAGAACATCAGTGGTAATTTGAGCAAAGGATTTGAGGAATATGTGCTATATTTGGCCTTATCAATTCGTGTTTAGGTTTGGGGAAGACTCAGAGTCTATGCTTCGTGTGGAAGTGGTGTATAAGGAAAATGATTCAGCCGGGTGCTTCTTTGAGAGGGCATTCATATGCTAGTAGAGCCTTGGAGTTTGATTATATTCGGGACCAAGTCAGAGTGGGTGACTCTCAACAATGGTCCTAGTAAGTTCAAAATTTAAGGTGTGGTGCCTAAGGATTTCGAGCCCGTAGTATGGTTAAGTACCGAGTTTTGGCAGCGAATTATGGAAAAGGGGACTTGGAATGTTCTATGTTATCGTCGGTTTGCGGTGTGGCATTTAAGGAATGGGAGAAAATAACTCCGGATTCATAGAGGGGTTTTCAGAATAGGTGTACCAGGTGAATACGTGAATATGCGCACAAGGAGAGTATGAGATGGTTCGTGGGTTTTGGGGACAATGTGGTCTCGTGAAATAGGGTCACTCAGGATGAGTGCGGAATGAGTTCGTTATATTGGTAAAGGAGCTGTTGTTATTTCTAAGGAAGATCCAGAGTAAATTAGGAGAAGTCGGGTTCGTTTAGAAATGGTTGAATTAGCATGATTATGTCGATGATCAGCTCCTTCAGCGTGTTGAGTTGTACATGTGATTTGTGGCGGTACGTGCGAGGCTTGACGACTGCCATAATTGATTTTATTTAGGGGCATTCGAGTATTATGGCCAGATGGAACCTAGAAGAATTATGATGGTTTAGACCACTACTCGAGGTTTGTATTTTGTTGCGGTTTGAGAATTTAGTTGCGTGTTGCATTGGTTCTTCTGGAATGAGCTAGCTAGAAGGTTTCTATATGATGAAATGTGTAGCATATTGGTGGTTCGGGAGTTATGATGAAATTCTTGTACTCTTGCGTACTGGTATGTTAAGTGCAGTGAGCGACATGAGAATTGGAGGTTGAGGATCAAGGTTGCAGTTGAGGTCGAAAAGAATGTCAAGGGCTCGGATGAGCAGGGAAGAATTCAGATATTTAGAGTAAGCTGGTATTGTTTTTAGCGTCACCTGAGATCAGTGTCCTGTATAAGAGGCTCTATGTACTGAGTTGTGGATTCTTGATTTGCTTTACAGCATTAGAGTGGCCGGCAGTATGGAGGTGCAGATTTGTTACCTGGTGCGGAAGGTCATGGTGGTCTATCCCACGGGAAGATTGTGTAAGTGTGACATGTAGTCACTGGATTGATTAAAGATTTAAAACCAAGTATGAAGATTGTGGTACTATCGCTAATGTGAGAATTTATGCCTGAAGGGTGCTTGGTTCGTTTGATTGTGGACTGTGGAAGTTTTTTCCGGATTTGACAATTGTTCTTATGTGTCATGAATAGGTCAGTGTGGGTCCTTGAGAGGCTATTTAGCCAAGCATGGTGTGATCAGAATCGGTTTGAGGTCCGTGGATGGATCTAAATGTGAATGTGGGCTCTATATCATGTCGAATGTGCTCATCTCAGCATAGCATTGTTTTCGGAAGGGTATTCGGGCCTTGGATGTTATTTCTGTCGTCAACTATTCCGTGTAATCTATATTACACCAGGTGGGTTGTGAGGTGGTTTGATTATTCACACTCGTATTGAGATCCCGTATAGTTTGTGGTATTATGTGAGCAGGATGGCTCTCGAGATGCAGATCATATATCACATCTTAGTCGTGCTTGAGTTTGATAGTGTATGACGCTACCCGTCTCCCCAAGATTTGTATTATGCGCTTGGCGTGCTTATGGTTGATATTCGGGCATTTCGTGATTATAAGAGTTACGGCTCGGTGTGTGTTTTCTTTAGATTATTATGTGTGGATCGGGTGGCACGCTGCCACGGGTATCATGGTTGGATCGGGTTGCACGCTGCAAGAGTATGTTATTGAGTACAGTTTCCCATAGCTATTATTGTGTGTTTTGCTTTTCGTTTCCTGAGGAAGGTTCATAACATCTTTTCTTTTGTTTAAATTAGTTACGTGGGTTGAGTAGATCTTTCCAGAGTTCGTTTCCTTATGTATCACATTCGATTTGGTAGCTTGTTGGCACATTGTAGCATCATATGAGGCTTTTGCAGTGTCTGAGGTAACTTATTGCTTGAGCAGCTTGTACTGGGGTGAGACGCGATTTTTGGACCTGGGATCAGTGCGATCAAATTTATATGAAGCATACTAAAGAGTAAATATTATTATTCAGTCCAGAATGAGGTAATGGTTCTTGTCGGAAGGAGAGACTCCATAAATTGTAATTCGGCATGTGGCTATGAGTTCTACACATCTTCTCTATCGTGGCAGTATTGCGAGAGTTTAAGCGAGGCTTAATTGGTCATGAGGTACACTACGGGCTTCGGTCAGTGGAAATTTTAGCTGATGTGCCTTGGAAAGATTTCCTTGGGCAAGTAAGTTACGTGGTGAATGGTAAGAATTCAGTGAGAGTATACAATCATGTATTGGTACATCGTGTGGTGATTGAAACAGTGTTTGTATGTTGGAAGCAGGCCTAGTAGAGAATTTCGGACTTTGGAATTTGGCCCTAAGGCTTATTTGCCTAAATAAAGGGGAGAATCTTCAGATTTGCTCAAGCTAATGTGCTCAACTGGGTTGTGGTAGCACGGGCAGGTGCACGAGGTGTTAAACAGTGATTTCAAACAACTCCAGAACAATTCTTAGCACGTTCGAGGACGAACGTATGTTTAAGTGGGAGAGAATGTAACGACCCGACCAGTCGTTTTGATCCCTATCCCGTCACTCAGCAGTTTGGGGCCATGAGTAGCTTCACTTCAGGTATTAGGACTTGTACGCGTGGTCGGAATTTAATTTCGGGAAGTTCGGAGTTGATTAGGAAAGAAAATTCTAATTTCGGAAGCTTTAAGTTGAAGAAATTGACTAAAGTGTGATTTTTGAATAGACGACCTCGGAATCGGGATTTGAAGGTTCCAACAAGTTCGTATGATGATTTTGGACTTAGGCGTATATCCAGATCGGGGTTTGGATGACCTGGGAGCGTTTCGACTCCTATTGTGGAAGTTACCCTTTTGGAAGAATTTCATCAATTTGGGTTGAAGTGCATTTCAATGTCATCGATGTTCGTTTAGGATTTCGAGTCTGGGAATAGTTCCGTATGGTGATTCTGGTATTGGGAGCATGTCCGGAAGTGGATTTGGAGGTCTGTAGGTCATTTTGGGGTCTTTTGGCGAAAGTTAGAAATTTGAAGGTTTTCAAAAAGTTTGATCGGAGGTGGACTTTTTGATATCGGGGTCAAATTCCGATTCCAGAAGTTGGAGTAGGTCCGTAATGTCAAATATGACTTGTGTGCAAAATTTGAGGTCAATCGGACGTGATTTGATAGGTTTCGGCATCGAATATTAAAGTTTGAAGTTCTAAAATTCATTAAGCTTGAATTGGGTTGCGATTCATAATTTCGATGTTGTTTGATGTGATTTAAAGGCTCGACTAAGTTCGTAATGTGTTTTGGAACTGGTTTGTATAATTGGATGGGGTCGCGGGGGCCTCGGGTGAATTTCGGATGGTTAACGGAATGAATGTGGCCTTGTGGAAGTGCTGAGGCTGCTGTCTTCTGGTGTAACCGCACCTGCAAGGTGAGGACCGCAGGTGCGGAGCCGTAGAAGCGGCCACGAGTTTCGCAGAAGCGGCTCAGGCTGGAGAAGGCTAGGACCGCAGATGCGGCCGAGTTCCATAGAAGCGGGACCGCACCTGTGCACGTGGAGCCGCAGAAGCGAAGGCGCAGAAGTGGATGGGGGCCGCAGATGCGCAGCTGAGGGGTCTGGAGGAGGACCGCAGAAGCGGTAGAGTGGTCGCACCTGTGGAGCTGCAGAAGCGGCTATTGCACCGCAGGCGTGAGGATCGCTGGGTAGTGAGGTTTTATAAAACGGGGTTTTGGCTCATTTTCACTTCATTTCGTCCATGGGAGCCGATTTTGGAGCACTTTTGGAGTGCCATCTTCATCAACTATAATGGGGTAAGTGATTTCTTCACATTATGAGTTAAATACATGGTTTTTACATGGATTCAAGCATGAAAATTTGTAGAAATTTGGGATTTTTGAAACAAAACCTAGAAATTGGTATTCTTGGATTTTGATCACGAATTTGGCCATGAAATTGAGAATAAATTATATATTTGAGTTCGTAGTGCTACGGGTAGTGTTTGTCTTCGAATATTTTCGGAATCCGGGCATGTGGGCCCGAGGGTTTCTTTATAGATTTTTCGAGCGGAGTTGAAAATTATTATAAATTGAATTACTATGAGTATTAGAGTATATTTTCATTGGTTTGCACATTGTTTGACTAGTTTTGGAGCGATGGGCATCAGTTTGAGTTGTTAGAGCGGCTTTGGAGCCGGTTATGGAATTGCAGAGGGAGGTAAGTCTCCTTTCTAACCTTGTAAGAGGAAATAAACCTCATAGGTGAATTGATTAAATATGTGCTTCTACTTGCGGGGTTTACTTATGCACGAAGTGACGAGAGTCCGTACGTAGCTATTAGCTATGCCTGTGTCCTGGTAGTTTTAGGTTTACATCCTGCCTTGTTGATATTGTTATTTGATTTGTGGTTACTGTTTGCCTTGAAAAGAAGCAAGATTGCGGTTTGCGTATTAATTGTCTTAAGAAGAATTTAAATTGAGGAAATTAAGTTTTCAAAAAGTTTTCACTTGGACTTCGTATTTTCGAAAAGAAATTTAGGAATATTATAATAACTTAATAAATTTATATTTGACCGCGTCGCATGTATGATCCGCGAGCGGGGTAAAAGCTTCAAGTCGAATTGACTTTATTTTGAAAAGAATCAAGAAAAGGATTATGTTTACTGATAATTTATATTTGACCGGGTCGCATGTATGATCCGCGAGCGGCGTAATAGATGCATGATTTATTGATAAATTTATATTTGACCGCGTCACATGTATGATACGCGAGCGGGGTAATAGATGCATCTCTGGTTCGTGTCGTTCGACCCTCAGCAGTGCGCAATTTATATTTATATGTTAGATCGGGTCGTACGATCTCGGCATGACTTGCGCATGATTGAATTAATTGCTTTGGAAATTATAATAATTGATACAGCTTCATTGGCCTGAGATATAAATCGTTAAATGATGAAAATGAATTTGGAAAAATTTCTTATTAACAAAAGAATTATTTACTTATTTCATGATATTGGGATTACAGCCGTTCTACGTGATCCATGCTTAATTATATCATTGGTATATTAATTATAGCCCATAGTAAGTGTCCGAGTCGACCCCTCGTCACTACCTCTTCGAGGTTAGGCGGGATACTTACTGGGTATGCGTAAATTTATGTACTCATGCTACACTTGCTGCATATTTTTTTGTGCAGGTATATATATGTTTAGAGGCCTTGTGGGCGCAGAGGCATGGTTATTGCGGGGACGTAGGTGAGCTGCACTCTCTACTACGATCCGCAGCCAGCAGAGTCTCCTTCAGAGTTACTTATGTATTTTCCTATCTGATTTGTATTCCGGACAGATATTGTATTTCATTTTACTTCCTAGTTGATGCTCATGCACTTGTGACACTGGGTTTTGGGGTGATTATGGGTTGTCACATATCGAAATTTATTGAAAACATTATTAGTTATCTTGTAAATTCCATCTGTTATTATTTAATTGAAGAAAAAATATGATTTCAAAAAATTAAAAATGAGAACCAAATTGAGAATTTATTGTTGGTTTGCCTAACAGCGGTGTCCGGCACTATCACGACCTTTAATGTATTTTGGGTCGTGACAACATGGTATCAGAGTACTAGGTTCACTTAAGTCTCACGAGTTATGAGCGAGTCTAGTAGAGTCTTGCGGATCGGTACGGAGACGTCTATACTTATCTTCGAGAGGCTACAAGACTGTTAAGAGCACTTCCCTTCTTGATTCCTCATCGTGCGATTTGATTCCTTTGAGGCTTACGCCTTCATTTCCTTCCTATTCGATCTTATGCGACGTGAAGCGCTTGTTATAAAATTGGAATCGAGGAATTTTAATGGCACTACTAATGTAGAGCAGGATGTTACTCCCTGCGTATTCGATTGGGCTAACGTCGTCGCCTTGTGGAAGGATGCTCTGTCATCTCAGCTCAGTAGCTCTATTTCTGTTGGTTTTGGGGCTATGCGCCAATTGCTATGATGATTCATGCATTGCTATCGCACCGTGTTTGTGTAATGGAAGGATGCTTGTCTATGAATCGAAGCAGTGAATGACTTGGAAGGAGGTTTACTCAGTGCATGACTCAGAGATCCAGTATTTTATTTCCGGCGAAGGAAAGGCAATCGGACTAGGAATGTTTAGATTTGGGTTGATGGAATAACGAGATTTGGTATTTTTGAGCGTGGTAGAATTTTCATCAATAATGTGGTGTCGTCGCCCTTGATTGAATGTGTTAAGTTCACCGGTGTTATGGCCTTCTTCAAATCACCTTTGGGGCAGAGTATTGTTAATGGTGCCGGGGAAGCGGCTATCAGATGTCGCAGTGTGCTGTGGTTCAGAATCAAATCGATAATCCTAATGTTGATGGCTCAAGGAAGATGATCTTCAGGGAGGTTTAGAGTTGGCGACGATCTATTGGTTCGGGTGCTACAGAGTCGAATTTTGAGTTAAGGCAACAACTGGGCAACGAAGGATGAGGAAGGACATGTGAGAGGTGTCTTGTGATGGTTAAGCTCCTAGGAGGCAAAGTGTAAGGAAACAGAAGTCGAGTAGTCGCTTAAAAGAGAGGGTTTGACCAAAGTGGGAGAGTGGCAGAGTATCATATGGGTTCTGTAGTAGGATAGTTACACGCCTTGAGGAAACTTTAGAGTGATTTGGGATTCATGGTGGACAGTGACTAGGTCTACGGGCTTAATTTGGAATATTGGCTGCTATATTGAGGAAGATTGGGTGTGACAAGAGGGAGTTACTTGATATGAAGAAGGATACAACATGACTTTGGATTGGAATGTATTGTTGCACCTTTAGTTGATGACCATGAAGAGTGAACGGACTTGTACAGCTGGTGAATGAGTACGGGCTCAAGGTGCTTTGTTGATTTCGTAGTAATTGTACTCGGTGCAGCGTCGTTAAAAGAGGTCGGCATGGAATTTCCACAGGTTGGATATCTCCTGTGAGCAGGTTAGTGGTTGCGTGGTGTTGATGAAGCTTCTACGAAGAATTTTTACTAGCTATCCGGTAAAGAGGTCAAATATTTAAATGTGGCTAGTGATTCAGAGCGTCCATGAAATGGTTAACAGGAAGATTTCGAGGAATTTGGCGGGTTGATTATGAAAGATCATGTCAATAGGAGATAAGGAATCTTGGTGAGTTCCAGGGTTATACAATGGTAGCTTCAAGCTAAGTGGGAGAGCCCCACCGTCTATGATTGGATTGTGTAATTGTCAACTAGTGCGGTTTCTGGTTATCAGTGTATTGATGGGTCGCCATGACTAAGGGAAGAGAACATCAGCGGTAATTTGAGCAAAGGATTTGAGGAATGTGTCCTATATTTGGCCTTATCAATTCGTGCTTAGGTTTGGGGAAGACTCAGAGTCTAGGCTTCGTGTGGAAGTGCTGTATAAGGAAAATGATTCAGCCGGGTGCTTCTTTGAGAGGGCATTCATATGCTAGTAGAGCCTTGTAGTTTGATTATATTCGGGACCAAGTCAGAGTGGGTGAGTCTCAACAATGGTCCTAGTAGGTTCAAAATTTAAGGTGCGGTGCCTAAGGATTTTAAGCCTGTGGTATGGTTAAGTACCGAGTTTTGGCAGCGGATTATGGAAAAGGGGACTTGGAATGTTCTATGTTATCGTCGGTTTGCGGTGTGGCATTTAAGGAATGAGAGAAAATAACTCCGGGTTCATAGAGGGGTTTTCAGAATGGGTGTACCAGGTGAATACGTGAATATGCTCACAAGGAGAGTATGAGATGGTTTGTGGGTTTTGGGGACAATGTGGTCTCGTGAAATGGGGTCACTCAGGATGAGTGCGGAATGAGTTCGTTATATTGGTAAAGGAGCTGTTGTTATTTCTAAGGAAGATCCAGAGTAAATTAGTAGAAGTCGGGTTCGTTTAGAAATGGTTGAATTAGAATAATTATGGCAATGATCAGCTCCTTCAGCGTGTTGAGTTGTACATGTGATTTGTGGCGGTACATGCGAGGCTTGACGACTACCATAATTGATTTTATTTGGGGGCATTCGAGTATTATGGCCTGTTATGTGTAGATGGAACCTAGAAGAATTATGATGGTTTAGAACACTACTCGAGGTTAGTATTTTGTTGTGGTTTGAGAATTTAGTTGCGTGTTGCATTGGTTCTTCTGGAATGAGCTAGCTAGAAGGTTTTTATATGATGAAATGTGTACCCTATTGGTGGTTCGGGAGTTATGATGAAATTCTTGTACTCTTGTGTACTGGTATGTTAGGTGCAGTGAGCGGCATGAGAATTGGAGGTTGAGGATCAAGGTTGCAGTTGAGGTCGACAAGAATGTCAAGGGCTCGGATGAGCAGGGAAGAATTCAGATATTTAGAGTAGGCTGGTATTATTTTTAGCGTCACCTGAGATCAGTATCCTGTGTAAGAGGCTCTATGTACTGAGTTGTGGATTCTTGATTTGCTTTACAGCATTAGAGTGGCCGGCAGTATGGAGGTGCAGATTTGTTACCTGGTGCGGAAATTCATGGTGGTCTATCCCACGGGAAGATTGTATAAGTGTGACATGTAGTCACTGGATTGATTAAAGATTTAAAACCAAGTATGAAGATTGTGGTACTATCGCTAATGTGAGAATTTATGCCTGAAGGGTGCTCTGTTCGTTTGATTGTGGACTGTGGAAGTTTGTTCCGGATTTGACGATTGTTCTTATGTGTCGTGAATAGGTCAGTGTGGGTCCTTGAGAGGCTATTTAGCCAAGCATGGTGTGATCAGAATCGGTTTGAGGTCTGTGGATGGATCTAAATGTGAATGTGGGCTCTATATCATGTCGAATGTGCTCATCTCAGCATAGCGTTGTTTTCGGAAGGGTATTCGGGCCTTGGATGTTATTTCTGTCATCAACTATTCTGTGTAATCTTTATTACACCAGGTGGGTTGTGAGGTGGTTTGATTATTCACACTCGTATTGAGATCCCGTATAGTTTGTGGTATTATGTGAGCAGGATGGCTCTCGAGATGCAGATCATATATCACATCTTAGTCGTGCTTGAGTTTGATAGTGTATGACGCTACCCGTCTCCCCAAGATTTGTATTATACGCTTGGCGTGCTTATGGTTGATATTCGGGAATTTCGTGATTATAAGCGTTACGGCTCGATGTGTGTTTTCTTTATATTATTATGTGTGGATCGGGTGGCACACTGCCACGGGTATCATGGTTGGATCGGGTTGCACACTGCAACAGTATGTTATTGAGTACAGTTCCCCATAGCTATTATTGTGTGTTTTGCTTCTCATTTCCTGAGGAAGGTTCATAACATCTTTTCTTTTGTTTAAATTAGTTACGTGGGTTGAGTAGATCTTTCCAGAGTTCGTTTCCTTATGTATCACATTTGAGTTGGTAGCTTGTTGGCACATTGTAGCATCATATGAGGCTTTTGCAGTGTCTGAGGTGGCTTATTGCTTGAGCAGCTTGTACTGGGGTGAGACGCGATTTTTGGACCTGGGATCAGTGCGATCAAATTTATATGAAGCATACTAAAGAGTAAATATTATTATTCAGTCCAGAATGAGGTAATGGTTCTTATCGGAAGGAGATACTCCATAAATTGTAATTCGACATGTGGCTATGAGTTCTACACATCTTCTCTGTCGTGGCAGTATTACGAGAGTTTATGCAAGGCTTAATTGGTCATGAGGTACACTACGGGCTTCGGTCAGTGGAAATTTTAGCTGATGTGCCTTGGAAAGATTTCCTTAGGCAAGTGAGCTACGTGGTGAATGGTAAGAATTCAGTGAGAGTATACAATCATGTATTGGTACATGGTGTGGTGATTGAAACGGTGTTTGTATGTTGGAAGCAGGCCTAGTAGAGAATTCTGGACGTTGGAATTTGGCCCTAAGGCTTATTTGCCTAAATAAAGGGGAGGATCTTCAGAGTGCTCAGCTGGGTTGTGGTAGCACAGGCAGGTGCACGAGGTGTTAAACAGTGATTTCAGATAACTCCAGAACAGTTCTTAGCACGTTCGAGGACGAACGTATGTTTAAGTTGGAGAGAATGTAATGACCTGACTGGTCGTTTTGATCCCTATCCCGTCACTCAGCAGTTTGGGGCCATGAGTAGCTTCACTTCAGGTATTAGGACTTGTACGCGTGGTCGGAATTTAATTTCGGGAAGTTCGGAGTTGATTTGGAAAGAAAATTCTAATTTCGGAAGCTTTAAATTGGAAAAATTGACTAAAGTGTGATTTTTGAATAGACGACCTCGGAATCGGGATTTGAAGGTTCCAACAAGTTCGTATGATAATTTTGGACTTAGGCGTATATCCAGATCGGGGTTTGGATGACCTGGGAGCGTTTCGACTCCTATTGTGGAAGTTAGCCTTTTGGAAGAATTTTATCAATTTGGGTTGAAGTGCATTTCAATGTTATCGATGTTCGTTTAGGATTTTGAGTCTGGAAATAGCTCTGTATGGTGATTCTGGTATTGGGAGCGTGTCCAGAAGTGGATTTGGAGATCTGTAGGTCATTTAGGAGTCTTTTGGCGAAAGTTAAAAATTTGAAGGTTTTCGAAAAGTTTGACCGGAGGTGGACTTTTTGATATCGGGGTCAAATTCCAATTCCAGAAGTTGGAGTAGGTCCGTAATGTCAAATATGACTTGTGTGCAAAATTTGAGGTCAATCGGACGTGATTTGATAGGTTTCGGCATCGAATATTGAAGTTTGAAGTTCTAAAATTCATTAATCTTGAATTGGGTTGCGATTCATAATTTCGATGTTGTCTGATGTGATTTAAAGGCTCGACTAAGTTCGTAATGTGTTTTGGAACTGGTTTGTATAATTAGACGGGGTCGCGGGAGCCTCGGGTGGATTTCGGATGGTTAACGGAATGAATTTGGCCTTGTGGAGGTGCTGAGGCTGCTGTCTTCTGGTGTAACCGCACCTACGAGGTGAGGACTGCAGGTGCGGAGCCGCAGAAGCGGCCTCGAGTTTCACAGAAGCGGCTTAGGCTGGAGAAGGCTGGGACCGCAGATGCGGCCGAGTTCCGCAGAAGCGGGACCGCACATGTGCACGTAGAGCCGCAGAAGCGAAGGCGCAGAAGCGGATGGGGGCCGCAGATGCGCAGCTGAGGGGTCTGGAGGAGGACCGCAAAGGCGGTAGAGTGGCCGCACCTACGGAGCCGCAGAAGCAGCTATTGCACCGCAGGCGCGAGGATCGCTCGGCAGTGAGGTTTTATAAAACGGGATTTTGGCTCATTTTCACTTCATTTCGTCCATGGGAGCCGATTTTGGAGAACTTTTGGAGTGCCATCTTCATCAACTATAATGGGGTAGGTGATATCTTCACATTATGAGTTAAATACATGGTTTTTAGATGGATTCAAATATGAAAATTTGTAGAAATTTGGGATTTTTGAAGAAAAACCTAGAAATTGGTATTCTTAGATTTTGATCACGAATTTGGCCATGAAACTGAGAATAAGTTATATACTTGAGTTCGTAGTGCTATGGGTAGTGTTTGTCTTCGAATATTTTCGGAATCCGGGCACGTGGGCCAGAGGGTTGCTTTATCGATTTTTCGAGCGGAGTTGAAAATTGTTATAAATTGAATTACTATGAGTATTAGAGTATATTTTTATTTTTTTGCACATTGTTTGACTAGTTTTGGAGCGACGGGCATCAGTTCGAGGTTAGGCGAGATATTTACTGGGTATGCGTTGATTTACGTACTCATGCTACACTTGCTGCACATTTAATTTGTGCAGGTATATATATATATGTCAAAAGGCCCTGTGGGCGCAGAGACGCGGTTATTGCAGGGATTTAGGTGAGCTGCACTCTCTACTACGATCCGCAGCCAGCAGAGTCTCCTTCAGAGTTACTTATGTATTTTTCTGTCTTATTTGTATTCCGGATAGATGTTGTATTTTATTTTACTTCCTAGTTGATGCTCATACACTTGTGACACCGAGTTTTGGGGTGATTATGGGTTGTCCCGTATTGAAATTTGTTGAAAATATTATTAGTTATCTTGTAAATTTCATCTCTTATTATTTAATTGAAGGAAAAATGTGATTTCAAAATATTAAAAATGAGAACCAATTTGAGTATTTATTGTTGGCTTGCCTGACAGCGGTGTCCGGCGCCATCACGACCTTTAATGGATTTTGGGTCATGACATTTATAGGCAGAATTTGATACTAAATGGTGTGTTTCCGTATGACTTCTCGTAAATGACGTGACTGTTGAGAGTTTTGAGAAACGAATTGATGTTTTGAATCAGCATATTCAATGTATTTCAATTAATTAGACAAGTTCTTTTCATATTGGCTATCAGTGCTTATTAACATTACACATTAAATTAACTACCTAAACTAGTGGTTGTCAATAGACTACCTAAACCAGCGCAACAAGTCTTGGTTAAATTGAAAATATCGATGGGGGTTGACAATAGCTCATTGGTTGATTACAGGTGGTTGAGTATAGAAAAAGGGAGTCGATCATAAAATAGTACTCTACGGAATAAGTATGTCACATGAATGCTTCTTAAAATAAGGAGATTGATTCTAGATCATAGATCTACAGTAGATAATGTGGGTGGTGGATTCTAAAATAATAGTCTACGATAGGGGTCACATGACTCCTTCTTAAAATAAGGGGGTTGATTCTAGATCATAGGTCTACAATAGACAATCTCCTTCACGAATATGGGAGCTTACTCCATTGTTGCTGGCTTAGTAAGCTAAGCATTTCCATACTTTATGATTATGAAAAAGGAATGGTGGGTGGTTGACCATAAAACAGTAGTCTATGAGACAACTTGGTCACATGACTCCTTTGTAAAATAAAGGTAGGGTTGACTCTAGATCATAGGTCTATAATAAACAATGATGGTGGTTGAGTATAAAATAATAGCCTATGATGTACAATGCAACAGTTGATAGTAGAAAAAACAAGTGATTACAAACGACAAGTGTAGAATATTAAAAGAGTTAATTATCTTTATTACAACACTAGTAGCTAAAAGATCAAGAATGTTGCAACAATACTTTACAAGTCGTTTTCTTGTGGCCAAGTTCTTTGCAAATAGAACATTTATTTTTGCTTTTTTTCCTGCTGTCAGAAGAACTAGGTTCTAAAATGCTTGGGCATCTCTTAAACTTCCTTCTACCCTTTGTAGGATAGACATCGGGTGGAAGTATGTTTGTGGATTGAATCTCGTCAGACACCACCTATTTCTCTTCTGTAGGGATTGTATGAATGGTTCCTTCATATGCAGGCAAATATGTTGAATCCTTATAGAATGGAGTGGAGTGATAGTAAATAGAGGAACCATATCCATCCCCAAAGATCAATCTCATAGCTGCCATTGTATATGGGCAGGCTATTTTTCCAAATCAAACTCACAACAAGAATATGTATTCAAATCCAGATCAATTACTGCATACCTATCGTGACCGACGATGCTAAACTTGTTATTCTCCAATTGATGCACCCAGAGCACATCGCCGACAACCATATTATTTCTAATCTTCTTTTTAGCAGAAGGAAAAAAGAGGGCCAAAATATTGTTTATTTCATAACGCCCCTCCTCGAATATTTCTGCAAACTTTCGAACAATATGATTAAATAGGCCAATGATCCGGAAGTCTCTTTGATCCTTAAGTATTGCGTTAAGGGATTCTGCAACATTTGTTGTCAACATGTCATATCGGTTTCCTGGAAAGAAGGCCTTGCTCCACTTTTAGAACCCAATTTCATTCGCGAGGCAGTTAGCTACTTCCCTACTTTTATCACGCAATTACTGAAGATGGTCAAAGAATTTCTCAGTATTGTATGACTGTGTGACAAAAAAGAAATGCTTAATAAAAATTCTACAATAAAACCTCTTACGCATATTTTCAGCAATGTGACGCGTGAAAAAACCACGATGAGCGGCAGTAAAAACCTTTTTGAAGCCATTCCCAATAGACAGATGTCGATAAGGGATAATGCACAATTCATCACTATCATCAACAATGTGCCACAACTGTTCAAAAAAGTAGGTCCAAGAATCATCGCATTATTTATCGACTACACATAACGCAATTGAAAAAATGTGATTCTCTATATCTTGTGCCATAAAGGACAACAAGCAACCTACATACTTGCCACTCAAATGTCCCATCAACAGCAATAACCTTTCTTATATGCACGAATCCATTAATGAAAGCTCCAACATATAAGAAAAATATCTAAAATATAATTTATTATCAACCTTCAAATCAACAAAACTTCCTCTGTTATAGGACATCATAACATGGCGATACGCTTCCAACAAATCATACCCCTCTTCTTGAGTACCCCTGATCATAATCATACCCCTCTTCTTGAGATTCACCCAGCCCAGACCATGCTCGCAAATGCGAACATTTTTTTTGCAAAAGCGAGGCTCGCAAATGCGAAATCTGCAGCATAACACCAATAATAGAGTACACCAGCTATCCTAGCATTAGCCAAACTCATCCGAAATACGTCCGAAACTCACCCGAACCCCTCGGGTTTCAAACCAAACATGCACACAAGTGTAATAATATCATACGAACTTGCTCTCTTAATCAAATTACCAAAGTATCATCTAAATCTACGAATTAATCCTCAAAATGAATGAAATTTCAAAGTGAAACTCGAGAATACTAGAATCACATTTTAGCATCTGAATCATGTCCAATCAATTCCGAATTGAACTAAATTTTGTAGGCAAGTTTCAAATAGCAATACGAAACTATTTCAAGTTTCAACATCAAAATTCTAACCCGTTAGCTAAGAAGTCAACTTACAGTCAAACCTAGTAATTTCTCAACTTTCAAAAATGCGAGTTTTTAGCAAAATGAGTCAGAACAAGTTAAGGACTTCCGAATTCAGTTGCGGGCATACGGCCAAGTCCCATATCACAATACGGACCCACCGGGATCGTCAAAATATTGATCCGGGTCTGTTTACATAAAATGTTGACTGCAGTTAACTCAAACCATTTTAAGATAAAATTCATATTTTCTTCTGTTTTTCACATAAAGACTATCCAGAATAAAGTACGGACTGCTCACGCAAATCAAGAAATGCTAAACAAAGCTAATCGGGGTTTCGGAACACGAAAATGGAGGCTAAATCTCAAAATGACCTATCGGGTCATCACAGCAACGTAGGTTTTTGGGTCGCCGGGAAATTAAGCTATGAGCAAATCATTGCTTTCATCAACAAAGTCATTTTTGGTTGTCAGAATTACACGTGAAGTCACAGAAGATACATCAGAAAAACATGTATGTAGGTCTGGATAAGTAACTCTAAACAAGAGATCTATTGATTCATTTTCATAAGTGAAAGGAATAACAAAATAATCAGGGATTTGAATCTTATCATGGCTATCTATTTTTTCTTTTCCATTTCCTATTCTCATCAAATACTCACAAAAGGTAGGATCTGTCTTTACTCGCATGTTCTATGATAATCGTAGTTTTTCCAGTTGATTCAAAATCTCATAATATAATAAGCTTTCTTGAATAAAATCTTCTTTTTTTTCACTCCTAACAACCGGGGGAGTTTGTCTAAAATCGCCACCGAAAATGATCACTTTTACTCCAAATGGAGCATTTGTATCCATTAGATCCTTTGATGACGTCCAAATCCACTACTAAAAAGTAAATGGACACGGTCGCATGCAATATAATTTACCCAACTATGAGTCGGGGTCGAATCCCACAAAGAACAATATGTAAGCGATTAGGCGTGTAAGAGAATTATCACTTATTATGCTAAGCCAAACACTTAAAATGATTTTGAGAAAATATTTATAACTAATTGTGAAAATGTAAACTAACATAGAAAGCAAGTAAAATGATCAATGGCTACAAGCATGGATGCATAGGAAATTACACTCAAGTAACGATCCAATGTATTTCACGATTTTACAAATATGAGCGAGTTTATGTTAATTAGCCTCGGGTAATAATTCTATATTAGCTTCTTCCGAAGACTAACAAGACTTTCTAATTAAATTATCCCTAAAACAATTAAGAGATTATGCACACCCGAATATGGATATAAGTAGTTCAATTCTATCCGTAGGTAGAATCTATAAAGTGAGGGTTAAAGTCTCAAGTTCTTGTTAATTAATCTTTCCCAACCCCAAATTATCTTTTCCAAAATTAATTCGAAGTAAATGGGCCCTAGGGTTAGCTAATCCCTTTGGAAACATTAAAGAACAAGAATAATTAAAGAAACAATAACTCACTTCAATATAACTAAAAATCGTTCAATACATAAGCACAATAAGATATTTAATCCACACTTTAAACATGAATATTTCCATAAACAAGATTCAAGTGTTGGAAAAAATACTATACACTTAAATATACAATACAAAGTAAGAAAATGAAGAAATGAACATAAATGGGTAAGAAATTCTCAACGAAAAGCTTCAAATCTTAAAGACCCAGGTGTGTGTGCAAGAACCCTAGCTCCAAAACTTGTTTTCTCTAGTCTAGAGACTGAAAAATAAGCCAAAGATCTGCCAAAGATGTATTTCCAATAAGCTAGGTCGTGTATTTGTGGGTTTGGAGTTGAGAAAATATGAATTGTCAATCCTATCCAGGTCTGAAGCCCGTTGACCGCACCTGCAAAAATATCCTCGCAGGTGCGGCTCCGCAGATACGGATAGCCTATCGCAGAAGCGAACTTTGAAGGGAACACTGACTCCGCAGAAGCGGACTTGCACGCGCAGATACGCAATCGCAGATGCGAACTTTGAGCGCAGATGCGGTGAATCGATCGCAGAAGCGATTTCTGCATTCCAAGCCTTCTTCCGCAAATGCGGCTATTTCCTCGCAGATGCAAGGTCGCAAAAGCGACAAGTGTTCCGCAGATGCGGAATCACTAAAGAATTTTGCATTGTTTCAACTCGTTTTTGCTCGATTCCACTTCAATTGAATCCAACTCTCTTCATGGCATCATTTACTTAAAAATCTAGCAATACACACCATAAACAACCTCATATTATAATTAAAGGATGCAAAATCTAAAGAAAAGAGACTAAAATAAGTGGTAAAATCACCACTCATCAACACTCCCAACTTAAAGCTTTTGCTTGTCCTCAAGCAAATCAAAACTAACAATTAAATGAGGTTCTACCATTTAAAGCTCAAGTGGTATTGCTATCATTTACAAATCACATTCTCCAATTAAGCACCATACTTATGGATTTAGTTGGTAATATTAATTAGGCTCAAGCATGTGAATCTTAACCAAATAACTCCCTCATTTAGAAACAACTTCAAGAAATGCAAAGGAGTTTCAAAATAATCAAGTGACAATAAAAAGCCTCAAGAAGTGACTCAAAAGCACTTTTCTACTACATATGCTCAATTTACACAATTCGGAATTCATCAATGTCACCAATCCATCCTAATCCATGTGCCCTCACAAGAAAGTCCCAGAATTATCATATTTACAATAACAACACAAGGGACAAATGCACAAAGACACTCACTCTCAACAAAGAATTTCAAGTGTTACAAAATATCATGCCATAAACTTGCCCTTATTTTAATTCGCTGCCTATTCAAGAACATTCGGTTAGAGATCCCATAAGGACTTTTTAAGCTTGTAATATAGGTTTAGGGAAGGGTCGGATAAGCATTTTGGGATACAAGTGACTACACCCTCCTTGAACACTACTCACATTTGTCTTTTTTTTGCACTTTGCTTCTTTTTTAAACCAAATAGACCTTATTGACATCAAGTTACCAACATAGAACCACCTTAAAGTAGCTCTCTAATTTTCTCAAGACTCCATATTTTTATTTTTATTTTATTTTTGTATTAAATATATAACTACTTTATTTTGGAGCTTGAGTATCTTCATATAAACAACTTTGAGGTATATGTTTTTACACTCAATGTATAACCTTACCAATTTCCAACTTGACACCAACACCCCCAACTTAGGCTTTTAGCCTCATTCTCAATATTCAAGGAGGGACGGGTTCAAAAGAGGAAATTATTTCACAAAAGGGTAAAGGTTTATAATGAGGTGGCCAAAGAAAAGGTTAAAAGCTCAAATAGGGTAAACTAGTGATAATATTTATGCAATGGTAGGCTTGAAAGGCTAAAAAGGCTTTTTCAAAGATCACAAAAAATGTCTAAGGTCATCCCTCCAACCAAACATAATTAACATTAGCATTGAAAGACCAATCGGGCAAGTTCTAGTTGATAGAAGTAAACACAATATTAATTTTAATAAGAACTAACACACATGGCACATGAAGTAATCAAGACGGCTCAATTTCACTTCTTAATAAGAGCATTTAGAGCAATATTATGCCAACTAGTGGGCAAAGAGTCACCAAATGAGCTAAAAAGTTGTCACAAAAATTATTCTTCCCCATGCAACTTACTTTTTCAATTTAAAACCAAAATTCGGAGGGGTATTCTTAATTCATACTTCACATATAAGAAACTAATTTTATTAGTACCAAATAATTCAAAAGTCTCCACATAACAAAACAAGACTAATTCCCTTAAGAAAGTCGTCACACCATCCATCATAGGGAAAAGTCACCCGGTTCAACACAAGAAATGTTCCTCGGGAAAGAACCGTAGCATAAAGAAAATCCAAAAAAATACTACTAAAGAAATAAAAATAATATAAACTAAAACTACTAAAAAAGATAAAATAGACAATAAAGGCATAAAAATAAAATAACAAAAACTACTAAAGAAAATAAAATAAAAAAAGCAACTAATACTAAAGGAACAAAAATAATATAAACTAAAAAACTACTACCGAAAATAAATAAAGAAAGAAAAATAAAATAGAATAACAAAAGTGACTAATCCGAAAATATATCATTAATCACAAATTATGCTCGGCAAGAGCACATGATAAGCAATATTAAAACAAGCCCGGCAAGGGCACACAATATCCGTACCACAGCATAAACCTGGCAAGGGCACAAATTAAGCATCAATGTATGAATAAAGTATACTCCCTAAAGCCACCCCAACTAAAAACATTGCAGTATCCTCACTGCACAATATCAAAATGAAATAAGAGTAGTTTGAGAGTCTCCCTGAGGTCTTCATCAGACTAGCAGACTGCGGGAGAAAGGCTAATCACTGCCGTGAAGAACTCTCGGCCTCATCATCATCAGTATCATCAGCATCATCACCAGCAGTACTCGACATGAAGGAGTACTCTTCGATATCATCGTCGTCCTCAACAGGTATCTTCCTGTTCGGCTGCCCCCATTTGAAGATGGCCTTGATGCCTCTCCACATCTTGATCATAAACCTGCCCTTCTTCTTGTTTTTGCTTTCTCCTTTCGGAAATCCGACTGGAGTTCTACATGTGCCTTGGCCAAGTTGCCATAGGCTGCCTCGAGTTTGCCAACAGATGCTGCCATCTTCTCTCCTTCAAATCTGACCGGGATGGGCCTTTGCCATTAACATACCGTTCTTGGAAGACGGCTTGATATATGTTGTACCCTGCATGTGTTCTCGTCATGGTACTTGGTAATATAAAATCTAGCAGAACTCTCATACTTTAAAGCGCGTAACTTCCACAAGAAACTCACATCTCGGCATGCCACTAAACTTAATTTATTCCTACTCTTCCTGATACGAAACATAATATGCATTTTCACAGAAGCAATCTCTAACTGTTTCATTAGATCCAATTTGTTGTCGAAATATTTTCTAAGAAAACAATATGTACCATCAGGGTGGTTGTATTGTGTAGCTAACGAGTCCACCAAGCCTTCATCTTCAGTTTCCCGACTGAAAATATCTAGGAGCTCTTCCGCTCCATCTACATCTTCTGGACCAAGGAGTTCATTTCATTGTCACCAAAATCATGTAAGTCATGACTAAATCCAGTAAAGCCATCTTTCACCATTTTTTCCTTCTCTACTTCTAACATTGGTGGTTGTGTTGTTGTTAGTGGTGGTGGTACAGCTGTGGCATTTGAACCTTGATGAGATCTTTCAACAGGAACTTCAATCCCTTCTTCAAACTCATTTTCAGCGACAAATATCTTCAAACAAGGCCTCATACCATCAATTATAACATCAAGGAGATACAATTACAAATCATTATCATTCTTAACGTAGGAAGAAGGAATCTTGTCCCTCTTCGGTGCAGAGCAAAGCATATATATAATATTCAAATTCCTAGGAATTACACCTAGAATGAATTATCAATCCAATGTACCGCTAATTTCTTTCCCAAATTCGACAGATCTGAACAACCCTCAATTTTTTGATTTCTTCAAAGTAAATGATAAATCAAAAGAATGAAGTTTTAAGAGGAATAGGTAAGAAAGGAGACGACCTATGTATGTTGAATGCAAGAAAAACAAGCTGCAATGGAGGAATCAGCTGTGGAAAATGGGTATTGGGGCGGATGGTGAGGCGGGAAGGGATAAGTTTTTTTTAAAAAAAATAATTGGTAATATTAGAATTATATAGGTTGGGGCCAAAGTGTAATAAGTAAAACTTTAAGGATAAAGACTGAACTTCCCCCGTTCACTTTATAATCTCACTTGACACTAATTAAGCATGAAGGTCAATCATACAATAATTAAAACCAGAAAGTCACTTGGACAATTCAAGTTTGAAAAAAAATCACCTCGCCAACTACCCCGTGTAAGTTAGTAAGAAACCTTAGCAACAACCCCATGTTGATCAACCTTTGATCGAATTCAGCAAGAAGAGCAAATTAATGTTATCCTTGTGAAATTTTTGTAGGTACTTGCCTTTCCTGGGTATTAAACATATCAACCATACTATTTATTGTCTTCCATTTCATAGTATTCCTAGTCAGTTGTTCTAACATTAAGGGTGTGTTTGGTATGAAGAAAAATGTTTTCCATGGAAAATATTTTCCTAGAAAAGGTTTTCATGAAAAATGAGTGATTTTATCACTTATTTTTTCTTGTTTGGTTGGTGAGTGAACCTTTTTCTGGAAAATATTTTCTATTATTTGGTTAGAGAGTAGAAAATATTTTTTAGAAAAATAATTTTTATGCTACTCTCCTTACCCCCCTCCCCCTCCCCTTCCCCCAAGTGTAACGACCCGACTGATTATTTTATTTTTTAGATCCTTGTTCCCCTGAATAAGACTCCCTGTATATGCTTTTACTGTTTTTATGACTTGCGGGGATGCTTAGTTCGGGATTTCGAAGGGTTCGGGTTGAAATTGGAACACTTAGTTCCTTATTAATTGCTTAAAAGGGTTAGGTTTGACTTGGGTCAACATTTATAGTAAACGACCTCGGAACCAGGATTTGACGGTCCCAATAGGTTCGTATGATGATTTTGGACTTGCCTGTATGTTCGGATCAGGTTTTGGATGACCCGCGAACGTTTCAGCGCTTAATATTGGAAGTTGGCACATTAAAGGTTTTTCAAGTTCTTTAAATTTGGTTTGATGTTGGTTTTGGTGTTATCGAGGTACGTTTGGGATTTTGAGCCCAAGAATAGTTCTGTATGATGATATAAGACTTGCACGCAAAATTTTGTGTCATTCTGAGTAGTTTAAGTATGATTCGGCGCGTTTGGAGCGAGTTGAAAAAACTTGAAGTTCATAAGTTGATTCGATTTGGTTTGGAGTGTGATTCTTAATTTTGGTGTTGTTTTCCATGTTTCGAGAGGTCGAGCAGGTCCGTCTTAAGTTTACGAACCTGTTGGCATGATTGTGCGGGGCCCTGGGGGCCTCGGGTGCCATTCGAACAATGTGCGAACCGAGTGTGGACTTAATAGAACTGCTGGTGCACCAGTTCTAGTGCGTCCGCACCTGCGAGATCTTGGACGCAGGTGCGAGCTTTTGACTGCAGAAGTGGCCTGGCATGGACTGCCCACTGATCGCAGAAGCAAGTCAGGGACCGCACCTGCAAAGGCACAGGTGCGAGGCAGGCAATCGCAAAAGCGGGAAGGTAGCAGCTGCGATGTGTACGCCGCAGAAGCGGGCTCGCAGAAGTGAGCCGTTGTCCGCAGAAGCGAAGGATCCGTAGGTGCGACAGTGGCACCGCAGGTGCAAAAACCGTTGGGTAGTGAGGTTCATTTAAGTCGGGACTTGGGCCATTTTTGACTCATTTCTTTCATCTCTTGGGCGATTTTGGAGCTTCTTGGAGAGGGGTTTTCACCTAGATATTGAAAGTAAGTAATTTCTATCTTATGCAATTTAAATACATAGATTATGGGTACATTTTAACATGTAAAATTGTGAAAATTATGGATTTAGTTGAAAAACCTACGTTTTGATAAAAATGGGATTTAACCACGAAAATGATTATGGAATTGGGTGAAAATGATATATTTGAGCTCGTGAGGTTATCGGTAACAATTATTTTCAAAAATTTCCGGAATCTGCACGTGGGCCTGGGGGTGAAATTTAGGAATCTTCCAATTAGGGGTGGGTAATTACCTTAATAGTTAAATTATGAACTTTTGAGTATATATTTATTTATTTATATAATATTTGGCTAGTTTCAGGTTGTTTGGAATCAAGTTGAGGATTTAGAGAGTATTTGTAGACCAAAAGTGAGCTTGAGAACGACGTAAGTCTCTTGCCTAACCTTGTAAGAGGGAACTCATCCCCTTAGGTGTATTGTTTTGTTGTGAATTACTTGTGTGAGGAGCTACGTACGCACTAGATAACGAGAATCCGTGCGTAGCTATATTCCATGAGATTTTCGGGTAGTCTTAGATTTACATCATGCTTTAATTGTACTGTCATGCTTGTTGTGCATATTAAGTATCTTAAATAGAACTAAGACTAGAGATTTTAAAGTTGAAAATTTCCAAGTTAGATTTCTTATTTGGGGAAAGAATTGAGGAATACTTTATAACTCTGAGATTTCCATGTCCTCTCGCATCGCAAGTACTTCCGCGAGCAAGGTAAACTTCTCTATTCTCATGGGAGCGGGTTGTTCACCTCGGCTGTATAATAAAAGCATTTATGGTTCGTGTCATTCGACCCTCGGTAGTGCACACAGTATTTTGGATCGGGCCATACGACCTCTGCATAAATCGTGCGTGATAATTCTCGGAACCCGATTACACTTGATATTATGTTATGGCTTGAGAGGTAATTTATTTAATAACCGGAAGTGATTTGGAACTAGTATGTGTTAGATGAAGATTTTGGAATTTATTATCAGTTAAAGAACCATTAATTCACTGCTTGTTATTGTGTTATTATTATTATTATTATTATTATTATTATTTTCATATTCCATAATTGTTTAGAGTTTCTGCATTTTATTATTGACCCATAGTAAGTGTCACTGTCGACCCTTCATTACTACTTCTTCGAGGTTATACTGGATACTTAGTGGGTACATATTATTTATATACTCACGCTATATTTATCTCTAATCATGCAAGATCTGAGGCGGGTGCATCTGGCAGTCATTCCGGCATGCACCCCGATACCCCGAGACTTAGTGGTGAGCTACTTTCGAGTCCGTTCTGTAGCACCCAGAATCTCTCTTTTGCATTTACTTTCTGTCTACTATATTTCAGACATTAGTTTAGTGTTTTGTATATTTTACTAGTATCTCATATATTTGTGACACCAGATCTTGGAAATATGCTAGTAGACATTTGATGGTTTTTTTTGAGTATTTATTACACCACGCTCTCATATTTATTTACGCTTTATTTTTTTAAAATTATTCACCTCTTACTTACTTAATAAATAAAAAAATCAACTATATCGAAATTGTTAAAAAGAATAAATACATGGCTAGTTCACCGTTGGCTTGCCTAGCGGCGACGTTAGGCGCCATCCCGGCCTATAGGGAGAATTGGGTCGTGACAATATGGTATCAGAGCACTAGGTTCACGTAGGTCTCATAATTTATAAGCAGACCTAATAGAGTCTTGCGGATCGGTGCGGAGACGTCCGTAGTTATCTTCGAGAGGCTATAGGGTGTTAGGAAACTACTCTTTCTTCATCTCCTATTGTGCAGTTGATGTTGTGCTAAGTATATTTCTCTTATTATCTCAAAGATGGTGAGAACGCGCACGGCAGATGTACCCGACCATGGAGGAGCTGCTCCCCATGTTGCTAGAGGTTGGGGCATAGGCCGAGGGAGGGCTCCAGCTCGTGGTAGAGGACGAGGACATCCTAGAGTTTCTCTAGTTGTGCCACCAGTGGATCCAGTGGAGTATCCCACTATTGAGGAACAGGGTGAGGTGCCTGCAGTAGATCCAGTCCCAGCAGATTTCATGTCCGCACCAAGGTTCCAGGAGGTCATGGGCCGTGTGTTACGGTTCATGGATTCTATGACTCAGACCGGTTTATTTCTAGTAGACCCAACCACATCTCAGATGGGAGGGGGAGCACAGACCCCTACCGCTCAGGCTACTAGGCATGCAGCTGCCGTATATCAGACCCCGGGCGCACTACCCGTGGGCAGAGCCCAACCAGTTGTAGTAGCCATACCTAAGCCCAGACCAGCTGCAGCCGACAAGCCGCAAAAGTTATTAGATAGATAGACCAGGCTAAATCCTCTTGTCTTTGGAGGTGAATGACATGAGTACCCCCTAGGACTTTGTTGATCGTTGCAGGGACAGACTACACAACATGAAGATATTGGAGTCCCACGAGATGGACTTTACCACTTTTCAGCTGGAGGGCAGGGCCCGTAGGTGGTAGCAGTTATATCTCCTCGGCAGACCAGCAGGTTCTCCTCCCTTGACTTGGGACCAGTTCACACGTATATTTCTGGAAAGATATATTCCACCCTCTCGGAGGGAAGAGTTGTGATTTCAATTCGAGCAGCTACAGCAGGGTCAGATATAGTGACCGATTATGAGGCGAAATTCTCATAGTTATCTCGTCATGTACTTATGATATTTCCCACCGATGCAGAGAGAGTGCAGAGGTTTGTTGCCTATTTGCACTATGGTATCCAAGCCACTATTGCCCTAAAAGTTGAGATGAGGACTTCTTACAATATAGTTGTAGAGATAGCTCAGAGGATCGAGGGTGTTCGTCAACGGAGCCAAGAGCAGGTGCTAAGGGACAAGCGGTTCTGTTTTTCCTGGAGGGTTCAGTAGTGCTCCGTCTAGGGGTAGAGGTTAGTTTGGGAGGGGTCAGTCTAGTAGGCCCACATATCCAACATCGCCGCCTTCTTAAGGTGCTCCAGTGCGGCCCTATTCCAGTGCCATACCAGAGAGTTCCTACCGCCCACCAGCTATTCAGGGTTCCTTCAGTAGGTATTCAGTCCATCAGGGTCAGAATTCACCTCACCAGTCCACCATTCCGAGGGATTATTTTGAGTGCGAGGATCTTAATCATGTGAGGAGGTTCTGCCCCAAGCTTCGGAGCAAGGCAGTACAGCACGATCAGCAGCCTATGATTACAGCACCAGCTTCCACACCAGTCATCCGGCCACCCAGAGGTAGAGGGTAGGTGGGTAGGGGCCATCCTAGAGGTGGAGACTAGTCAGGTGGCGCTCCAATTAGGTTCTATGCTTTTCCGGCCAGACCAGATGCAGTCGCCTCAGATGCCGTGATAACATGTATTATTTCTATTTGCGGTAGGTATGCTTCGGTACTATTTGATCCAGGGTCTACATATTCATATATTTCATCTCTGTTTTCTCATTTCCCGGGTATTCCTCGCGAGTCCTTGGATACTCCTGTATATGTGTCCATGCCAGTGAGCGATTCTATTGTGGTGGATCAGATCTACCGGTCTTGTATCGTGACTTTCTGTGGTAATGAGACTAGAGCGGATCTTCTATTACTTGATATGACCGACTATGAGGTCATCCTGGGCATGGATTGGTTGTCTCCATATCACGCCTTCCTTGACTGCTATGCCAAGAATGTTACCTTGGTGATGCCAGAGTTGCCTAGATTGGAGTGGAAGGGTTCATTTATCAGTGCATCTAGTCGGGTTATCTTTTTTCTGAAGGCTCGACACCTGGTCTAGAAGTCTTGTTTGGCTTATATCGCTTATGTTCGGGAAACTACTACAGAGACTCCAGTGATTGATTCAGATGGTTCAGGAGTTCTCCGATGTGTTTCCTTCTGATCTTCTAGGCATGCCACCAGATTGTGATATCAATTTTAGTATTGATTTGTCTCCAGGTACCCAGCCTATCTCTATTTCACTGTACCGCATGGCTCCAAAAGAGTTGAAGGAGTTGAAAGAATAGCTTGAGGAGTTACTATCAGAGGGGTTCGTCATACCGAGAGTGTCGCCTTGAGGTGCACTCGTGTTATTCGTGAAGAAGAAAGATGGGACTATGCGGATGTGCATTGATTACCACCAGTTGAACAAAGTTACCATTAAGAACAAGTACCCGTTGTCGCGTATTGATGATTTGTTTGACCAGTTGCAGGGTGCCAAGGTGTTATCTAAGATTGACTTGAGATCGGGGTACCACCAGTTAAGTATTTAGCATTCAGATGTTCCGAAGACGGCTTTCCGGACTAGATATGACCACTATGAGTTTTGTAATGTCATTCGGTTTGACTAGCACCCCGGCGGCATTTATGGATTTGATGAACCGGGTGTTTAGGCCGTATATTGACTCGTTTGTCATTATCTTCATTGATGATATTTTGATCTACTTGCGTAGCATGGAGGAGCACGAGCAGTATTTGAGAGTGGTGCTTCAGACATTGCGGGAACAGAAGTTATATGCTAAGTTCTCCAAGTATGAGTTTTGGTTAGATTCTGTGGTATTCTTGGGGCATGTTGTATCAGGCGAGAGTATTAAGGTAGATCCCAAGAAGATCGAGGCAATTTAAGTTGGCCTCATCCTATCACAGCGATCGAGATCAGCACCTTGAAATATATTGACCCAGAAGGGTGCTCCGTTCCGATGGTCCGACGATTGCGAGGCAAGCTTTCAGAAGCTCAAGACCTCCTTGACTTCAGCACCGATGTTAGTATTGCCTTCTGGTTCAGGGATGTGTACTGTGTATTGCAACGCTTCACAAGTTGGCATGGGTTGTGTTTTGTCCGCAGAAGCGGAGCCGCAGGTGCGACAGTGGCACCGCAGGTGCGAAAATTGTTGGGCAGTGAGGTTCATTTAAGTTAGGTCTTAGGCCATTTTTGACTCATTTCTTTCATCTCTTGGGCAATTTTGGAGCTTCTTGGAGAGGGATTTTTACCTAGCTATTGAAGGTAAGTAATTTCTATCCAATGTAAGTTAAATACATAGATTATAGGTATATTTTATCATGTAAAATTGTAAAAATTATGGGTTTAATTGAAAAATCTAGGTTTTGATAAAAATGGGATTTAACCATGAAAATTATTATGGAATTGGGTGAAAATAATATATTTGAGTTCGTGAGATTATGGGTAACAATAATCTTTGAAATTTCCAGAATCCGGGCACGTGGTGTCAGGCCCCAAACCTGGGGAGGCGTGGCAGGCACCCGGTGCCGCACTGGACCGAGCGAACCACTCTACAACTATTTTATTTTTATAACTATCATGGGCCAACATGGCCACAACTCGTAATGTATAACTATAAGTGGGCAACATAAATGCATATGGGTCGTCAAGGCCTCTGACATACTATACAAAAAGAACCTCGGTCTACAAAGCCTATAAGATTATTTGACATCAAATGGGATATGGTACCAGCCTACCCATAAGTCTGTAGCAAAATCCTGACATAATGATTCATAGACTCGGTTACACTCCGAATGAGGTGGAGTCTTACTGATTCTTCGTTGGATGCCAATCTCGTCTACTATGAGGGCTCGTCAAATTGATTATCTATACCTGCAGGCATAAATGCAACGTCCCCAACAAAAGGACGTTAGTACGAATAATGTACTGAGTATGTAAGGCAGAACTGAAACATAACCATAATTCAATATTAATTAAAGACGTATAAGAATCAACCTGAATCTCTGGAGTGCCACCGTATATGCGTACTCATTATACTTATATATATATATAATGCTTCTCTTTGAGACTATTATTCATATCGTATGATGCATGACTGCCCAACTGATCAGTAGTAACTGTCCGATCGGCCGTAGCTTGGTGGTAAATGCATAACTGCCCAACCTATGGTAAATAATAATACATAACTGCCCAACCGGTGGTAACTGCCCGACCGGCCATAGCTCGGTGGTAAATGCATAACTGTTCAACCGGTGGTAAATAATAATACATGACTGTCCAACCGATGGTAATTGCCCGACCGGCCGTAGCATGGTGGTAAATGCATGACTGCCATACTTTGTTAGGAAATATAGCTGTAATTTAGGCTACTGACTACAAAAGGAACCAAATGAAATGAAAATCATTTTTTTAGTGGAAGCCTTTTGCTCGAAGTAATATCCATGAAATGAAAATTATATCTATGGAAACACTCCAAAAATGAAGCACCAAATCTGTGTAATTAGTACACGACCAAACTGACCTACAATTTCCTCTCACCCACTTAGTCAAGTAAGCTGCAAATAAGTATGAATATGGTCAGAGCATCTTAATATCTTATTACATCAAATCTGTCTCCGTCCATTTCTTGCTTTCTCTATATCATTAAAGGTATTAAAATTAAGGGTCAAATTGGAACAAGATCGTTCCGAGAACACGTAGAGAGGCTAGAATGTGATCTTAACAAATCTCAGAAAAGTCATGAACACAGGATGCCAACTATTACACGTAATTAATGTCCTCAAATTGATATGCATGATCGTAGGGGAACGAATAACATAGATATCCTTAACTGCTAAGAGTAGAACCAGTTATGGAATATCATTACGTTTACGTATCGTTACTTGGATCATGCCAAAAGAAAAAAGGATTAGCCTTAATATACCTGAGTCGATTCTCTTAAGAAAGATTACACCGTACTCCCTTAATATTGCAAAATCTCACGTTAATTAAGGTGCTCTGAAATCTCGGATTTTTTTGAAGTGTTGAAGACGCTAACATATTTTGAATTCTTGAAATCTCACGTTATAAAAAAAATGGAGATGTGATTCATGTCTTTAAGACATAATGGTTCCATTTTTCCTGAAATGGTATCTGATTGATTCATGTCTTTTAAGACATTTAATGGTCCCCTTTTCCCAAAATGGTATATGATTCATGTTAGAAGACTTGTCAAATTCTCAAATCTTGCCACATATTAATAAATATGCCACCTATCACTCAATTGTAAGAGTCACAATTTGGACATGGCCTTGCTGCCACGTGGCATTTTGGTCTTTATCCAAAAAACCTTAATTAATCACTAATTAATAATTAACTTTATTAATTCTCCTATTATCCAATAATTAACCAATTACCTACATAATTAAGAATTATCTCAAATTACTTAAAATACTACTCACTTTTAACACACTTTATACATCACACTATCATGGTCATATGGTACCATATAAAATAAATACATACACTTATTATTTTATTAAAATATTCATGTAGAAAAAAATACATATATTTTCTCAACTTATAATTTTCCTAATCTCATATAAAGAGTAAAAAATTCTCGTACGCTTAATTCTTAAAATGGTAAAAAGATAACCTTCTTTTCTTGTGAGAAAATAATTTCTATCTTTATAATAAAGAAAATCTCATAAACTTTCTTATATTATTGTATAATTTACCATATTCGAAAATAGTAATAATGGTAACTATCAAAAATTATACTTATAAAACTTTTATTAAAATACTCCACTTAAAAGAAAATACCATATTAACATAATATCTAACGGTATCAAGGTTGTAAACTTACAGGGTCTCATAATAATAATGTTATAAACCCTCTATAACCTCCTAATAGACATAATCCCTTCGAACTTATGTGGATTTAGTACGGCACATCCTAATGCTAAGGTACAGGATGTAACATCCTTCCCTCCTTTAGAAACATTCGTCCTCGAATGTTAACTCTTTTATATTTTTAAAACATTCGCTAGGGTCTCCTCTGTAAACTAAACTAAAACCCAACCTCTATCTGAAGTCTCGACTATTCACAATCTCTTGTACTTGAATATCTCGTATCTTCTTCACATTTACCTTACTTACCTTTCAATCTCGCATCGTATCTTCTGTTTCTTTCATAAACTCCCTTCCATATTACACTTTAAAGCTCTACTGTAATACCTGCACCTCTGGTGCATACAAAATCTGGCGAAAGCTTCATACTGACTTCTTACGACTCAGCTCTATGGCACGATCTAGAAATAAAAGAAGGGTAACATTTTCTAAATGCCCTATAGCCTCTCAATTATAAATGTGGCGCGCAACACATCCATAAGTGAGACTCTACTAGGCACGGCTTTGTAGACTCCCTAGGATACGACCCGCTCTGATACTGGCCCGAGCGAACCACTCTACAACTATTTTTTTTTTAACTATCATGGGCCAACATGGCCACAACTCGTAATATATAACTATAAGTGGGCAACACTGTATCACTAAACCATTTTTCTTAAAACATGAATACATATGTGCCGTCAAGGCCTCTGACATACTATACAAAATGAACCTCTGTCTACAAAGCCTCTAAGATTATTTGACATCAAATGGGATAGGGTACCGGCCTACCCATAAGTCTATAGCACAATCCTGATACAATACTTCATAAACTCGGTTGCACTCCGAATGAGGTGGAGTCTTACCGATTCTTCGCTGGATGCCAATCTTGTCTACTATGAGGGCTCGTCAAATTTATTATCTATACCTGCAGGCATGAATGCAGCGTCCCCAACAAAAGGACGTCAGTATGAATAATGTACTGAGTATGTAAGCCAGAACTGAAACATAACTATAATTCAACATTAATTAAAGACACATAAGAATCAACCTGAATCTCTGGAGTGCCACCGTATATGCGTACTCATTATATATATATATATATATATATATATATATATATATATATATATATATAATGCTTCTCTTTGAGACTATATATATATATATAATGCTTCTCTTTGAGACTATTATCCATATCGTATGATGCATGACTGCCCAACTGATCAGTGGTAACTGCCCGATCGGCCGTAGCTCGGTGGTAAATGCATAACTGCCCAATCGGTGATAAATAATAATACATTACTGTCCAACTGGTGGTAACTCTCCGATCGGTCATAGCTCGATGATAAATGCATATCTGCCCAACCGGTGATAAATAATAATACATAACTGCCCAACCGGTGGTAACTGCCCAACCGGTCGTAGCACGGTGGTAAATGCATGACTGATATACTTCGTTAGGAAATATAGTTGTAATTTAGGCTATTGAGTACAAAAGGAACCAAATGAAATAAAAATCATTCTTTTAGTGGAAGCCTTCTGCTCGGAGTAATATCCATGAAATGAAAATTATATCTATGGAAACACTCCAAAAATGAAACACCAAATCTGTGTAATTAGTACACGACCAAACTGACCTACAATTTCCTCTCACCCACTTAGTCAAGTAAGCTACAAATAAGTATGAATATGGTCAGAGCATCTTAATATCTTATTACATCAAATCTGTCTCCGTCCTTTTCTTGCTTTCTCTATATCATTAAAGGTATTAAAATTAAGGGTTAATTTGGAACAAGATCGTTCCCACAACACGTAGAGGGGCTAGAATGTGATCTTAACAAATCTCAGAAAAGTCATGAACACAGGATGCCAACTACTACACGTAATTAATGTCCTCAAATTGATATGCATGATCGTAGGGGAATGAATAACATAGACATCCTTAACTGCTAAGAGTAGAACCACTTATGGAATATAATTATGTTTACGTATCGTTACTTGGATCATGCCAAAAGAAAGAAGGATTAGCCTTAACATACCTGAGTCGATTCTCTTGAGAAAGATTACACCGTACTCCCTTAATATTGTAAAATCTCACGTTAATTAAGGTGCTCTGAAATTTCGGATTTTTTCGAAGTGTTGAAGAAGCTATCATATTTTGAATTCTTGAAATCTCACGTTATAAAAAAATGGAAATGTGATTCATGTCTTTAAGACATAATGGTTCCCTTTTTCCTAAAATGGTATCTGATTGATTCATGTCTTTTAAGACATTTAATGGTCCACTTTTCCCAAAATGGTATATGATTCATGTTAGAAGACTTGTCAAATTCTCAAATCTTGCCAAATATTAATAAATATGCCACCTATCACTCAATTGAAAGAGTCACAATTTGGACATGGCCTTGCTGCCACGTGACATTTTGGTCTTTATCCAAAATACCTTAATTAACCACTAATTAATAATTAACTTTGTTAATTCTTCCATTAACCAATAATTAATCAATTACCTACATAATTAAGAATTATCTCAAATTACTTAAAATACTATTCACTTTTAACACACTTTATACATCACACTATCATGGTCATTGTAACGACCCAACTGGTCGTTTTGACTTTTAGAACCTCATTCCCTTAAATAAAATTCTCCGCATGTGTTTTTAATAATTTATGACTTGCGGAGATGGTTGGTTCGGGATTTGAATGTGTTTGGGTTGAAATCGGAACACTTGGTTCCTTAAGTTAACCTTAAAGGCCAAGTTTGACTTCGGCCAATATTTTGCGAAAACAACCTCGGAATCGGGATTTAACGATTCTAATAGGTTCGTATGATGATTTCAGACTTGGACGTATGTTCGAATCGGGTTTTGGATAACCCGGGAGCGTTTTGGCGCTTAATAGTAACTATTTGAAGGTTTAAAGTTCTTTAAAAATTGGTTTGCAGTAGGTTTTTGAGTAATTGAAGTCCGTTTGAAATTCCGAGTTTGAGAATAGTTCCGTATAGTGATTTAAGACTTGCACACAAATTTTCGTGTCATTCCGAGTAGTTTGCGTATATTTCGGTGCATTTGAAGTAAATTGAAGAACTTGAAATTCTTAAGTTTGAATCAATTTGATTTAGGGTATGATTCTTAGATTTGATGTTGTTTTACGCATTACGAGAGTCCAAGAGAGTCCATTTTATGATTTTAAACCTGTCGGTATGTTCGGGCGGGGCCCCGGGGGCCCCAAGTGTTAACCGGACGAGGCTCGGATCAATTTTGGAATTTTGAAGAAGAACTGAAGCCTTCTGTTTCTTGTACGTTCGCACCTGCGCTTGGATGGCCGCAGGTGTGACTCTCACAGATCCGAGGTTCATGCGCAGAAGCAAAAAAAGGGAAGGGGAGGCCATTGCCGCAGATGCGGAATTTTGGCGCACCTGAGAATGCGCAGGTGCGAGGCAGTGCGCGCAGATGCGAGAGGGGGCAGGCGATCGAAACTCGCACCTGCGAGGATTTTCCGCAGGTGCGAAAGCTGCAGGTGCAGTACCCCTTCCGCAGGTGCGAAACCACTGCTTGGCAGAATGGTTAAAAATCGGGGCTGAGACATTTTGAGCCCATTTTTCCTCCATTTTCGGGCGATTTCAGAGCTTTTGAGATGGGAGTTCAACTAACAACTTGGAGGTAAGTTAATTCTACACCCCTTGAGTTAAATACATAGATTATAGGTAGATTATAATTAGTAAATCTTAGAAATCAAAGATTTAGATGAAAAACCTAGATTTTTATAAAAATGAGATTTTAACCACGAAAATACTTATGGAATTGGGTAAAAATTATATATTTAAGTTCTTGAGGTTATGGGTAACGTTTTCATCCGAATATTTTCAGAATCTGAGTACGTGGGCCCGAGGTAAATTTTAGAAATTATACCATTTTGGATAAGGTTTAATAGATAGATTTCGAATCATTTAGTATATATTAATTATTTTGTATAATATTTGGATAATTTCGGATTTTCTGCGTTGAATCGAGAATTCAACGCGACGTGGTAATCGAAAAGTGGACTTTGAGACGAGGTAAGTCTCTTGTCTATTCTTGTGAGGGGAAAATTACCACATAGGGATTAAATTGAATAATTATTGCTAATTGCGGGGGGCTACGTACGCACGAGGTGACGAGAGTCCGTGCGTAGCTACTATAAATGCTAAAGTCCGGGTAGTTTAGGACTCAAAGCATGAATTACTTGCGTAAATTATATTCCTTGATTAATTAATATTAATTAATATATATGAATATATTGTGAATTGTTAGATAAAGATATTAAAGGATGAAAATCTCATATGCTTGATTTTCTGTTTAAATTAATTAATTATTAAAAGAAATTATTCTCCTCCCGAATTTATCTCATAATAAATATACTCTCCTTCCGGAGGTATATAAGAAAATGTACTCCTTTCTTGTGGAGCGGGCCGAACGCCTCGGCAGGATAGATGCATCTATGGATCGTGCCGCACGTCCCTCGGCAGTGTACACGACACTCTGGATCGGGCCGTACGTCCTCGACAGAAATCGTGCTTAATAATAATAATCACACGATACCTTAATAGTTTATTTCAGCTTGTGAGCTAATTGATAAATTGGAAATCTTTGGAATTTATTGAATTATTATTCCTGCTTGTTAAAAATTATTGTTATTCCTGTAAATGAGACTAATTGATAAATTAGAAATCTTTGAAATTTATTGTATTATTATTCCTGCTTGTTAAGAATTATTGTTATTCCTATAAATGAGACTAATTGATAAATTTGAAAATTTATTGGAATTGAAGGAATTTAATTAACATATTGAGAATTACTGCATTTGAAGGAATTTAATTATTTCTACTGGTCAATAAAATTGCGGTTAACTCTGTGAATCACGTTGATATAAATATTTCTATTTCATGATTATTTAATATTATTGACCCATAGTGAGTGTCAAAGTCGGCCATCTCGTCTCTACCTCTTCGAGATTAGGCTTGATACTTACTATGCACACGTTGTTTTCGTACTCATACTGCACTTGTTGCACATTTTATTGTGCAGGTACATATATGTATAGCGGCCTTGTGGGCGCAGAGGTGTGGTTAATAATTGTGGGGACATAGGTGAGTTGCATTCTATATTATGATCCGCAGCTAACAGAGTCTCCTTCAGAGTTATTATATTTTCCTATTTAATTTATATTCTGGACAGATGCTGTATTTTATTTTTAATTCCCTAGTAAATGCTCATGCACTTGTGACACCGGGTTTTGGGAATGGTTGTGAATTGTTTAGAAATTTAGTTGCTAAAAATATTTATCATTTACTCTATGAGTTTTATCTTTACAATTTTATTGAAGAAATTTTTATTTCAAAAATACTAAAATGGGTAATTAAGTTAATTGATTATGGTTGGCTTGCCTGACACTGGTGTCTGGCGCCATCACGACCTTTTTGGATTTTGGGTCGTGACAGTCATATGGTACCATATAAAATAAATACATACACTTATTATTTTATTAAAACATCCATGTAAAAAAAACATATATTTTTCCAACTTATAATTTTCCTAATCTCATATAAAGAGTAAAAAATTCTCGTACGCTTAATTCTTAAAATAGTAAAAAGATAACCTTCTTTTCTTGTGAGAAAATAATTTCTATATTTATAATAAAGAAAATCTCATAAACTTTCTTATATTATGTGTATAATTTACCATATTCGAAAATAGTAATAATGGTAACTATCCAAAATTATATTTATAAAAGTTTTACTAAAATATTCCACTTAAAAGAAAATACCACATTAACATAATATCTAACGGTATCAAGGTTGTAAACTTACAGGGTCTCATAATAATAATGTCTTAAACCCTCTATAACCTCCTAATAGACATAATCCCTTCGAACTCATGTGGATTTATTACGGCACATCCTAATGCTAAGGAACGGGATGTAACACGTGGGCCCGGGTTGAATTTTAGGAATCTTCCCATTAGGGGTGGGTAATTATCCCCAATAGTTAAATTATGAACTTTTGAGCATATATTTATTTATATAATATTTGGCTAGTTGCGGGTTGTTTGGCATCAAATTGAGGATTTAGAGCTTATTTGTGGACTGGAAGTGAGCTTGAGAACGAGTTAAGTCTCTTGCCTAACCTTGTAAGAGGGAACTCATCCCCTTAGGTGTATTTATTTATTGTGAATTACTTGTGTGGGGATCTATGTACGCACTAGGTGACGAGAGTCCGTGCATAGCTATATTCCATGAGATGTCTGAGTAGTCTTAGATTTACATCATGCTTTAATTGTACTGTCAAGATTATTGTGCATATTAATTATCTTAAAAAGAGCAGAGACTAGAGATTTTTAAGTTGAAAACTTCCAAGTTAGATTTCTTATTTGGGGAAAGAATTATGGAATACTTAATAACTCTGAGAGATCCATGTCCTCTCGCGTCGCAAGTACTTCCGCAAGTAAGGTAAACTTCTCTATTCTCATGGGAGCGGGTCGTTTACCTCGGCAGGTTAATAGATGCATCTATGGTTTGTGTCGTTCGACTCTCGACAGTGCACACAGTATTTTGGATCTAGCCGTACGATCTCGACATAAATCGTGTGTGATAATTTTCGGAACTCGATTACACTTGATATTATGTAATGGATTGAGAGGTAATTTATTTAATAACCGGAAGTGATTTGGAACTAGCATGTGTTAGATGAAGATTTTGGAATTTATTATTAGTTAAAGAATCATTTATTCACTACTTGTTATTGTGTTATTATTATTATTTCCATATTTCATAACTGTTTAGAGTTTCTACATTTTATTATTGGCCCATAGTAAGTGTCAATGTCGACCCCTCATCACAACTTCTTCAAGGTTAGACTAGATACTTACTGGGTATATATTATTTATATACTCATGCTACACTTCTACACTAATCGTGCAGGATCTGAGGCAAGTGCATCTGGCAGTCATTCTGACGCGCACTACCGATACCCCAAGGCTTAGTGGTGAGCTGCTTCCGAGTTCGTTCTGCAGCACCCGGAGTCTCTCTTTTGAATTTACTTTCTGTCTACTCTATTTCAGACAGTAGTTTAGTGTTTTGTATATTCTGCTAGTAGTTTATGCACTTGTGACACCAGGTCTTAAAAATATGCTAGTAGACATTTGCTGATTTTTGTTTTTGAGTATTTATTACACCACACTTGCTCTCATATTTATTTACGCTTTATTTTTTAAATTTTTTTTTACCTCATACTTACTTAATAAATAAAAAATTAACTATTTCAAAATTGTTAAAAAAATAAATATATGGCTAGTTCACTGTTGGCTTGCCTAGCGGCGACATTGGGCGTCATCACGGCCTATAGGGGAAATTGAATTGTGACACCAAGTCTCTATATTTCCTGCGCCCCCTCCCCCTGGATACTTACTGGGTATATGTTGTTTATGTACTCACGCTACACTTCTTCACTAATCGTGCAGGATTTGAGGCAGGTCCATCTGGCAGTCATTCCGGCGTGTACCCCCAATACCCCGAGGCTTAGTGGTGAGCTGCTTCCGAGTCCGTTCTGCAGCACCCGGAGTCTCTCTTTTGCATTTGCTTTATGTCTACTCTATTTCATATAGTAGTTTAGTGTTTTGTATATTCTGCTAGCAGCTTATGCACTTTTGACACCAGGTCTTGGAAATATACTAGTAGACATTTGCTGATTTTTGTTTAGTATTTATTACACCACACTTGCTCTCATATTTATTTACGCTTTTTTAAAAACAAATTACCACTTACTTACTTAATAAATAAAAAATCAACTATCTTGAAATTGTTAAAAAAAAATAAATACATGGCTAGTTCACTGTTGGCTTGCCTAGCGGCGACGTTGGGTGTCATCACGGCCTATAGGGGAAATTAGGTCGTGACACCAAGTCTCTATGTTTCCTGTGCCCCCCCCCCCCAACCCAACCCAAATACCAAATATTTTCAAGACTCAACTTTCTTCAAGAATTTAAATATTCTTCTAAAAACTCACACAAATCAAAAGGAACTAATGTGTTGCTTTAATTTTTTACGCATAAACAACGTTGAAATTTGTTCTCCATAACGTTGAAATGCCTGCCTTCGATTCCAGGCTCACTTTAATGATGAACTGATGAACAAAAGTAAGAACTTTGAATAACAGAGAAAATAAGAGTATATTGCATTGATATGCGTGTTATAATGTCCCTAATGAATAATCAGACTCCCTCTTTATATAGTAGGGGAATTTTACCCTAAGTACAATTCCATAAAAGAAACAACTCTTATGTTTTACTAATCACCAATTTTCTGTCGATTCGTACCGAGATTCACGCCGTGACATCCGACTGGTCACGGATATCACGGCCCTTTGTTGGTCGTGCTCGATTATCTGGTAATGCTCTCCGAGGTTTTTGGGATTCGAATCGAACCTAGGGGTCATGGCCCCGATGCTTCCGACAGTAGGTGTTTTGCCCGGACCCTGACTCGAGGGCTCCTTGCCTCGATTCCAATTCCTTGCAGTCACGTCCACTACTAGAAATTCGGTAAAAATCGACCAAGGTCGACTGACCAACTTTGGTCGGTCAAAAAACCGACCAAAATTGGTCGGTTTTTCAAAATAGTTTTTTTAAATTTTTCTTTTACGAAACCGACCAACTTTGGTCGGTTTTCTTTGGCGCGAAAATGCGGAAAATTATTTTTGAGTCCCGCGAAATATATGTTTCAAGAAACCGACCAACTTTGGTCGGTTTTTCAATTAAAATAAATAAAAATTAATATTAAAAAAACCGACCAAAATTGGTCAGTTAATTTGGCCGGTATTTAAAAGAATCGACCAACTTTGGTCGGTTATTTTCGTGCGAAAATACAATTAAAGAGTATAAATCAAATAAAAGACAGTCTTAAAATAAAATGTACCAATGGTCTAGTGGTAGAATAGTATCCTGCCATAATACAGACCCCGCTTCGATTCCCAGATGGTGAATCCTTTTATTACATAATTAAAATACCGACCAACTTTGGTCGGAAAAAACAGACCAAAGTTGGTCGGGTTTTTTTGCAATATTTTTTTTTTTGAATTTAATTGACCGACCAAAGTTGGTTGGTAATTTCTGACCAACTTTGGTCGGTATGCCTTTCCGACTACAAAAATACCGTCCACACGTAAATGGTCGCGTTTTGGTCGATTTTTGGCCATTACCGACCAACGTTGGTCGGTTTTAACCGAATTTCTAGTAGTGGTCTCTTGCTCCGTTTACTTCATCGAAAACTGAGGCATGTCGCGGGCTCTGATTCACCCGTATACAGATAGTCCCCTCATTTCTCGGATAGTAAGTTTACGGAAATGACAAGAATGACATGTGCCCTTCGATTCCTTCTTCAGTACGTCGTGACAGAAATGACAAAGAATACGAAACGTCCCACAGTCGTGTCATTGTGACTTCAACTGCGTGTCAACCATCGGCAGGTGATCCCCGGATGTGAAACAACGCAAAGCCTCAATAAATACTCCCATCCTTCGTTTATCTTTTAACTTTTGACCAAGCTTATACCTTCGAGTCTTCAGGATATCACTGCCCTTCTTCATATTCTAACATTTTTACCTCCGTTCATCAAGATTTCTCAGTTAATTGCAAGGTTTTACTTATTTTTTATCCAAACCAATGCACTTGACCTTTCATCTAAAAACCTTTCTTCATATTTTTCAAGCTTTTTCCAGATAACGATGGGTAAAACTTCAAAAATTGTTCCCCAAAAAGTCGCTTCCTGTTCTTTACAACCGACCACCGAAGTCGAGGAGACCACTCCCGATGTGGTTGTCCTCGAGAGATTCGCTCCGGGAATGGCTACCAATGAACCGGATGCCGAGCCTTCCTTGAAAACGTTCGTCCCCGGGGGGTGCTCGGTCGCCGATGAATTTAAGGTCGAAAAGCCCTCGTCGGTGCAGGGCCGATATGAGGTGGTATCTAGGTATATTTTCTCTATCACCGAAGATGTCCTTCATGTAGTTCGAAAGGACTGCGGCTGGGTGGATAAGGACATAGTAGTCCCCAGGCCCGAGGATGCCATTACTACCCATGTGGAGGGGTATCTGAGTGTTTACACTTATCCCTTCACACTAGGCCCGGTGGACCCGATTATTATGGATTTCTGCAAGAGGTATGAAGTATGCCTCGGTCAGATCTACCTATCGCTGTGGAGGATCATAATCCTTCTTCGATACTTCGTGAACAAGTCTGAATCATGTCGGTTCACCACTGATCACCTACTCCGCCTATACAGTCCCCGAATCTTCCGAGGGGGTCTGATAAAGCTCACATACCGGGATAACAAAGCCTCATTCTTGAGAATCGATGAGGACCGAGATCGGGGCTGGCAGGGATGCTTCGTCCGGGTGAAGACCGCAGACTTGATCCCTTCCGAGCTTATGCCATTCCTCGAGAAATGGAATGTATCACGTAAGCACAGCTTTCCTTCAAATGTCGATTTTATGTTCATCTCCTTTTTCCTCACTAGTATTTGTGGTGGTGCAGCTGCTGCTCGAGTCCCAAACGCCATTCCTCGCTTCAAGGAGTGGATCGAGGACATTTGTTTGCAGATGACTTATTCCGAGCGCACATGGTGCAAACTCTTGAAGGGCCACTGGGAGGCCTTTTCTCACGGTAAGATCTCTCTCTCGAATAAGTAACATTAGGCTCTTATTTTAGCACCATATTCTCATTTCCTCTCTTTTCTTTTCGCAGGCTTGCCTAAGACCATTAAGCTTAGGCCTTCAGTAGGGGACGAGGACCTGTCCATTGATCCCTCCGCTTCGGGGCAGCTCGGGGCTGCAGTAGGAGAGAAGAAGAAAAGGAAGGCTCTTGGTTCCCCGAGCTCCGAGAAGAAGTAAGGTTGGCCCGTAAGCCAAAGGAGAGTTCTAGCTCTCGAGCACCTGAATCGGACTCGCTTTTTTGGCTCAGGGATGAGCCCGAGGAAGATGATATTTTTGTGGCCCATGAGATGACCTTCCTCGAAGAGAGGGCGACAGCCGAGGGGAAAACAACGGAGGTTGATCCCCCTCAGGTTCGGGGTCGCCTTCATTCACCGAGGCCATGTTTGATGAAGCCCGAATGGTGAAGGAGCGATCCAACAAATGTGCCCATGGAGCGGACGATCCCCTTCATTCTTTTTTCAAAGGTGTGGACTCGACCGCTCTGGAAGACTTCTCCAGGTTGGGCTACTTGGAGGTGCCGAGGAAAGAACCGTTTTCAAAGGTCGGCGGGCTGAATTTGAGCCCAAAATTAATCAACAAGTTCCCCGCCCCGAGCATGGATCCCGGCCGTAAGAGGTCAATAATCATCACCGTCCCAGAGGATGCCTGGGTTCTTTTTGCCCTTGTTGGAGTAGCGATTAGCCTCCGGTGCCTGGTAACCGAAGAAGGCCAAGCGAGAATGAATGAGGTGGATGTGTCGTGCTTGTTCAATGAAGTGCAGAAGGTGCTGAACCGGGTAAGGAATCATTACACTTTTCCATCCTTTGACTTAGTTTTTGATATTTCTCATGTCTTATCTCTTTTATCTTTTTGTAGGCCTCGGTACTCCATCATGAAATTTTTCTCCGGTACCGGACTGAGGTTAACTAGCTCAAGGCTGAAGCCAGGGAGCTTACCAAGAAGAGGGACACGTATAAGCTTCTCAGCGAGAAACACAAACGTGCCATCAAGAGTCTCCGGGCCGAGTTGGATGCGGCTCAGAAGGAGCATGCCGACTTGGTGGAACAGGTAAATAATTTCAAAGTTAGCAATGACGACTTAACCATGGAGACTAACGACAAAACATCGCAGGTCCAACATAAGGTTGACCAGATCGACCAGCTTCGAGCTGAAATAAAGGAGGTACAGGCCATGGCCGATGTTAAGAAGGGAAAAATGGATCGACTAGCTTCGGAGAAGGAGACCGCCCGGGAGAAGCTGGAATTGGTAGAGGTCCAACTTTGAGTGGCGAAAGAGAAGGCCGGTGCATGGTATCGGTAAATCGAGGACCTCCAAGCTCAAATATGCTCGGCCATTGCTGAATGGGATACCCTTGGCAAGGATCTCGAAATAACGAGGTCTGAGTCGAAAATAACCAGGGCTGATGCTGAAGAGATGGTGACCTAGTACAGGGCTGATGTTGAGGCACCTGAGGCCCGCCTGAAAGTTACTGTTGAGTACATGAAGCGGTTGTCTCAAAGGGAGACCCTCGAGGAGATCCATGCCCGAGGTTTCGACCTGTCGGCTGAGATCAAAGAGACGAAAAGGCTCGAGGTACAGGCCAAGAAGCTGGCTAAACCCGAGGGTGTAGGAGGCTCTGAAGGCTCCGGTGAACCCGAAAATGGAGAAGACCCGGGCGGCTCTGGTGACGAGGCGGATTCCAGTAGATATTAGGCATAGGTGCCTTAGGAATATTTGTCTTTGTTTTTTCAATTTGTACATTTCTTTCGTTGAGGCCGTTTTATTGGCCTTTGTAAAGATATTTTGGAATGTATATCTAAGGTTTTTTCCCTTTTGGCAATTTTCAAGTCTATTACCTTTAGCATCGTTTTTACAATTTCAAAGATTTCAAATGCCTTAGCACAGAGTAAAATGTAGTAATAAGTTGTTGTTTGGAGGTCTGAACAAGAATTGTTCTCGATGTAAGTTTTGTTTGAAACTTGTGGGGGCTCGGTATGAGCAGAAGCTTTCCCCAAAGTGCTTGTTTAAATGTTCTTATACTATAATTTTGCCGAGGGTAACCTTTGAACCGGTTTATAATTTTAAAGGCCTTATGTTTTAATTACGGGCTTTGGACGTCTCCGAGCCACTTTTCAGGCCTAACAACTACATCATCTTTTGGTTGTTTCATGCAAGTGTTAGTCTAATTCACAATATATATCAAGAAAGAAAGAATGGGGTTATACCTTAGCAGTAGTATCATTTTAAGTGGGTCACGTTCCAGTTGTTTGGTAGCTGCTCACTGTTCCCTGCTTCGAGTTTGTACGAACCTTTACCGGTAATCTCGATAATTTGATATGGACCTTCCCATTTCAGTCCCAGCTTCCCTTCGTTCGGGTTTTGGGTGTTCGGTGTCACATTTCTTAACACCAAGTCCCCGATATTGAAGTGCCGGAGGTTGGCTCTCCGGTTGAAATACCTTTCGATCCACTGTTTCTGGGCGGCCTCGCGCCTCTCATCCAATAGTTCTAGGCTCGTGCTCATGGTCTAACCGTTCGACTCTTCGGTTGAATATCAGAACCCGAAACTCGGTTATCCTAGCTCGACCAGTATTAGTGATTCGGCACCATAGACCAACAAAAATGAGGTGGCCCTGGTACTAGACTTTGAGGTCGTAAGGTATGCCCATAGGACTTCGGGCAAAATTTCCTTCCATTTTCCTTTGGAATCGGTCAACCTTTTCTTAGGGTTTTGGAGTGTGGTCTTGTTTGTAGACTCCGCCTGCCTGTTACCACTAGGGTTATAGGGTGTTGCCAAGATTATTTTGATCTTATGGTCCTCGAAAAAATTTCTTACCTTGTTATCGATGAACTGCTTCCCGTTGTCACATAAGATCTCGGCCGGCATACCGAACCGACATATTATATGGTCCCAAATAAAATTAATAACTTCCTTTTCTCTGACTTTCTCAAATGCCTGAGCCTCAAACCTTTTAGAAAAATAGTTTGTCATAAATAATATAAATTGAGCCTTACCGATTGCCCATGGTAGGGGACTGACGATGTCCATTCCCCATTTCATGAATGCCCAAGGTGACAAGACAGAATGTAGTAGCTCCCCGGGCTGATGGATTACCAGTGCGTGCCTCTAACAGTCGTCGCATTTTTGCATGAACTCCTTCGCATCATTCTCCATGCCAATCCAATAATAGTTGGCTCTGATTATCTTACGAACCAACGATTCGTCCCCCGAATGTTTCCTGCAGGTGCCTTCTTAAACTTCCCTCAAAACATATTCGGTGTCTTTCGGTCCCAGACATATGGCGAGTGGGCCATCAAACATTCTTCTGAATAGGGTGTTATCTTCAGACAGGCTGAACCTGGCTGCCTTCATGTGTAGATCTCTCAATTCTTCAGGATCCAAGGGGAGCTTCCCGGTTTTCAGGTAATCTATATACTTGTTTCTCCAGTCCAAAGTTAAACTTGTCGAGTTTATCTCGGTGTGGCCTTCTTCCACTACCGATTTCATGAGTTGTACGACCATTCCCGAACTAAATTCATCATCATCAACCGATGAACCCAAGTTAGCCAGAGCATCGGCTTCGTTGTTTTGATCCCAGGGTACATGTTTCAAGGTCAACTCCTTGAATCGATGTAGTGTTACTTGTAATTTATCCAAGTATCTTCGCATTCGTTCCTCTTTCACTTCGAACATCTCATTGACTTGATGTACCACAAGGAGGGAATTGCATTTAGCTTCGATCACCTCCACCCCCAAGCTTTTAGCCAGTTCGAGACCTGCAATCATGGCCTCATACTCGGCCTCATTGTTAGTCAATTTCACAGTCCTAATATATTGCTTAACTGTGTTACTCGTGGGTGGCTTCAACACAATGCTGAGTCACAACACCTTTGTGTTCGAAGCACCATTCGTAAAGAGGGTCCAGATCCCCGAAGAGGTCTTCGAGGTTAACAACAATTCCTTTTCGACTTCTGGTATTAAGACCAGCGTGAAGTCAGCCACAAAGTCTGCCAAAATTTGAGATTTGATGGCGGTTCGGGGCCGATATTCAATATCGTACCCACTAATTTCCACGGCCTATTTGGCCAATCGTTCCGAGAGCTCGGGCTTGTGCATTATGTTCCTTAATAGGTAAGTAGTCACGACACATATGGGATGACACTGAAAGTATGGCCTCAACTTCCTGGAGGTGCTTAGCAAAGCGAGCGCCAATTTCTCCAGGTGAGAATACCTCATTTCGGCCTCGCCTAGAGTCCTTCTAACATAATATATAGGAAATTGCGTACCTTCTTCTTCCTGTAATTGTGTACCACTATCTCGGATACCGCTAAGTACAGGTACAACTGTTCGTCTGCCTTTGGAGTATGAAGCAAAGGTGGACTCGAAAGGTACCGTTTGAGTTCTTCCAAAGTTTGCTGGCACTCCGGGGTCCACGAGAAGCTATTATTCTTCTTCAATAACGAGAAGAACCGATGGATCGTATTATAGAACCTCGAAATAAACCGACCCAGGGCGGCTATGCATCCGTTTAGCCTTTGAACGACCTTGACGTTATCAACCACGGTGATGTCTTCTTTGGCCTTGATCTTGTCGGGATTGATCTTGATCCCCCGGTTAGACACCATGAATCCAAGGAACTTCCCAGACCCGACTCCGAATGCACATATCTCTGGGTTCAACTTTATATTGTATTTCTTCAGTATGTTGAAGGTTTCCTGCAAATGTTCCAAATGGTCCTCTACTCGCAGGGACTTAACTAACATGTCGTCAATGTAAACCTCCATTGATTTTCCTATTTGCTCTTCGAACATCCGATTTACTAGGCATTGATAAGTGGCACCAGCATTTTTTAGTCCGAATGGCATTAAGTTATAACAATAGGTGTCGTATTTAGTGATGAAGGAAGTCTTTTCTTGGTCGCCCGAATCCATCTGGATCTGGTTGTACCCAGAATAGGCGTCGAGAAAGTTGAGTATCTCGTGGCCGATCATTGCATCGATCATGCAATTGATGTTAGGCAAAGGAAAAGAGTCCTTAGGGCATGCCTTGTTCAAGTCTTTGTAGTCTACACACATTCTTAACTTATATCCCTTTTTAGGCACTACCACTATATTTGCTAACCAGTCCGGGTACTTAATTTCCCGAATGGAACCTATTTTAAGGAGTTTGGATACCTCGTCTTTGATGAATGCGTGTTTGACTTCGGACTTAGGCCTCATCTTCTATTTAACCGGGTGAAACTTCGGATCTAAGCTCAGCTTCTGAGTAGTTATTTTCGGCAGGATCCCTGTCATGTCAAGATGGGACCAAGCGAAACAATCTATGTTAGCTATAAGGAATTTAATGAGTTATTTCCTGAGCTCGCGAGTTAGCCCTGTTCCCATGTATACCTTTCGATCGGGTAGGTTCTCGATCAACATGACTTTCTCCAGCTCCTCAACCGTTAACTTGGTGGCATCGGAATCGTCGGGGGCTATGAAAGACCTAGGGACTCCGTAATCACCATCCTCGCCCATCCCCTGCTTTTGTGGTACAGGTTGGGGCCGGTGTCGGTGAATGCTATTTGGTTTCTTACTTGTTGACCGAACTCGGGTTCTTTGATATCGAGAGTGCGGATATCGAGACTGCCTCATTGACCGCGGACATCTCTTTTGCAGCCATTTTCTCTCCGTAAAATATTTTGATCCCTCCCGGTGTAGGGAATTTCAATGCCTGATGTAGTGTCGAGGGTACTCCCATCATGTTGTGAATCCATAGCCTCCCAAATAGGGCATTGTATCTCATATCTCCTTCGATCATGTAGAACTTTGTTTCCTGAACGGTTCCGGCAAGGTTATCTCCCCTTTAGTGGTCTCACATGCCATGTTAAACCCGTTTAAATCTCGGACTGCATGCACAATTTGGTCTTGTAGACCCAACTGTTCCACGACCCTCGATCTGATGATATTAGTCGAGCTACCAGGATTAATTAACACATGCTTAACTCGAGATTTATTTATGAGTACAGATATTACCAGTGCATCATTGTGTGGTTGCATGATGCCTTCAGCGTCCTCGTCGTTGAAAGATACGGTTCCCTCCGGTACATAATCTCGAGTCCAATTTTACCTTGTAATGGACACTTTAGGGCGCTTTAACATCATCCCCTGGGGAACGTCAACCCCACCAATGATCATGTTGATGACGTGCTGAGGTTTCTCTTGCTCGATCTGCTTATTGGAGTCCTTGTTCCTGAAGTGATTTTTTACTCGATCACTCAGAAATTCTCGGAGTTGTCCGTTATTGAATAACTGGGCTACTTCTCTCTATTGTCGGCAGTCTTCGGTTCTATGGCCGTGAGTTCCATGATATTTACACATTAGGTTAGGGTCCCTTTGGGCAGGATCGGATTGCAATGGTCAAGACCACTTGGTATCTTTGATGCGTCTGATGGCTGATACGATGCCGGCAACATCAACATTGAAGTTGGACTCTGATAACCTTGTTGCTTTCTTACACCCGATGGGTCTCTCAAAACCGTTTTTGCTCATGAGTCTCTAGTTATTATGACCTCGGTCGCTTTTTCTTTCATTTCTCACAGTATTGCGTCTGGACCCATTACCCCTTCGATTTCCATTGTATGGTTGATACCGGTCTCTGTTCTCTTGGTTCATGATCGATGGCCCTTTTGGATCTGTCACTAGTCCTGACGCGATAAACGGACCCGGAAGGGGCTCCAAGCTGATCATCTTCGACCCTGATTTTTGATTGGTACCTGTTATAGATATCGGCCTAAGTTACCGCCGAGTATTTTATCAAATTTTGTTTCAACTGTTTTGAAGCCAATGAGATTTTGGGATTAAGTCCTTGGGTGAAGGCTTGAACGGACCAATCTTCTGCAACCGGAGGTGTAGGGATATCAGTAACTAAAGTAGAACTCATAGCCTGAAAACCCCGTTGTGACACATCTATCTGGAGTCAGGGATAGTCTCTCACCATGTGGCCGGTATCTCCACACTCAAGCAACATCTCCGGTGACGTAGTTATGGAAGTTGTCCAGTACAGGTACCCTGAGACCCATGGGTACCTGAAACACCGTGTGAAACCTGAAGTGCACACTGAACTGGCTGACCCACAAAACCTCTATCATGCCGTACTCTGCCTCCAAAATAGGAACCAATAGGTCTCCCTGGCCTATGAGGCCTCCTAGCCTCTCTCTTCTAACCTTGCATGCCCTCTAATCGGCGAGCGACCTCTACCACCTACTGAAAAGGAATATCCGACTCCAACTCTCGAGCCATGAATCGGATATCATGACTGAGCTCCCTCAATGAATCTGCGGACTCGCTCTCTAACTGTAGAAACCAAGGTAGGTGCATGTATGGACAAATCACTGAATATAACGGCATACTCTAACACTGACATAGTGCCCTGGCACAGCTGCTCAACTCCATGTGCCATGCATCCCAAAGGGTTTGGGAACAAACTCTCTCAAGAACATCCCTGAAAACTGAACCCATGAAAGTGAAGCTGCATCGGCCGGACTACCCAACTTATACGCCCGCCACCACTGATATGTCACTCCCTTAAGCTGGAACGTGGTAAAAGCAACCACACTCGTCCCCACAATACCCATAGCACAGAGAATACGGTAGCACCCCCCTCCCTCCCCCCCAGGAACCCATACGCATCCTCTGAAGCCAAACCGCTGAAAGTAGGAGAGTAATACTTCTTGAACCTCACAAGTCTAAGTTGTTCTTCTTCATATGATGTTGCTCTAACCACGGGCTGAACTGGAACAACAAGTTGTGTCAGTATGACACCTGGAACCTGACCAACATGGACTCGCTGCTCTGGAGTATGGGCGGCGGGAGTCTGAGCTCCTCCCCCGATCTGTGTTCCATTTGAAACCTCGATATGAATTCCCTGACCATCTCGTTATCTCTTTGCTTTACCTTGAAAAGGTCTGACTTCATGGTCTCGACCTTTATGACCCCTGCGTGTTCTTTTACAAAGGAATATGCAAGCATAGCAAACGAGTCAATAGAATTAGGGGGTAAGTTGTGATACCATATCATAGCTCCTTTTGACATGGTCTCTCAGATCTTTTTCAGCAAAACGGACTCGATTTCATCATCTTCCAAGTCGTTCCCCTTGATGGCGCTTGTGTAGGAGGTCACATATTCGTTTGGATTAGTTGTTCCATTATACTTCGGAATTTCGGGCATACAAAACCTCTTTGGGATCGGCTTCAGAGCTGCGCTTTGAGGGAAAGGGTTTTGGACAAATTTCTTGGAATCCAGGCCCTTCAATATCAGTGGTGCTCCTGGGATTTAATCAACCATGGAGTTATAGGTCTCCATATTTTTTGTCGTTGGCTTCGATTTTCTTTTCTCCCAACTCCACCCGTTTTGTCAGTTCCTCAAGCATCTTTATTATCTTGGGGTTGGTCCCGGGTTTTGCTTCACCCGGCCTTTCTGTGGCCGGTTCATTTCTGCGAGCGTTTTCCCGGGATGATTTGGGCTCAACCCTGTTGGGGGTGCAGCTTTGGTTCTACAACTGGGCTATCTCTGCTTGTTGATCTTGTAACATTTCGAAGATCACACGCAAATTGATCTTATCACCTTCGTCATCACGTGTACTCCGGGCTATCGACCGGGTTCCCCATGAATGTTGTTTTCGGGGTCAGTAGGAAAGTTTGCTTCGATAGCCACGTGTGAGTTAGCATCGATCGTATCAGCGACTAGGACTTCGTTGGGGTCAACAGGGGGCACCTCGTTGCTGGGTACCTCATTGTTGTTCTCGTTATGGTGGTCAGATTCAGCATTCATGTTCAAATGGGCAGATTGAGAGTTTGACATTTTTAATTTTGACCTGAAATTAAAAACTCAAAGCACAAGTGTAAAATAGAGTGTGTGTTATGGAAATTTGTATCAAATTGCCACTATTATCCTTAGCACCACGGTGGGCGCCAAACTGTTTACCCTAAAAAAATGGACAACAATTAAATTTATAAGTGGTTTTAAGGATACGCGGATTAATTCAATACAAATGATGAATTGCGTTAGATTAAACAAATAAAGGACATAATAAATTGTCAAACCATATAAGGGAAGTGATCTTGGATTCAGTAACAACTTTAATGAAATGCCTGCCTTCGATTCCGGGCTCACTTTAATGATGAACTGATGAACAAAAGTAAGAACTTTGAATAACAGAGAAAATAAGAGTATATTGCCTTGATATGCATGTTATAATATCCCTAATGAATAATCAGACCCCCTCCCCTTTATATAGTAGGGGAGTTTTACCCTAAGTACAATTCGATAAAAGGTAAAAACCTTCTGTTTTACTAATCACCAATTTTCTGTCGATACGTACCGAGATTCATGCCGTGACATCCGGCTGATCACGGATACCACGGCCCTTTGTTGGTCTTGCTCGATTATCTGGCAATGCTCTCTGAGGGTTTTGGAATTCGAATCGAACCTGGGGGTCGTGACCCCGATGCTTCCGAGGGCAGGTGTTTTGCCTGGACCCCGACTCAAGGGCTCCTTGCCTCGATTCTGGTTTCTTGCAATCACGTCTCTTACTCTGTTTACTTCATCGAAAATCGAGGTGTCCCGCGGGCTCGGTTTCACCCGTATACATATACATAGACTTGTTCCACACTCTTTCAACATAAATTCTTTTTTGCATTCAGATCTATCTAATGAAGTTTTATCATCATGGAACTTCTTCTTCTTCTGTTTTTTTTATTTCTATCAAAGGACCACTTGAGGGTGGGATATTTTATTTTACTTCCAAATATAGTGGTCGGTTCCCTTCTTTATACTCATGAAGTATCTGGACTTCCAATTCAATGCTTCATTTAACTTGAATACTTGCATGGAACTTTCAACATTTTATTTAGAATAAGGGGGAAGAGTATTGTTTCAATACCAAAGTACAAGCATGTGCACGATGCTTTGAGACGCACCAATTCAATCCCATATAAATTTAATGAGAGATGGCAACAGTGCGGGGCTGATGCACAGTGGCAGATCCAAAATTATGGGTATTGAACTATGTAGACATATAATATATACTCATGTACCAAGAAGCATTATAACTTGCAGCTTAAGCTCATACGTTGAGAAGCATTGCAACATGCAGTTTAGGCTCGTACATTGAGGAGCATTATAACTTGCAGTTTAGTCTCGTGCGTTAAGGAGCATTATAACTTGCAGTTAAAGCTCGTGCGTTGAGGAACATTATAACTTGCAGTTTAGGCTCGTGCGTTGAGGAGCATTATAACTTGCAGTTTAGGCTCATGCGTTAAGGAGCATTATGACTTGCAGTTTAGGCTCATGCATCAAGGAGCATAGTGACATGCATAGACTCTTCGATTTCATTCTCGGATGGAAACTTGCCCCCATCCTCACCTTCTTGTTCTTCTTCTTTGTCATAAGTCTCAAAGACAGGTAGCTCTTGGTCTCCACTTGTGGCCATACTTAGTTCCATATCATGAGCACGAGTTGCTAGTTCTTCAAATATTTTGGGCTTTATGCCTTGTAAGATATATCGAAGACCCCAATGCATGCCTTGAATGTATATTTCGATGCTAGAAGATTCGCTAAGGCGATCTTTGCTGTTGAGGCTTAATCTCCTCCAGCGGTTGATAAAGTCAATAACTAGCTTATCCTTTCGTTGATGAGAGTTTGTATGTTCGATCATGCTTACGATGCATCTTGTGCTATAGAAATGATTGAGAAACTCTTACTCTAACTGCTCCCAACTATCGATGAAACCAGATTTGAAATCGGTGTACCAATCGAATGCATTACCTTTGAGAGATCGCACAAACTGTTTGACAAGATAATCGCCATACGTTCCAGCATTGTTGCAAGTTTCAACAAAGTGTGCTACATATTGTCTCGGATTTCCTTTGCCGTCGAATTGTTGCAACTTAGGAGGTTGATAACTAACATGCATCTTCAAGTTATCGATTCTTTGCATGTACGACTTTGCATATGTGAGAGATAATTTAGACGACTCAGGTTTATCTTTGATATCCTCCATGATGAAGTCCTTTAATTTCTCAACGGTGTTTGTGATCTTTGAAGATTTAAAGGTGTTTGTATGAATTCTCCCTCTACTATGCTATCCAATGTATTTGTTAACTTGAAAAGTTTAGCATCTTGATCTTGCACGTACTTTGATAGGATTTCAAATGCTTTCTTCAAATTTGCAAGTTGTTCTTCTACAGTAGATTCTTCAATAACCATTGCTTGCATGATCTCCATAGAGGATGAAGAATAATATAGATCATTGTTGGGCTAGAGCTTAGAGGTCGCATTAATGGAGACTAGACGAGATCCAACACTCAAGTCATATCATCGGCTTGCATGAAAGGTTTCTTGGACTTAGATAAACTAAGTTGAGCAAGAACCTTTTCGATCCTTTCGGCGACATCCTTCCCTTTTTGGGTCGCGCTTGTAGAGGATCTTGTTCCTTTTGAGTATGAAGATCTGACAACAGGGGTTGATGCGGACGACACTTGAAGTGTTTGTTGTCCTAAAGAGTTTACTTTGCTCCTTGTAACTGGCCCAAATCTCTCAACGGTAATATTGAGATTATTTTCTACATCAGCATAGAACTTGGAATTAACAGGTTTAGTGAAAATTGATCTGGAGTTGATTTTCTTTGAAGCCATTTTGATGTTCTTAAACTTTGGTGATTAAAAAGTTGAGATGAGAGGTAGTGATTGTCCCACTGGGTATGCCAATTTATTTGCAATAAATTATCTGTGATACAAAAATAAATTGCTACCACAATATAAATATGAAGAAATATAGTTTTATTGATAAAATGATGCGGGTACAATTTTGTTTCTCCCTTGATTCTTCACTCCTAATTATCAGACCTCCTTGGGATGTATTTGATCTCTATGAAAGGATGTCTCATGTTGTGGGTCTTCTTGAACTATTTGATTGTCAAGAAGTATTTACCCATATTTTGTTCACTTTGTGAACATTTCATGAATTTATGGAATTTTCCAGATGATCTCTATTTTTTGAGAATATATTTTCCTTTTTATAGGAGTAATCTAGGGTTAGGATAGAGTAGTCACCAAGTAACCCTAATGTACTCTTAGACTTGGATAACATAAATGGGCTTGTTTGTAGGTGCCCAATTTAACATTCTAGCCCAATATCATTGAAGTCTTAATCCAAATTTTTAATGTCTACAAATGCCCCCTACTTCAAGGTTTGTCAGATTGTAGACTTACTAAGATCAAAGACAAGACTTGAAGTACTAAGGAATATCTTTTTTTCTTCAACACTTAGTTATGACCTCCACTAGTTAAATTTGAACGTTCAGCCAATTGCATATTTGCGCAACATGCTGGATCAAATCTTCAAGCCAAAATTGACTTTCAAGTCTTAATAGAAAGTGCCAACATAATTGAATAATATTTTACTTTGCTCTTACGTCAGGATCCTCTTTCCCTTTTTACCAAAAGAAGACATGGAAAAAACTAAGAAATTCTAGACCTTGTATCACACGGCAATCAATTGCATCCATGGTTATGCGGCTTTCGCGAGGAACCACTCGATGCCCTCTTATTGCAGTTCTGTGTCTTTGATGAAAACTAGGATAGATGACAAGAGAAGATGCCCCCAGAGATTGCGGTCATAGCTCTGGTGTCTCTTCTTGTGATGGCAATGACATTCTTGAATAGAATATTATTATCATTTCTGTAGGCCATTGCAATAGTTGATTTTGAAATTGTAGTTTTGGATTTACAGGAGGAAAATATGAAGGGCAGAACTGATCCCACTGGGTGTGTCAATTTATTTGCAATAAATTTGTGCAGAAAAATAAATCTGCAATCACAAACAACTATAAATAAAAAGGATCTTATTGATAAACATTGCAGGTTACAACTCTGTTTATCCCTTGATTCTTTCCTCTAATTTGTTATCTATAATTCGAGGGTCTTAGTGGCGTATTTCTCGAATGTAGGATGATATACATCTTCTTGATGTATTTAATGATCAAGAAGCATGTAACAGCACTCCATTTCGATCTTGAATGTTGCTAAAATTTTGAGCAAGTATTTGACATGATCGTATATTTGATCTCTTTGTGCATATTCCGGGAGTTTATGAAATTGCTGAGATGATCTCCCTTTTCGAGATGTTCTTTAAGGGAATATGTAACCCTTTTTATAGGAGTGGCCTAGGGTTGAGGTACAGTAGCCTACAAGCTAGGGTTTTGGTAGAGTAGCCTCCAAGCAACCCTAATAGACTCATCTAATATCAAGAGTCATCTTGTAATATCTTGAATTTAGGATTTAAGCTGATCCGTTAAAATTTTGATGTCTACAAATACCCCCTACTTCAAGGTTTGTTGGGTGTAGGTTTACCGAAACTTGAAGACGAGACTTGAAGTACTCGATTATCACAACAGATAATTTTGAAACTTGTAGTTTCGGATTTGCAGGAGGAAGAGATGAAGGGAAGAATTGGTCTCACTGGGCGTGCCAATTTATTTGCAATAAATTATCTGTGATACAAAAATAAATTACAACCACAATATAAATATGAAGAAATATAGCTTTATTGATAAAATGATGCGGGTACAATTCTATTTCTCCCTTGATTCTTCACTCCTAATTATCAGACCTCCTTGGGATGTATTTGATCTCCATGAAAGGATGTCTCATATTGTGGGTCTTCTTGAACTATTTGATTGTCAAGAAGTATTTACCCATATTTTGATCTCTTTGTGAACATTCAATAAATTTATGAAATTTTCCAGATGATCTCCATTTTTTTTAGATGCTTTTTAAGGGAATATGTTACCCTTTTTATATGAGTAACCTAGGGTTAGGATAGAGTAGTCACCAAGTAACCCTAATGTACTCGAGCTTTTGACAAAGTTAGCCGCTCGGCAAAAACTATATACAACCGCCTAACCCACAATTGCATATTACAACTTGTATCCAAAAATAAATAAATTATGTTAACTAGCATATCTGTGCCGTCCGCCCTTCCTAGTTGCCAAAGTCCTAAATTTGGCGATAGATCGCCACTTCTCTAGCATTCATTTATTGATTCTCCTTCTTGCACTAAGCAATTTCTTTTATCGGATTATCGTGTCCATTGAAAAGTTTCGATTGTACTTTTTTTTTGTGAAATTGAAGAAATCATGAGTTTCGCAAAGAAAGAGTATGAGTTTCTGAAGGAGATCGGAATTGGCCCTAAAACTCTACGTTGTTTTGTCAATGGCACCTGAAAAGCTAGTGGCTCCGTCATCTCCACTGTTAATCCCGCCAACAATCAGGTTCTTAATTTTTAACGATTTTATGTTTTTTTTTAAATATTTAAATTATACTACTGGTTAATTTAAAGTTCTTTTTGTGGATACAGACTATTGTTGAAGTTGTAGAAGCTTCTGCCCAAGATTATGAGGTAGGCATGCAAGCTTGCTCTGAAGCAGCAAAGATAATTTGGTTCAAAATTCACCTGCTAAAGTAACATTTATGATCTTGATGAGGGAGGTTTTATTCTTCTTAGTTTCTGCCGCTAGAAAGGAGCCTAGAAATCCTTTTCCTTGTAACCTCTTTCTTTTATGTGTATTATTAAGGAACAATTGTAGTTTGGTTTAGAACAAATATCTTGTATACAGTTTTAAATAATTTAATTTCAGGTCCATCATTAGTATATATTTACATGGATATTTATATATTTCTTTTGGTGAAAATAGATTTAAATATTGTTATATTACAAAATATATACAAAATAGACTGTCACTTTACAAAATATATACAAAATAGACTGTCATTATACAAAACATATACTAAATAGACTGTTACTATACAAAATATATATAAAATAGACTGTCACTATACAAAAAATATACTAAATAGACTGTCACTATACAATTTATATACAATAGACTGTCACTATACAAAATATATACAAAATAGACTGTCACTATACAAAATATATACTAAATAGACCGTCACTATATAAAATATATACAAAATAGACAGTAACTATACAAAAAATATACAAAATAGACATTTCGGGCTATTAGATGTAATATGTTTGGGCCGGAGGGACATTTTATGTCAATGGAAAAAATTATGGGTTATTAAAAATTTGAGGGGTTATAGAGGGTAATTTACCCAATGTACTTTGGACTTGGATAACATAAATGGGTTTGTTTGTAGGTGCCCAATTTAACGTTCTAGCCCAAATATAATTGATACGTGAGATTGGGTGCTCAAATGATATATTTGTATGAATTATTAGTTATTCTATATAAATATTAATAGTAGTGTGTGGCTCCAAAATCAATGCGGAACGGATTACAAGGATAAAATTCAAAAATAACTACTTTTGTAGTCAATTGAAAAATAATTATTGTCATAGAATTTTAAATGCAAATAAAACTTCTATTTTTTAATTACAGGACTGACAAATAACTAGCCCGTACTAATACTATAGGTTACAATCTATGCTAGGAGGAGCGGGAGAATATGAACGCAAGGCGAGTGAAAACTATTTTTTTTTAAAAAAACAAAAAGGTTCAGAGTGGTGCAGGGCGAATTGCGGGTTAAATGTTTTTTGAGACTTAAACCCATATATAGCGGTCAGAAGCAATTAACAAATGGCAACGCTTTCGTCTTCGATCCTTAGCTGCTTTCCATTTCTTTTCTAAGAGAAGAGAGATTTAGGATTTGTTAATTTTATTTCCAAGATTTTTCATGCAGTCTGAAAAACTGCTATTAAAGAATTTATTTGACATTGTATTTTCTTTTTCTTTTCTATTTTTCGCTTGGTGAGAGGGGGAGAAGGGGGTGGGAGGTAGGGGTGTTTATCGGGAGGATAGTCACGCTTAACGGTTTGGCTTATCGGTTATCAGATTATAAATATAGTAATTCATTAGTCATCCAATAAGACAATGAGCGGATTGATATCGGATTAATGATTATCGGGCGGTTATTGGACGGTTTATCGACTAAACCAAATAATTTTTTTTTGAACAATTAATACCAAACGGGTGAAGAATAAAAATAGAAAATCTACCTTGACTCTACTCTCAAGCGAAAAAGACTACCGTTTCGAGGAAAGATTCTTCCTTGAATCCATCGAGAGATTGCGATATGCTTACTGTTCTTATATCATTCGATCCATCAAACACCTTTGTCTCTTTTTTTAAATCTGTATCTTAGGGCTTGTAGTTAATCAAAATCAATTGGAAAACAATGTTCATGGTCGATTGGTTCTATGGAGTTCTCGCATCGCTTGGTTTGTGGCAGAAAGAGGTTAAGATCTTGTTTATAGGCCTTAATAATGCCGGCAAAACTATCACAGCAGACTTTATCACTAGAGAGTAGAGTCAACTACTACAGCGTTTCAATAGCACTTTATATACATAAGAGTAAAAGTGTAAATATAAAAATTCTTAACGGGTTAACGGTTTACCCGATAAGAAAATTGAGTAATCCGCACCCAACCCGTTAAGTCGTTAATTATAAAATCTTAATCTGTTCATCATCCATTACCCCGATAATCCGATATCAATAAACCAATAAGTCATCGGTTCGATTCGGTTAACGGTTTCAGTTCGGTTTTAAACAGCCCTAGTGGTAGGTGGGGTTATTATTTATAGCTAATCTTACATATAGGGTAAGGTTGTCCAATGGGACGGATCGTCCCGTCCCGTCCTACTTAATTCTAAACGGGATGGGTCCATATTAAACGGGACACGGGATGAGACGAGATGGCCATTTCGTCCCGTTTGTCCAGTCCCGTCCTGTCCCGCCTTTTTTTTTTGAATTCTAGCCGTTGGGCAACGGCTCCAATTGCAAAAATAGTTGTTCCCAACGGCCAAAAACGGCTATAATTGGCCTCCATCCTCCCCTCCCCTCCCCCTCCCCCCTCCCCCCAAAAAAAAACTTTTAATATAACTTCTAAGTTTATTAAATTATACTTTGGCCATATTTTCTACTATAAATACCCCATTCTTCTTTATTTTTTCCCACAAAAATCATTCATTCTCTCTCAAATCTCTTACATTCTATCTATATTATTCTCGCAATTTTCTCACTATCAACTATCAAGTGATAAGTTTTAAGTATTGGGGCAAATTTTTGGAACAACTTTCAAGTTTTAAATTAATTTGTCAACTATTTGGAGCAATATTTTGGGCAATTTCTTCAAGTTTTAATATTTAATCACGGTGCACTCGTTCCATCTCCTAATTTTAATATATAATTTTTGAGTATCATTTTAGTGCTTAATTTTTGTGTTTACTTTACGTGTTCTATTTTCGTATTTTATTTGTGTGTTTAATTTTTGTGTTAACTTTTTAAATTTAATTTCATATTTAAATTATGGTACCTAAAAATGTATTTGGCTTTAAAAAAAACTAGTAAAAAAAGTAGTAAAGGTGAAAGTAGTAGTAATGCTAATCCTAGTCCTAATCCTAACCCTTCTCGTAGAATTAGAAAACATATAGATGAAATGACTCATGTTGATGAAACTTCATTCCCCTCCCCCAATACTTTCAATAATGGCCCGAGATATCCTTGTTATTCAAGCATCATCAGTAGCATCAGAGAGTGCTTTTAGCGCGGAAAGATTTCAAATCGGAGATCATAGACATTCATTAGCGGAGGACAGCCTAGAGATTTCCGTATTATTCAGAGATTGGATTAATTCAGAAAAAAGAAATTTTGATTTTGAAAAATTAACCACTAAGGAAGAAGAAGAATACAATGAGATACTTAGCACTGGGAGCGATGACGGCATGGAACTCATGGAACATCAATCAACATTGCCAATTTCAGAACAATGTCCGAGAGAAATTATAGATAAGTGACAACGAAACTATATAGGAGCTTACAAATATTAGTATGATAATTTATAATTGGCTACTAATAGGCCTAGTTCAAACAGAACCCTTCCTAGAAGGTGGCTGCGTAGATTAGGTGTTCTTCAAAAGAATTATATTTGTATGTGAGATTTAAAAGTTCTATTAATAAAATAAAAGGCTCTAAGCGTTAATTTTTTTTTATGAATTATCTTACACTCTTACTTAGTTACTTAATGGCTTGAAATTATATTAAATAAATTTTAACTCTATTATAAATTTATAATTACTAGAATATTTCATTACAAGTCTTTTGTTTTAATATTTTATAATTCTTTACTTAGTTTTCTAATTTTTGTTTAATTTTTAAGTTTATTAAATAAGTCAAAAAATTAGCTGTTGCAAACTTTAAAAACTTAGTCATTGTCAAAAGAATAGTCGTTGCCAAACTCAATGCTTAAATATTTTTTTTTAAAACGACGCTTAAGGCCCGCGAACCCGTCCCATCCCGTTTGTTAGCGGGACGGGATGGGCCTACCGTTTCGTCCCGTTTGTCTCGTCCCGTCCCGTCCCGACTAAATGTCGTCTCGTCCCGTTAATTTTGTCTCATCCCGTTGGACAGCCTTGATATAGGGTGAGTTACATTGAATAGTCATATGTATGGTTCAATTATAAATATATTCTTTGCATTCTAAAATAAAAACACTTACCTTCCTTGTAATATTTGATGCAATTAAACCAATAATATAAACCGGGGTACAATTAAAATTTAGAAAAATATAAGATTAAATATCCAAGTCAATATAAGATTAAATATCCAAGTCTTTCAATTTTAAGTGTAAAAAATATAAAAACTCAAGAGAAACTCTCATTGGCCATCGCCCTTTCTATCAAATATCAATGCCCGGGTGTGCTCCGAAACCTCAACCGCTTCTGTTTTCTGACATGAACTGACAATTCTACCCTTTTCGAGTTAAACTTACCATTCCAATCCTAGTTCTTTTTTGAGTAGTAGTAATATTTTACTGTATATATTAAGCTGAAACATGTTATGAAAATAATTATATTGTGAATGTTCATTTATTATTTCGCTATAGATAATCTTTCTAAAAAAGATTATCCATTTAGTATTCTGTTGAAGTTTATCTAGAAGCAGCTGATGCAGACATGTTGCAAGCAGCACAATAAAATAATTTGCAGCAGCTTCTTATTAAACAGGCAGGTTACAAGCAGCTCATGCAGACAGCTTACAAGCAGTTAAAAAAAAGCCTTGCAGCTGCTTCATAAAAAGCCTCGCAGCTGCTTCCTTTCTTCTATAAATAGAAGAGTTTTCAGTTCATTATATACATAAGTTTTAAGTTTGAATAATATATCACTTTCTCTCTATACTTGTCTTTACTATACGGTTTTTATTTTATAACAAAACAAATATTTTAAATAAATAATTTGCATTACTTGCAATCCCATAGTCATTGACTCGACCTCCCCAATTCACTGAGTCAACTCGCCGCCATGTCCGATCACCAACGAAACCGAAAAATCGACCCTTTTCTCCTCAGCTACACCGCCGACGAACTCCTAATTGCCTATGAGTTTCTATCTAATTGGTTCCCCTTTCTCTCTCGTGGCCTCTGCCAAAGCTGTACGCTCACACTCTCCCGTTGCATTCGATCACTCGACCTTGGTAACTCTCTCTTCTTATCCCTTGTAAATTTTTGTATTAATGTTGTAACATGTTTAAGGTATTCGTAAGTTCGTACCTCGTGTAATAATACCCACATTATGCATAAATTCCCCAGCTTTTTGTGCGTTATCTCAATACACTTACTCAAAATGCTCCCTACATGCATAAATTCTCCAGCTTTTGAGTTTTCCTCTTTATTGTGAAACCTTTTTGAAACCCCATTATGTTTTTTCTGCTTTTCGATACGGGGTGAACCAGCCAACTTGGGTCGGCGGAGTAGAGCCATTGGGGTTCAATTGAATCCCGTTCATCGGAAAATTATATTGTGCAAATAGGGCAAAAACGAGTTTTTTTGGTTATATATAAACTATTGAATCCCCTTGACATTAGGTAAGATTCTAGATTCTAGTGTAGTGGCAAAGGGTTTTAAAAAATTGCATTAGGTCACAACTTCAAATTCCATGTGTGACATTCTAGTTTCTTTTGTTTTTCCTTCTTTTAAATCCCCTTGCATAAATTCCTGACTCTGTTGGGCCTGTTACCGCTCATAAGCACGGCAGCAAGAATCTTGTCCACCAAGGTTTGAGCAGATGAGCTCATACTGAATGTGGTGGTTGAGATTTGAACTTGGTATCTCCACACTGTTACTCCTTTGTCTCAACTATCCAGCTATCCAAGTACCAAGATCCAGCCAAGATTCATGTAGTGTTAATGATTTGATAAGTATCTTTGTAGCCCTAGAGCATTTTAGTCGATGGGTGAAGTAGTTCAAGATCTTTGTAAATTCATCTAAGCGTCTTTATATACCAATGTGACATTTGATATTATATAACACTTTCCTGCAAGTATAACTCAACCTAGTTTCAAGTATGGACTTTAATGGGGACTTAAGGGTGTAAAAGCATGAATAACAAAAGTTGACTATGATACTATATGAAAGAACCTGAGCATTTAATGGAAGAGCTTAAAGCGCAATACGGGGAGTAGCCAAGATTTTTATGAACCCATTTGGATGTCTTTATAAATCCAATGTGGAACATAACGTTACATGACTCAACATGTTGGTTCAACATAGTATACATATAGTTTGTAGATAAGTTGTGAAAGCTAGAAATTTCTTAGGTGGATAAATATGTGGTGTAGCAAACTGATTTTTTTATCTTTTCATTCTAATGTTGTGGATTGTGATAAATAAGAAATTATAGATTTAGTGAGTTCTCTGATCAGAGAGTTTGTTGGTATGATTGCAGAGGCTGCTGGTGATGCAGAACGATTGAAGCAACAAAAGAAATTTACAGTTTTGACTCCCGAACTTCCTGATTTGAACTACTGCAACGGAAATCTTGACAATTGTGTCAACAATTCACTTGGGAGTTGGAAAGAGGGTGCTGACTTATATGATACTGCAGATACAAACTCATTGGGTAGTTGGAAAGACTGCGCAGATAGCTCAGAACGTTTGAAGCAACAAGAGAATTTCACAGTTTTTACTCCAAAACTTCCTGATTCGAATGGCTGTAATGGAAATCTTGACAATTGTAGCAACAATTCACTTGGGAGTTGGAAAGAGGGTGCTGACTTATATGATGCTGCAGATACAAACTCATTGGGTAGTTGGAAAGACGGCGCAGATGGGCCACAGCGTTTTGATGAGGCATCAGTGCGTAGGAATAGATCAGATAGTTATGTAGGTGGTGCAGATCCCTCATCACGACCTGTTGAAGAGGCCTCGAGAAGTAAAACATTCAGCTCACCCATACCTGCGGCAAGCATGAGGATGAAAATGTCATGGGCAGATATGGCTCAGGAGGATGAGCTTGATGCTGAGGACATTAGTGAGTCGACTAGCTGGAGTAGTCAGTTAGGTAATGGCAATGGTGTGAATGAAGAGGAAACTTCTATTCAGGAGACTAAGCGAAAAACGGAATTGTCAAGGGAGCAAAGAGAGCACATTCAGTTTTGTAATGTAAAGAGCAAAAAGGATTTCATTTGCTTGGAAAGAGTTAATGGGAAAGTTGTGAATGTACTTGATGGCGTGGAGCTACATACTGGTGTCTTTAGCATGGCTGAGCAAAACAGGATTGTTAAATTTGTAGAGAAGCTTGAGGAGATGGGGAAGAATGGGCAATTAAAAGGTCAGTTTTTCCTTATTAACTTTGCGAACCCCTTTTTCTTTCTTTTCCAGATGAAAGTTACTGTTGTATTCAGGAATTTTATGATGAGGCCTTAGCCCTTGCTATCTAACAGAGAAAACTTGTTCATGCTTTGTTTGAATTGGAAGTAGATTACACAACTAGTTAGTCAGATTACACAATTAGTTAGTCATTCTTCGTTCCCTGATTGAAAAGAAACTAGATAAGGTATTCCAGAATTTTATTGAGCATGGAATATGGGAAACAAAGCCAAAATCAAATATTGAGGCATAAGCTTAGAGTTGCTCTAAGGGGATTTTAAGTTAATTGTACAAAGTGCGTCAGTTACTTTGTTAAGGCATGTGCATTTTGCAAAAATGTTTTATGCTTCTCTTCAAATTTCACTTTTGAATCTTAATTCCACTTCTGGTGGTCATCATAATGATTTAAGGATTTTTTTCCCCTCTTCACTCACTTCTTTAAATCAATTTGATGTGGTTTTACCTTTTCCTTGATGATTGTGGGACGAAGGTATATTTTCTATCTATTTCCTCCTTATGTTTCCATACCTATTTGTTTTGTACTTCAGTTATTAATTCCACGCATTAGCGTGCTCTGACCTGCTCTATTTTGATTGTTTTAGAGCGAACTTATACAGTGCCACAGAAATGGATGAGGGGCAAGGGACGTGTGACAATCCAATTTGGTTGTTGCTACAACTATGCTAAGGTAAGTCTTGGACTATCTTTGAAATTATCCTAATCTCTCCCTCCCCCAAGCTCCAAGTGGGAGGGGGAAAGGGAAGAAGAAAAGAGGATAGGCTCAGAATCTCGCCTGTATGCTTTAGATTTTAGTCCATCTCTGGAGAAAACCTTTTTCCCTTGATTTCTGACCTTATTCAATTAGGTTGTGACAGATATGAGTAGATCACTTATAAAAAAAGAATGTAGAGATATGACTATAACTGAATTTCTTTATGGCAGGATAAGAAAGGCAACCCCCCAGGGATTCTCAAGACTGAAACTGTTGATCCATTGCCTAATCTTCTTAAAGTCATGATTAGAAGGCTTGTAAGATGGCATGTTATGCCTCCAAATTGTGTCCCAGACAGCTGTATAGTCAATATTTATGAAGAGGGGGATTGCATACCACCTCATATCGACAATCATGAGTTTGTTCGTCCATTTTGTACTGTCTCATTACTTAGCGAGTGCAATATAGTGTTTGGATCAAATCTGAAAACAGTGGATCCTGGTGAATTTGCCGGTGCAATTGCAATTCCTTTGCCAGTGGGGTAAGTCTTCTGAGTTTTAGCTTTGTCCTTGCAAGATTTCGACTGCTATCAATTTTGACATAACATTCCTACAGGTCTGTTCTTGTCTTGAAGGGAAATGGCGCTGATGTGGCTAAACACTGTGTGCCAGCTGTTCGTACTAAGAGGTATATACCGAACATGTGGACCTTTCTAGTCATTGGTTAATCTTCTGTCAAGACACTAACATCTCATTAACCTTTTTAATGCACAGGATCTCAATTACATTTAGGAGAATGGATGAATCTAAAAGGCCAATGGGATATGTTCCTGAGCAGGATTTACAAGGTCTTCAGCCATTATCCTATGAAGCAGATAGATATGAGAATTCAAACACCTCTAAATCAAGGCATTCTACCAGAAAACAGTCGGGAAGACAAGAAGAGAATAAGGAAACAGTAAAGATATCAATTGAGAGGAATTTCAAGCCACATTACTTTGGTCGAAATCGACAAGGACCTGCAGATACGCGAAGAGTCTGGGTGGCTGTAAATAAGTGAATGCATGTTGTGACCATTTTGATTGCTTTGGTGGGGGGAGAAGGTTAATGTTGATAGCTTTGCTTATATGTGCAATTCATATGATGTTGATAAAAGTATATCCATAAGATTCGGTTTCTACAAATGGAAAAGAAAAAGAAGTTTTGGTTTCCACTTACTACTGTGATTTGTTTTCTCTATATTTGGTGGACTGCTGAAAGCTAAAAAATTGTCTCATTTGATGTCTTTGCTCTTTTCGCATACACAAAGTTACTGTGCTTCGTAAAGCATAATTTTTTATCTTTGAAAGTCTTTTATTGAATTTTAGAAAATTTGAATACTCGAGGCATGAGCAAGAAGTTGAGGTTGTTTGTTTCCAACTATGGGATGACTTTTAACATTACTAAAAAAAAAACCTAAGGGGAGGTTTGGTGGTAGAATTTATTTCTTAGTATCCATTTCATTAGAAGATATGATATGTGTTTGATTAATTGATGCTGGTAAGTGACACAATCTGCTTAGTGAGCTTGTTGGTCAAATGCTAAATTCTTAAATTTCATTGCTAAAACAGAGTATAAAATATTTACATGCTCTCTCACTAAGATTTTTATTGGGAGTTTTTCCTACATATACTATAATAGGAACTTATACTATAATATAAACTTATTAATTTATTTTCTCTAGATTTTGTATTTTCCAAAAAGTATCTAGGTTTTTTTTACAAATTGTATACATTCCCCCCTTAAAAGTTTCTCATTCCATTATTAATGCCTTCAATTAAGGAATTCAATTATATTCTTTTCTTTTTTTTTTCTCACTTCTCCTCATTTCATGCGTCCTAATATCTTGCAGATTTCCTTTTGATAATTTTGCTTCAATTGTTGAATGGTTTTGGTTGAATGGATATAATGTCATACAACATATTATATGTTCATATTATCCTTATAATATTAGGAAAGTAATTCCATAATAGCAACAACAAAAAAATTCTTTGCAGTTAGAAATCCATAAAAAAAAATCAATTGCTAAAAGTATTTTCAACAATTCAAAACGTTAAACTCTACCAAAACTATAACTAATAAGATAATGGCTCGTACAAAATTCAAATGTAAATTTAGTCACAAACTTACAATTGTTGGTCGCCATATATAATTAACATACAATTATCATACATTTGTGATAATTTATGCAACAATATGATACAAATACAATAATGATACAATCGTGATACAGTTCTGAAAAATTGTGATACAATGCTGATCTTCATCTTCTTCAAGTTTCAATCACAACTATAAACTTAAATTCTGATACAGTATTAGTATTGTATCAGGTATTGTTTTAGGTATTGATGTATCGGATACAAGTCAAATACAACTTTGATACAATTGCGATACAATTATGAAACAAATCCGATACATTTCTGATACAATTATCATACAATCATGATACAACTTCGAAACTTCTTCTTCTTCTTCGAGATTCAATATAAAATTTTACCTAAAAACAACTCTAAACTTAACCAATCTCCCTCAAAATTAAGATATAAAACTCCAAGATATTCTCAATCGTTTTCAAGAACACACAATCCAAACAAATCACAAATTCGTAAAACTCAAATATTGAATTCAAAGTTTCGAAGTTTTTTAATGATTGTCAATGGAGAACTCTTTATTGCTGCAATTTTAGAGATAATATCGATGGATTTGTGTGAAGAGGGAGAGATTTGGGTTGATTTGTATGAAAGAGAGAAATATTTTGAAATCTGTTTGAAAATGTGATGAAAAAAGAGGCTTTGTATAACAGATAGGGGTGTACATGGACTGGGTTGGTTTAACTATATTGGTTTGGATTGGTTCGATTTTGTCGGATTTTTTGTTACTTAAATTTCAATCCTACTTTGTTAAATATTTGATAAGTAAATATATATTTAGTAAAAAAATATAAAAAATTGACAACCACATTATCGATTAAAATATTCTTATGGGAGAATTTTATTAGTAACACATAATAGTTATTTTTTTAGTCGTCTGACAATAATTTTTCGTTGGTGTATACTTTCAGGTTAACCGAATTTAGTAATTAAACATAAAAATCAATATGATACCTAAATATAATAATCATTTCACATTCGAAAAAGATCTTAATATAATAGATCTTAATATATGATATGAATATGGAAGAACAAAGAGATAGACGCATTTCAGTAACACTTGATAAGAAAGTGATCATACATTATTTAAGGTCAATAAATATGGAGCACTTTATATTCTATTAAAATTTATATCCCGTATGAGAACCCCAAATATTTCTAGATATTTTTTAAAGAAAATTCTATATAAAATCTTAAAAGTATATAAAAATTATATATTTATATGTCGGGTTGGTTCGGATTTTTTTTACTCAATACCAAACCAAACAAAGTCGGATTTTTTAATCGGTTTGGTTTGATTTTTCGGTTCGGTTGGTACACCCCTAATAACAGATATACATGAGAGTGAAGATGGGGAGGGGAGCGGCGTGAGGAGGGGGTTATATCAGTTACATCCTAATTTTAAGGGATGCTCTTTTTATTAAGATTTTGTATATAAATAGTAAATATAGATGATAGAGAATGTAATATTTAAGGAAGATAAAGAAAATGGGTAAATAAGTTTCTATTATAATCATTTTTATTATATTTTAACAAATTATTGGGTCTCTTTTCTATGTATCCTGAAACTGATTATGTGTAGTGTCAACAACACACTAAGTTATTATTTACAGCCTAACTTTGGAGTGCCAAATCAAATAAATATATATACAAGTGAAAGTATATAGGAAACTTGATACGTACTTACCTAGATTAATTTATTCAATACGTTGAATTTAGCTAAATATTAAGCTGTCCAGAGAGAGAGAGAGAGATCATTTTTGAATTATTTTAGCAGGAAACTATCAAATGGTCCAAATCAAAACTTAACAGAATGTAATACTTTCTAAAACACCTCAGCTATTGGTGTCTTCACAGAAAGCGGAAAAAAAACAAAGTTTTTCATTCAGTTATCTTCGGGGAAACGCAAGTGGTTTCCTTTAGGCAAATGCAAATTCAGCACACTCTTCTTCTACTCCTTCAAACTCATGATCGGTTGTAAACATTGATCTTGTTCATTGCTTCACATACTTCATCAACTATTAGTCTTTCATTTTCTTCATCAACCTCTTCTTCTGACTTTTCAGTAAAATCCAGTAGTAGAGATCTTGTAATATTACTACTACTCTCTTGTTTCTTCACTTCTAACATCTCATTCATTATCTAACATAAACAATTCAAATCTTTAATACCTCATATCAAACACCAAGAAATATAGTATAAAAAGATACTAGTATTATAGATAAATCTTTGTAGTTACCTTTTACATTATCAATCAATGTATAGAAGCTAAACTCTTCTGAAAATTGATACTTAGTATATACCTGAGAGATGACAAAGTTGTCCTGTACAGGAGATGCAGTGACAGGAGGCAGCAACTCATTACCAGAGAGATCCATAAGTGGTGTATTTGCAGGAGCAATAAGAAGACTCATTGGAGAATTAACAACACCTTTTACATGAAAAAGAGGCTGCCTTTTTTCCAATGAGATTTCAGCTTCTTCCTCAACCATTTGTAACAAGTTCTTCACTTGACACCTCAATATTGCCTCCCCTGACCCTGGAGTACAACACTTCCTTCCTTTTGTAAATGATGATGGGGTCTCCAAATTCCCACTTGCTAGCCCAACAATGGGTGAATTTGTTAAATCAATGAGAGCTGATCTTGACTTGGTTACTTCTTTGTTTTCAGATTCTTTAACTATCTCTGTTTAATAAAAAAAAAAGATATTAGTATTGGCACAAACAAGTTAAAGAAATTTTGCTATAAATGAATCTTCATTACTATTGGAAGCAGAAAGGACTTGTGATCTTGTTACTCTTATTGTTGATGATGGAGTTTCCATTAGAAAAATGACAGATTACTGACTTTGGGTTGCAGAAAAGTTGGCTTTCCTAATGCGCTAGCTGTATTCAGATTAAGAGAAATTAAAGGAAGAGTATAGAAAAGTGATGTAATTGGGGGAAAGAGAGAGAGTTTTTTTATAGGACTAGTGGAATAATGGTTGGAGAATGGGCAACAAAATGCGACCGTTATAACTAGCCGTTGGGATTTGGAGTTGGGTTTCCTGCTATAGGGTCTGCAGGCCTTTTAGGCCCAAGTTCTTTAGGGGCTTCCACATAGAGTAATTTATGCAAAATACTCATTGAGCTTAAAATAATTATAATTTCCTACCTATTTGAAGACTATTTATAATATATCTACCCAATTAAAACTAATTATCTTACTATCCACCCATTACCTATTTGACTTAGCTTAACTTGATTTGACTTAGTTTGGCTTGACTTGACTTGGCTTGAATTAGCTTTGCTTTGCTTGGTTTAATAGCTTAGTTTGACTTCATTTGATTGGCATTGATTGAGTATTAAAAAAAAGAGCAGGGGGCAAACCACATGGGCAGGGGTGGGGGTATTTGCCAAAGATCCCCTTTTGCATAATAGAGGTAAAACTAATAGCCCGTTTGGATTGACTGAAAAAATATTTTTTCAGTAGAAATATCTTTTAAACCAAAAAGCAGTAAGTTGGGATTGCACAGATTATTATTTTTGGCTTATTTTAAGCAGTTTTTAACTTATTTTAAGCACTTTATGGCTTTGTCAAACGCTGAAAAAGCTAAAAAGAACTTAAAATCTGATTTGACTAGCTTAAAAGCCAATCCAAACACCATTTAAGGATATTTCCAGTCCAATTGATTGGCCTACTTAATGCAAGTATTTGCCTTACGGGTATACGTTTTCGGAAAATGACATAGTATGACAACGCATAAGAGAATTGGTAATATTTTAACCTTATATTAGATTTGACAAAAGCAGCCAAAAATAATTGGCATTATATAGTCAAATCCTAAAAAAAAAATAGTTCCTTATTTATTCTCTCTCATTTTTTCTTCTCTCTCCCCATATTTCTTCTTCAATTTTTTTCTTCTTTTCTCTCCCCGTATTTCAATTTTCTTTCAATGTAGCAATTTTTTCTCTTTCTCCCTATATTTCTTGTTCTCTCCCCAAGTCTCCCTCTTCTCCTGTATTTCTTCTTCAATCTTTTCTCTCTTCCATATTTCTTCTTCAATTTTTATGCTAGTTAGTTTCACATCATTAACCTATTTAAACTTTGATTTTTTTTTTCACCCAAATAAATCTATTATCAACTGGTAAGTCAAAGCCCCTTGAATTCTTTTCCCCAAATCCTCCAGAACGAAGCCCAGGTTACGGTACGTTGAGATGGGTGTTAAGCAGATTGAGGTCGGGTTCTCCATTTGTTGAGTATCAAAATTTTAGTTGAAGGCATCCATGCTCTCAGACATTTCCTCTTCTTCACTTTCTTTTTCAAGAGGCAGATTCCAGTTTTCTTCTTCTTTCCTCTTCTTTATTTATTGTAGAAAAGAAAATATGTGTGTTTGAGATGGTGTACATTTATGTATCACCATGTATACTTGTATGTATATCATACTATATATCGTTGTTGGGATATACTATTAACCATGCAGTTTAGACATATGATTGTATTTTATTCTTTATGAAATAATTATTGATTTAATTTTATTATGTTTTATTCTTTATGGAATAATTATTAATTTAATTTATTAAATTCAATAAAGTACTATTTTAAATAAATCATTTGTTACATGTGTGTCCTTTAGTTATGTAGTAGACAATTTAGTGTATGTAGTCTTAGCTCATGGACAGAAGATTAAATTGTCGGTTCTTATAATTAATAAACTATGTTCACAATCGAAAATATTGTTGGGCAAAATATCTTGATGATTGTAGCACAAGATTATAGTATAATTTCTCTTGATTATGGAAGTGATTTTACTCCGACTTCTTGTGCTAGTATACTTAGTATATATTTAACGGACCAAGTAGAGAAAATATATTTTTGTACTGAATATATAAAAAATATTTTCTCTAATTCATCAAATAAGCTTATACTCCTAATCTTGATATAATTATTATGATCAATGTGAATTATTTATTATTTTGATTTATCAAAAGGTACAACTCTATTCAAAGTTAGTGTATGCCTAATAGATTGGACAATAACAAATAACATTTGTGAAATAATAATTAGTTCATAGAATCCATGACTCGATTTTGAGTTTGATGATACCCCTTTATGTAAGCTTATAAGTTTTCATGTGAAAACCCGGCTGGTGAATTTTGTATCCGTCACATGAAATAGTTTAAGCGGAATTATAGAGGATTAATTAGTTGATTAAATTAAATTGTCAGTGATTTAATTTAATTCACCGGTATTTGTGATCTTAACATGGAGAGTTAAAATAAGCGTTAGTGAATTTTCGAAATTCAGATTGAGGAGTTCAATTGCAGTTTTTTAGTGGAATAAACTGCAATTATTTATAGTATGAATTAATTTATCCAAAATTTTGAATTAATGCTATAATTGGTAGCCTCTTACTATTTCAGTGGTCCCTGCTATACCTAGTAAAAACCTGGACTGACTTGGATAAAAAGTGACTTGGGAGAAAAATCATCTTGTTGAGTTAGAGTAAGATTCTACTTGCACAAGTAGAATCCTACACGTTTTTGGAGCCCTCTTTGGCTGAAAAACGAGTTACATAAGAAAGGCATTTTTTATCCAATAACTTACTTTAAGAGTTGTATTGCTCTTGTCCACTCAAAGCAATTTCGTCCAAAGTCTTACTAGGACCATATCAGAAGACTGCAACATTGGATTCTTACTCTGTGGAGGACCTGTGCAACGTTTTCAAGAGGTTAGTGGTTTTAATCTCCGAATTATATCATTGTCTAGTTTACATGTTTGTGATGCTTGATTTGTATGCTTGCTTCTGCCGCGCATGTTCCAACAATCGTGATATACATTGTTAGATTTGGCAATATAAAGTTCAATCGAAATCAAATCGTCCAATTTGATTTTAAAAGCCCCCAAAATTCCAAAATTCAAGCCCAGCTTGAAATCTAATGAGGTCCAACAACTCTCAGAATTAGGCCCTAATTCCAGATGGGTTTCCGAAATTTCTCAGAAGCATGAACTAGAAAAGGTGCCAAGCTAAAGCATTAAAGTATTTGATTTTAAATGGTACTCCATGAGAGGGTAGTATTTGGTCAAATCGAAAATCAAATCCAATTTATGCTATTCGGATTTGTTTGGATCGGATTTTAGATATTTGAATCGGTTTATGGTTTCTTGATTTAATTAATTTGGATTCCGGTTCAGTTATGGTTTGGCTCATTTAAAATCCGTGATGATCCCCAATCCGAATTATATATTACACTAGTTAATTAAACATGCGCTTCGCGCGATCAAATATTCCTTTTTATAATTCAATTAATATAAAAAAATAAAAACTTTACGGTACCAAAAATAAAACAACAAATATATAGGGTGTGTTTGGTATAACGGAAAATATTTTCGTGAAAAATATTTTCTTGGAAAACAAATAGTAATCTTACTCATTTTTCGGTATTTGGTATGCAAATTAAGGAAAATAACTTCTCAAAAGTATTCATAAATAATTTAGATACAATAAACATGAAACCATAAACTTTCGAACCAATAACCTTCCGAACCCATAAATTTCATAAACTTCTGAACCGCTAAACTTTTGAACCCGTAAACTCTATAATTTCTAAACCCGCAAACTTTCAAACACATAAACCTCCGTACTCATAACTTTGGAACTCATAAAATTTTGAACTTGTAAACTGAAAAATAAAAAGCCAGAACTGAAAATATAAAATAAAATAAAAAAATTACCGGATTGGGGGGGGGGGGGGGGATGCAGAAAAAAATGAAAAAACGGAAAACAAAAAATTAAAAATACAAAAAAGAAATGCGGGGTTTGGGGCGTGGGGTGGGTGGTTCAGAAAAACGAAAAAATTAAAAATTAAAAATACAAAAAAAAATAAAAAATTACGGGTGGTGGGGGGTGGGTGGGTGGTGCAGAAAAATGAAAAAAATAGAAAATTGAAGTTGGAGGGGGTGAGTGATTCCAAATTGCTTGTTGATTGTGTGAATGGACAATATATAGTTCCTGGAGGATATCTAAAGAAATTGAGGAGCTTAAAGAATTCAAGATTCGGTCAAGCTATAGTCTTAAGCATTGTTACAGAGGGAGCAATCAAGTTGCTGATAAACTTGCCAATTATAGCCATACTCTCGCTCGTTCTAAAAATTTTCATGAATTTGCTGAACTCCCTCCTCAAGTTAGAGGCCTGATGAACATGGATAGATGGACTTTCCCTTCCTTCCGAAGGATTAGATTGAAGAAAGGCAATATTTTATTTCAACCACCATGATCATCAAAATTTTATATAGTAGTAAGGTAGTTAGTACTAGAGGTAACTCTTGTATAGAATGGAGTATTTATAAATACTTCACAATGTTATTGTCTTCCCAGCTCAAATGCATTTACCTCATCTCAAAATGTAAAAAGATAGGTGTGTCTATCTTTCAAGATGAACTAGGGAGGAGATGTTGCTACTCCCTCAACTCAATGTACTCTTTTGAAGAAGAATAACATGCGATGTTTGTTTTGAAAAAAAAAAGTTGGAGGGGGTTGGGGTTAGATGTGAGGGTAGGTGGAGTTTTGAAAAATATTTTCTTAACGTTTTCTAGATAAGTCATTTCCTTCAATTTCAGGAAATTATGCCATCTAGAAAAATATTTTTCAAACTATTTTGTGCAACCAAACAGTGAAAAATGAAAAAACCCAAATAAATAGAGCATTGCCTACCTATTTGTAGTTTTAAAATGACCATTCTTAAGGACAGTCTGTTTACCCGAAAAACGGATAGAGTTAAATTTATACTTAGTTCTAAGGATATGTGGTGCAACTTAATACAAATCGTGGAGATAAATAGAAATACCCAATATGTATCGCAAAGAATGCTAAATAGATAAGGTTGCAAAGAAAATAAAATTTAGGACCAAACAAGTGGAATCAATTTAGGAAGCTTGAAAGAACAACTCTTCACTATGGAGAATATGGTATTTTGTCTACTATGTAAGCATAAACTTGCCCCTTATAGAAATGATAACCATCCCTTTTATAGTAGAGTAATCTTACTCTAGATATAATTAAAAATAAATAGTGGGAGACCCATGATAAATCAGATTTTTCACAATTCCTGTCGAGATTCTCTCCTCTAGTGGGATTGCAACGGCTCTTGTCTATCAGCTCGATATTGACTTGAGTTTTCGGTCTTGACTCGAGCTCTTGATCTTGGCTCGAGCTAGATTATGTCTCGGACCCTTGAAATGATTCGGGGTCAATGTTGGTCGGTCTCTGGATCATAAGCTCGATAATTTTACTTTGCATCACAGTTCGATTTGGATTCGGGCTCGATAATGATATCGGCCCCTCGGACTTGAAGCTTGTTAGTGTCATCTTTGGAACTCGTCTCAAAGTCTCGCTTGGATCGATTATATTTCGAACTCGATCGATCATAGAAGGACGAAATCTTTTTCGACCGTATACCGATAGTCCCCTTATTTCTCAGGAAGAATGTGGTGAGAAACGATATGAATTTTTAATGGATCGATCGGATTACAAGTTGACGTTTTTATTGGGCTCGATCATGACGCACGTGATAGATGTCCCGTCGATTTAGTTTTTCAAAGTTTTTAATGCATGTTAGACGGTGGTCGGCCACCGCTGATACTGAACCGTCATTTGCTTGAACCTATAAATAACCTTTCCTTTTATCATTTATCACTTTTGCAACTTCAATATTCCAAATTTCCTAATTTCTTTTTTGTATTCTCTGAGTCTATTCGCAAATCAGTGATTCTTTTTTGCAAAAATCTTCTTCTAAATTACAAAATCTTCGTCACCTTCTTTAAATCCAAAGATGGTGAAGACGTCAAAAACCGTCCCCCAAAAGGAAAAGGCTTCTTCCCAATCCGCCGCCGATAAAACACTAGTGGATCCTCGTCCTGAGGAGTGCGTTCCAGCGGCGTGTGTTCTTACCTCCGATTTCAAACTCGATAAAGGTTCACCGGTTCCTGGCCGATGTGAGCCCGTATCAAGATATATTTGTTCGATAACCCGAGAGCATGTCAAGCGGATAAAAAAGGATTATAACTGGGAGAACAAAGAGGTGGTAGTGTTGTCTCCTGAAGGGGATATTACTACTCACGTGAGAGGGTTTTTAAGCGTGTATACTTACCCTTTCACGTTAGGTCCCCTCGACCCTATTAGCATTGATTTTTGTCGTAAATACCTAATAACCCTAGGCCAGATACATCATTCCTTTTGGCGGATCGTTATTTTGATATGATATTTTGTAAGTAAAATCGAGGGGATGCCTTTCACCCTCGATCATCTTATCCGATTATACCATCCTCGTCTTTTAGAGGAGGGTTAATAAAACTCCAACATCGTGCTATCAAGGCTCTGTTCTCGAGTATAGATAAGGATAGAGATCGAGGTTGGATGGGCCGGTTCATTTGAGTGAGGACTTCAGACCTGATCCCAACCGAAAAGATACCTTTCCCCGAGGAGTGGAACATGAAGCGTAAGTGTAATTCTGCTGTTATCTTCTATTATGTTGTTCTTTCATTTCTTTTCTCACCAATATCCCTTTTTGTGACACAGCGGTTCCCTAGATGCCCGACGCAGTGCCCGATCTCAAGAATTGGATACGTGATCTGGTTTCGACCTCCTCATATGCCGAGCGCTCATGGCACGACTTGTCAAAGGGCCTATGGGAGGCCAAAAATCACGGCGAGCATTTCTCTCATATTTTTTGGTAATTCGAATAAGATGCCTTTCACATTCTTCAGTAAAACATTTCATATGCAGGTGTGAGCAAGGATGCGGTTTTAAGGCCCTCGTCTGCCGAGGAAGAGGCTTCGGCCTCTGTTCCAAAGCCGGTAAAAGAAAATAAGAGGAAAAGAGCCCCACCCTCGAAGATCAAAAACCGAAGAAGAGGACGGCTCGTAAGCCAAACAAGAATGCCATTCCGTTGACCGTAGAATCAGTTCTGCGTCTGAGGGATGAAGAAGAAGAAGAAGAAGAAGAAGAAGAAGAAGAAGAAGAAGAAGAAGAGAATGATGGGTCTACTCTGGTGGCCCGAACAAAGAAGACCACCGACGTTCCACATGCCACTGGATCGATGGTGGTTCGTAAGGCTCCACCTTGAATTGAGGATATATCGGAAAAAGATTTGGGTAGAGTCCCCGAGTTGCTGGAAATTGAAGATGTTTCCCATCCAAGCCGACGGATGGGGGATATGTCTGAGGGGCTCTTGCTGAATCTTTTCGGACCGAAGAGAATGCTCGAGATGACTCATTTGGGGCAGTAGAAATCGAAGGCTCGCCTACCTTCCCGGCTTTTTTCGCAGGGGCGATTCAGGAAGCCCAAGCTTTAGGGGCCCTCGAATTAGATAGACCTCATGATGGAGAGGATCCTTTTCGTGTCCTGTTCATGGCGTCGAAGACACTGCCGGTACAAATGACGCATCGGATCTTTTTCACGGAGTGTAGCAGGCTTTGAATCAGGTAGGCCTTAAATCATATAGTGTTACCTTTAAGTTTGCTTTTCTTTTCTGACTTCATTTCTTCTTTCTTTGCAGGACGCAACAGTTCATCGAGAATCATGTTCTCGGTCCCGAACTGAGCTGCATCGATACGAGGCCGAGCTTCAATGAGTTACAGAGGAGAGGAACTCCTTAAAGATCCTTTTGGGCCAAAGGGGATAGGAAATAAAAGACCTCCAAGCTGAGTTGGCCAGGGCTCACCAAGATCAGATCGATCTATCCGAGTAGGTAATAATGCT